>NC_080096.1:11098863-11401136 GCF_950005125.1 Chionomys nivalis | reverse complement strand
TGAGCTCATAGGTCAAGCTGTTTTGTAATTAATATAGTTCCTGTCTGATTATTCAGGTCTGGGTGGCCAGGAAACGAACGAGCCGTCTTGATTTACACCAGACTCATTCATTACAAATGGCTGTGAGCCACCCTGTGGGTGCTGAGGATTGGACTCAGGACCTCTGGAAGAGCAGCCAGTGTGCTCTTAACCTCTGAGCTATCTCTCCGGCCCCCATGCCCACCTTTTTATGTGGGTGCTGAGGGTGGGACTCAGGTCCTCACGCTTTTGAGGCCAGTACTTTATTAACTAAGCGGTCTTCTCAGCCCCTATTTCATGTTAAAGATAAAGAAACTGAGTTAAAAACACAAAAGGAATCTGGGGCCGGGGAAGCCAATGGGACTTGTTGGGAGCATAGTGACTCAGGCTCAGGTCGGGGACAGGGTCCCACTGTGGAGGCAGCCTCATCCCACCCCAGATCTGCATGCAGGAGGGACCCACCTTCATGACCAGGAAGAAGGCTAGAGTCCCAAAGATGGTGAACTGTGGGTGGTACCATTCAAGCCACAGGTTCTGGGGGTCAGGCTCAGCAGGCCAGGGTGGGGATGAGTTCCGGGTCATCAGTGCCCACGAGTTGTTGTCAAACAAAGAGTGCAAGTGCTCAGCCATGGACAGCTGGGGCAGAGGCAGTGGTCGGTCAGCCTGTCCCGTCTGCCCCATCTCCGCCGTGGACAGGGAGGCAGAGGCGGTGCCCAGTCAGCCTGTCCCGTCTGCCCCATCTCCGCCGTGGACAGGGGGGCAGAGGCGGTGCCCAGTCAGCCTGTCCCGTCTGCCCCATCTCCGCCGTGGACAGGGGGGCAGAGGCGGTGCCCAGTCAGCCTGTCCCGTCTGCCCCATCTCCGCCGTGGACAGGGAGGCAGAGGCGGTGCCCAGTCAGCCTGTCCCGTCTGCCCCATCTCCGCCGTGGACAGGGGGGCAGAGGCGGTGCCCAGTCAGCCTGTCCCGTCTGCCCCATCTCCGCCGTGGACAGGGGGGCAGAGGCGGTGCCCAGTCAGCCTGTCCCGTCTGCCCCATCTCCCACCTGAGCCTCAACAACTCCACCCCTTCCTAACTGAGGATCCCGAGGATGGCTCTGCCATTACTGAGCGACAACCTGGTCATCTGAAAAATGACTCGCAGGGATCTCCCTTTGACAGTTCGGGGGCAGCGGCAGTGAAAGAGATGGGGCACACAAAGGAGCTGCCAAATGGGAATGGGACTCACCACCCACCCCCAGCTCAGCGCCCCTTACCCGCGAAGCCATGAAGCGGCCCACACCAGGGGGATAGGTGACGGAGGCCAGGACCAGGGCGACCAGAGCTGCATACAAGGGCTTGCTGTGAGAGAAAGGGAGTCCCGGTTTGCCTCTTCTTCCCCCACCGTGTGCTGGGGGGAGGATCACTGTGGCTTCTTATCAGAGACAACCCCACAATGAAGACAGAACTGTGGACGAAGGCGAGGGACAAGAAACCGGCAGAGCCCTCCAGGGAAGAAACAGGTAGAGGAGCCCAGGAGAAGTGGTGTGGCAAAGGGAGGGGGAGAGGGAGGGTTGGGATAGAGCTGGACAGTGACAGACCAGCCAGGCCACGGTGGGGATGGGTCTTGCTGAGTCAGGAGGGAGGAGGAGGAGGAGCTCCAAGATGGGGGACAGGGAGGAGAGGAGGCAATGACTGATGGGAAGGATTCCATGATGGGATTGGTCTCCAGTAAGCGGGGGGGGGGGGGGGGGGGGGGATGAGGGGCTTGGCGGGTGGGTGCTGGTGAGGACAGGAGACACTATGAGTGAGTGTCCAGAGAAAATACTTAAGGGACATATGGGTAGGACCCTAATTCTGTGGTGGGCTGGGAGTGGGTCCTCCCTGCAGGTCTTCGCCCACCTGGTAGCCAGCAGTTTGGAGGTGTACTGATTGGTCTTGATGAAGCGAACAAAATTGCGCTGACAGGAAAGGTAAGCGCAGCTCAGGACACCGCAGATGGCCCTGGAGGTGGCAGTGAGGGTCAATGCAGCGCAACCCAGTTCACGGGGAGGAGCCCAGTTGGGCTTTCAGGGCCTGAGACCACACTTACCCCAGAGCCACAAAAAAAAAGATTTCAGGCAGATCAAAGGGCACATCCACTCGGAAACTGGTCTTGTAAATGGAAGTGATGGTCTCTGGGGGAGGGTGGAAGTGGGGGTCTGAGGTCACGCTCCTCCCCACCCAAAGTGCATCCCAGAATAATTCATACAAGAGAGGCAGCACAGTGCCCCGAGATCAAACATCTCTGACCTTGTGAGTCAGACAACCTGAGCGCATCATTCAGTGAGCAACGGCTCTCTACCCTAGAGCCTTTCTCTGAACACACACTGCAGGTTCCCTTCTGTCCATCAAGGAGGGGGATCTAGCGACTAAGATTCCCCAAGAAAGGGTGGTGGTGCATGTTTTTAATCCCAGCACTAGGGAGGCAGAGGCAGGCAGATCTCTTGAGTTCGAGGCCAACCTGGTCTACAGAGTGAGTTCCACCACCGCCCGGCTACCCAGAGGATCTTTTCAGTATCTTCAGACCTTGGCTGCTGCGTGCGTCCCGCCCCTGGGCAGAGGGATGTGGGCTCCTCTCTTAGCCTATAGGCTTCAACTGCTCTTGGTGGAATCCACACCCTAGTTCAGAGACGGCTGATACAGCACTCCCAGACCCTCCAGACCAAGGAACGGACACACAGAGGGGGGATTGTAGCGAGGGACATGGCAATGAGAATTCCTGTAGGAGAATTCCATGCTGGGCTTGAAGACCAGCTCCCTTGGAAGTCCTGAGCCCAGAAGCACGTGTTTTCTGGCTTTTGTTTAACCTTTTCAGTGACAGTGTAGTGACCAAGGCGCACACAGACTGAGAATACCCCTCTAGCATCACCCAAAGCCATAAACAAATTGATTCACACACATATGAATGTGCACATGCACACAAGTACTCTCTCACACACACATGCACATGTGCACACACACTTTCTTGAGTTTTTTTAGTTTAGGTAAGCATTCAGACCCCTGAGCTAGACTTTATGACCAGATGCTCCAGAAACCCAGGTGATGGAGAAGAAGGAAAAGGGGGAAAGAAGGAAGAAAGGAAGGAAAGAGGAAGGGATGAAGGAAGGGAGGGAGGGAGGAAGGAAGGAAAAAGGGAAGGGTGAGTGGAGATGGGAAGGAAGGAGAAGACAATGGGGTGAGGAGTTGCAGAAAATGGAGGGGAGAGACGAGGTCCCCCACATGGGACTCACCCTGCTCACTGTTGAAGACCCCCAGAAGGCGGAACATGAAGGCCCCGCAGCTGGCAGCGAAGAAGCCCCTCCAGTAATTCCAGACGGAGAAGTGAGAGGACATGACCTCGATGCTGAACAGGACACCTAGGGGACACACAGCTCAGGGGACCCCTTTTCCCTAGCTGCAGGTTGCTGGGGTCACATTCTCCCTGACCCTCCCAGCCCTGTTGTTTTGCTGCCTGGATGGCCGAAGGCCCCTATTGCCTTTGTCCTTGGCTCAAGCCAAGAAGGCCTGCAGGTCCCCATCCTTACCTATGGGGTGGGACTGAGGAGTTCTATTTCCCAGCCCGAGAAACCAGGCTCAGAGTAGTGAACTCACTGGCCAAGGTCACACAGTGGGGGCTAAGTTCAGAGAGAGTCTACAGGCCTAGACACCCCGCCCCAACCATCCTGGGGTGCCTGTGTACACGGCCAGATTGAAGGTTTTGCTGCCAGGATCAGAAGCCAGTTTGGGGGGTGGGCAAGCTAGGGAGCTCAGGGCCAGGGGAAGTTACAAGGTGGAGGAGGGGCTGAGCTCTCACCGCTGAAGGGGGCTGCGAAGACCGTGGCCACACCCACTGCAGCTGCTGCTGCTAGCATTTCAATTTCCTTGGCCTTGTTCTGGGGAAAACAGAACTCTGGGTTCAGAATCAGCTCCTGTCCCCTTCTAGTCTCAATGGGGCTCTTTCTTGTACCCCTCACCTCAGATTCCCCAATGGTCTTGGTTCGTATGCGGCCTAGGTAAGTGGCAATCATTACACTCAGATGCACAAAGGGACCCTGCGGGATGGGGGTAAGGGGGGAGAAAGCACTGATGCAGAGAGTCTAAGCCCTGGGGAAGCTATCCAGAGATGCATTTTATCACAGACTCAGCTGTGCTTCTAGAGGTGTGGACGAACAAGGAGGAAGGCAGGTGGGCTCTCCTTGTTCTTACCACTTTGCCTAGGAAGATGGTACTGCCTGTTGCCAGAGTGCAAGAAAGGCCCACCACCTTGGCCCCAAAGTTCTTGATGTCTAGATAATCTTCCAGGACTACACCAGACAGCATGGTCTTCAGCTCTGGGAGCCCAGACCCTGGAGCAAGGTAAAAACAAGGAATTCTCTCTTATTTTCTCTCTCTCTCTCTCTCCCCCCCCCTTCTCTCTCTCTCCTCTCTCTGTGTGTGTGTGACTGTCTCTCTGTCTCTGTCTCTGTCTCTGTCTCTCTCTCACTCCTTTTCCAAGTACTAACCAATCCCAACCATGCCTAGCAAGATCAGAGGTGTCAGGTGCATTCTGGGTGGTAAGGCTGGCTCTCTCTTTCAACAAGGTCTCACTGTGTGACCCAGGATATCCTGGAACTGGCAGCCATTCTCCTGCTTCTGCTTCCCAAGATTTGCCTCCAGGCCCAGCAAAGACCACACTTAGCGCCCCAATGCACACAGCACACTCTGGCACCATCCTCAGGACCTCACACACCCTGTGAGTGGGATGTGTGACATCAGCTGTCCAGAGAGACAACTGAGGGTCCGAGTGGACCTTGAAGTCTGCAGCAGCAGGGAGGGGACCCAGGAAATGTCAAGCTATCACCAGTCATACCTGGAGGTCCCTGGGCCACTCTAGAGCCTGGGTCCCTGGAGGCCACTCTAGAGCCTGAGAGCAGGCTGCTTCCATCAGCCCAGCCCTGACATCATGGACTATGCTCCTGTAGGTGACCCACCACCAATGTTTGTTTCTGTCCTAAAAGACTTCCCTAAAGGGAAGTCAAGCCAAGCCAGCTGATGTGCTGGATCCATTGCTGACTTTGGATAAGTGGCCTGGCTCTTCCAAGTCTGCTTCCCCAGCACAAACATGTCCCTGTTCCCTGTCCTTCTTCCTCAGATGACTCACAGATGTGAAAAGATTTGGACCCAGGGGGCCTGCAGGACAAGGCGGGTTGGCCAGAGACGGGGTGACCATGACTCACCTCCAGAGAAGGGCGTGATGCTCTGTGAGAAGCCGGAGGAGAAGGACAGGAGGGCCACAGGGTACACAGTCCAGGAGAGATACCGGAGCAGGTGACCGTCCCCAATCTCTCTGTACAGCCACTTGTGCACTGGAGATGCCCAACAGTCAGAGAGCCACCAGAGCCTCTACAGCCCTGGGGACAGACACTTGGGCCCACTCACAGACCAAGAGAGGGCCCACGGCCACCCAGTGAGAGGAGAGCAACCAGGTCCCCAAGTCCATATCTGTTTTCCAGCTTCCTACTTGTGGGACTTTATTAAGCTAAGTAACATAACTGAGCCTCAGTTTCCCTTTGGTCCAGCAGTCAGTGATGGTGCCCTCCCCAAACCTGGGACCCCGAAAGGCCAAAGGAGGCCACTGAGGTCTTGGTGAGACAATATGGAGCCTCATCATGGCAACCGAGTGTCCAGGGGAAGTGCTATCTCCTTTTTATTTTTATTTTTTTTATTTTTTAGATTTTTATTTATTATGTATACAGGGTTCTTCCTGTATGTATCCTGCAGTACAAAAGAGGACACCAGATCTTATTACAGATGGTTGTGAGC
The DNA here is from genome assembly GCF_950005125.1 of Chionomys nivalis. Classification (NCBI taxonomy): domain Eukaryota; kingdom Metazoa; phylum Chordata; class Mammalia; order Rodentia; family Cricetidae; genus Chionomys; species Chionomys nivalis. The sequence goes on along the minus strand of NC_080096.1, from coordinate 11,395,320 downwards.
CACCATGTGGTTGCTGGGAACTGAATTCAGGACCTCTGGAAGAGCAGCCAGTGCTCTTTACCTCTGAGCCATCTCTCCAGCCTGGAAGTGTTATCTCATTGAGCACTCAGTATGGAGGTTGGGCAGAAAGATGGGGTCCATGCCCAGAAGTAAAGGCTCCTAGAGGCATTCAGATTCTCCCCCCCTCCCCCCACTGTGTGGCTGAGATGACTGAGGCCCAGAGACGGAAAGGAACCTTGCCAGGGCCACACAGCTGAAGCCAACACCAGCTCCAGGCCTGGCTACCCACAGCCCTGCCCCAACCCACTGCCCTTGGCTGCCCAGCTGGCTTCCCAAGTGTAATGTAGGATTCCTATTGCCCAGAGCGGGCGTGCATGCCGGGGAGGCCTTACCTCTGACCACACGCCCGATAGTGAAGTTCATGGCATAGCTGATCAGAGCCATGAGCACCCCGAGGGCCATCAGGAAGTACCAGTCCTCACCCACACGGAACAGACGCTCTTTCAGCCACTCCAGGGCCCCTGGGCAGGACACTGGGGTCACAGCTCCTTCCCTGGGGGGCTGCTCAGGCTCTGGGTAGGGACAGCAAGCTAGGGAGCCGGAGCTAGAGTCTGGGGGTGATGAGGAGGGGTTCTGTCTCACGGAAGGGGCTCAACAGGATGTGTAGAAAGTAAGGTAGTGACACTGTGGCTTTGGTCTGTCCCTCCACCGCAGCTCACACTGGGGCCTGACAGAAGGTTGGTCAAGGTAGCAGAGGGAAATGAGGGGCCTGACACCACACCTCTTACCGAGACCTCATCATGGTCTAAGCAACCATGAAGACCATCTAGGACCTGGTGTTATCCCCAGGGCTGTGAGCCACCTGCGCTTCAGGCCCCCAGGGATGCCCTTGGCCACTGGCTGTCAGTCCAACCTAGAAGATGGACTTCTCTGGCTGTGGGCATCCGTGCCTGGGTCTGAACTCTGCTACTTTCTGGGGTTCACTCTTTCTCTGCCCCCTAACAATGAGGACGGTCAGGTTCTACTATTCAGACAGAAGTGAAGTGAGTGATCTTGGGTCAAGGGTCAGTGATGTCCCAAGAGGACTTTTGGAGGAGGGGCAGGGAAGGACTGAGCTCTCACTTCTGATGCCTCGGCGGAGGCGTGGACACGGGCCCCACAGCTCTTGCAGGGTCACCGGCTTCCCGGAGGAGCCTTCATGCAGCCCCACCAGTTCTTCCATCGGTTCTGTGGTGACAGGGGGACAGCTGCTTGGTGACAGGCACTATTTACCCACGTCCCATGTCTAGGTTCCCCCAGTACTCCACCTTCCGAGTTGAAGGCAGAGCCCTATGCTCGTGGGTGGGTGGGTGGGTGTGGGTTGCTGGTGCGGGGAGTTCTCAGGAGCCTTCAGTGGTCTCTGTGTGCCTTCTCTGGGTGGTACCTGTGTGCTGGATGTGAGGAATGGGACTTCTCAGCTCCAGCCATACTCAGAAGGAGCTGGGATGGGGGCTTGGTCTATTTCCTTTCAGAAACCTCTCCCTTGCTGGGGCTCCCTGCTGCCATCCTCCAGGGGCTCTAGAATGTTCTGAGCAGTCATTTTGCTCAGAGATGACCCTGTCACTTGGTCCCCATGGATGGTTCTAATGCCCCATACCCATCCCTCAATGTCCTGTGTTCCTCAGCTTAGTTCCAGGGGAAGCAGGAAGCTCCCAGACCCAGAAAGAGCTTCTGTCCCTGCTCCTATCTGTACCCTCCCCGCCTGTCCTGATCCTGGCATGTCCCACCCAAGTTCAAGTCCCTGCCTTCCTCGGCACCCTCAGCTCCTTACCTTTCAGTGCACCAGGCAGAGGTCCCGACTGGAGCTCCTCTAACAGAGCCTCTTTGTTTGGAGAGCCTCTGCACCTGGACAGGTGTGCATTCCGCCAATCAACACCCTCCCTCCCCCCCTCCCAGGCTCAAGTTTACCATGACCACTAAAGAATGTCCCAGACAAGCCAACCAGAACTACCCCGGTCAACAGAGCACGAAGGACACAGCTTCTGAGAGGTGAGGAAGGGGTACAGGGGTATTTCCACATGTGAGAGCAGGACAGAGGGCACCCACCTGTGCTGCTGGGTCCTGGAGCATTCCTGAGGTCCAGGTCTGGGAGTAGGAGCTGATGAACACACAGGGCAGTGAGGGAGGGTCCCCTCTGCTTATAGCTGAGCTTCAGGGTCTGGTCTCTTAGCTGAACTCGACAGAGAGATGCAAAGTAGAGCGGAGGGAGGCAGCAGATGAAGGTGCAGGGAAAAAGGGAGGGGAGTGGGCACAGGGATGGTAGTGGGCACAGGCAGGGGAGTGGGCACAGGGGAGGGAAGTGGGTACAGGGTAGGGAAGTGGGTACAGGGGAGTGGGCACAGGGAGAGGAGTGGGCACAGGCAGGGGAGTGGGCACAGGCAGGGGAGCGGGCACAGGGGAGGGGAGTGGGCATAGGGAGGGGAGTGGGCACAGGGGAGGGGAGTGGGTACAGGTGAGTGGGCACAGGCAGGGGAGTGGGCACAGGGAGGGGAGCAGGCACAGGGGAGGGGAGTGGGCACAGGGCAGGGGAGAGGGCACAGGGGAGGGGAATGGGCACAGGAGAGGGGGCACACAGAAGGGTGTCTCCATTGATGTCCCTTCCTGGGAGCTGGGCCCTTTCCAAAACAACTCAGAGCTTCCAAAATCCAGGGAGATGGCCAGTTGTCCTGTTTGAAAGAAATGGCATTGCAGAAGTGTGGGGCTTCTTGTCACACTCACTGGCACCCGAATGTCACCTATTTTGGACGCTGAGGCAGGAGCATTTCTGAAAGCCCAGAGTTGCTGATCAATTTGAACAATATAGCAAGAGGCCATCTCAAAATAAATAAATAAATAAATAAATAAATAAACAAATAAGAGCTTTTACTCCTTTTATTTTTCTCAAGGGGTTGGTGTGAGCAAACGTGATGCCTTATGCATCCTAGGTCAGTACTCTCTGGCTTAGCTTGGTTGCCAGCTCTTAGCTTTCAAGACAGGTTCTCACTATGCAGCCCAGTCTGGCCTCCAACTCCAAATTCTCCTGCTTTTGCTTCCTAAGCACTGGGATTTTAAAGCCAGGCGGTGGTGGCGCACGCCTTTAATCCCAGCACTTGGGAGGCAGAGGCGGGCGGATCTCTGGGAGTTCGAGACCAGCCTGGTCTACAAGAGCTAGTTCCAGGACAGGCTCCAAAACCACAGAGAAACCCTGTCTCGAAAAACCAAAAAAAAAAAAAGAATTTTTAAATAAATTGCTGTGGGTGTGATGTGGAGAAATGGCTCAATGATTAGCAGTGTTTGTTGATCTTGCAGAGGACCAAAATTTGGTTCCTACATCTGCCTGTAACTCCAGCTCCAGGGAATCTGACACCCTCTCCTGCGCTCTCTCTCTCTCTCTCTCTCTCTCTCTCTCTCTCTCTCTCTCTCTCTCACACACACACACACACACACACACACACACACACACACACCACACACTATATATATATAAAATTGCTTGGGCCAGCAAGATTGACTCAGCAAGTAAGGAAAGAACTGTCTCCTGCAGGTTGTCCTCTAACGTCCACATGTGTGCCCTGACACACACACACAAATCCATATTATCCTGAGTGTGCAGCATGTGTGAAGCCTGCACTGCTGTGCCGTCACGCAGAATCACACTGACATTGAAGTGAGAGAGGATGAGCACCCACACAGGGGCTCCTGCGGACAGGCCCAGGAGCTTGGCTGAACGTGATGGGATATGGGAGGAGCCCGTGGAAAGTGGTGCCGCAAATGTGTCCTAAGTCACACTTTGGGGTGACATTTGTAGTGGTCCAACCATGACGGGTTCATACGTTCCAGGGTAGGGGCATGTGGACTAGAAATGTTAGCAGGAACAGAGATAGGAAAGAAACACAGAGCCGTAGGATAGCAGCAGGAGGGCCATCCAGTGAAGACTGATTCCACCTGTGCCCGGAGGGCCACTCAGAAAATACTGAATCCACCTGCGTTTATGTTGCGCACGCTTTTATACCCCAATACAAAAGGGGTGGGGGGAAGAAGGCAAAAGACTGCTTTATCATGACACAAAGGGCAACCAGAACAGTTACTACTCCGATACTTGAGACATTTAGCCATTATTTCCTGATATTTTGGGCAGGATATGTAGCAAATACACCCTAGACCAAGTATCCTGTAGGCACCACTCCCTGGGTCAAACCTGTCTTAAAATGAAGGAACAGGAATAGGCTTGAATTCTCTGACCTTTGGTCAGGGTAGAGTAGATTCACTTCTGTGGGCCATCTTAATGTCCAAAACACCAAGTGACCACACCCTAGGTCAGGGCTTCTTGTTTGTAGCCACACCCGTTGTCAATGAGTTTGAAGGAGCAGAAATAAAGTCAAACCCTCCGACCTTTAGTCAAAGTGGAACAGGCTCATGTCTGTGGAACCCCACACAAACGGAGGCTCCATGAGGTCCAAAAGGTGCCAGGTGCAGCTTCTGAACCAATTGGCAAAAGGAGAGAGAGGAAGAGAGACGCCTGCCACTGAGGGGCCCAGGCAGGTGGAAAACATGGCTGGATCCTAACCTAGCGTGGGCCAGGTCCCACCCGACATATTCATCTATGCTTGGGGGGGAGCGTGTGGACTGAGAAAGAAATAGAGAAGAGACAGCTGATAGAGTTGGGAGGGCACTCAGTAAATACTGAGAGTCGCCTGGCGGTTATGTCTCAAAGGCTTTGTACGTCCCAATCCGAAAAAGAGGGGGAAGGCAAGAGTCTTCTTTACCACGATACAAGGAACAAACAAAGTAATTATCTTCTCAATAAACACCGACTAACCCCATCCTAGGTCAAGACGTCCTGTTAGTAGCCACACCTTAGGGCAAACAACCTGTCGTAACCTTGAAGGAGCAAGACTAGGTCTAAACTCTTGACCTTTAGTCAAGGGGGACAGATCCACTTCCGGGGGATCCCACAAGTGTGGGCTGAGGTTTTTCCTCTCTCACCCACTTCTGATTGTCTCTGCTAGCCAGGCTGGATTCAAATTCCTGGGCTGAAATAACCCTTTCATCTCAGCCTCCTTAGTAGCTAGGGTGCAGACACATCCTACCTGCCCAGTGGCTTAGCTGTTTTCTATTGCCCTGACAAAACCCCTCCAGACCAATCCAGGGAAGAAAGGGCTATACAGAGCTTACACAGCCCCCAACCACAATCCACTGTGGATGGAAGGTGGAGCAGGGACCTGGGGCAGGAGCTGAAGAAGAACCCAGAGTGCTGGCTTTCTCTACATGGTTTGTTCAGCTCACTTTATAGAACTCAGGGCCACCTGCCCAGGGGGACAATGCCTACAATGGGCTGGTCTCTCCCACATCCACAGTTAATCAAGAAAACGCCACATAGGCTTCCCTACCAGCCTGCGTTATTGGGGAATTTTTTTCAGCTAAATGTTCCTCTTCTCAGATAACCCTCGTTTGTGTCAAGATGACCAAAGCTTACCATCTCTGTTGACCCTTTGTCAGTTTAACACACAGCATCGCTTTTAAATCATAAACTCTTCTTTCATGTTTATTCCCAAAATCCCATACTGATATTACAACACAAAACATAGTATAACTAAAAATCCACACTTGCCAGGCAGTGTGGCGCACGCCTTTAATCCCAGCACTCGGGAGGCAGAGGCAAGGGGATCTCTGTGAGTTCGAGGCCAACCTGGTGTACAGAGTGAGTTTCAGCACAGGCTACAAAGAAACCCTGTCTCGAAAAAACAAAAACAAAAACAAACAAACAAACAAACAAAAAATTGAAACACTTGCCTGGGGGTGGTGGTGCACGCCTTTAATCCCAGCACTCGGGAGGCAGAGGCAGGAGGATCTTTGAGTTTGAGGCCAGCATGATCCACAGAGGGGAGTTCTAGGACAGCCAGGGCTACACAGAGAAATCCTTTCTCAAAACAGCAACAACAAAAACAAGCAACCAAAGTTCCTTTATTCTCCACTGTGTGTATGTGTGTGTGTGAGTATGTGAGTGTGCACACTGTGAGTGTAAGCTCACCTGGAGGCCCAAAGAGGTCAGCAGCCGCCTTAGAGCAGGAGACCCAGGCAGTTAGGACCCTCCTGATGTGGGCGGTGGGAACCAAACTCAACTCCTTTGCAAGAACAGTAAGGACTCTTGACTCCTGAGCCATCTCTCCATCCCTGAAGCATCTTTTTTTGATCTGTGGAGAATGTTGGGGTTGGAGAGATGGCTCCATGGTTAAGAGCACTGACTGTTCTTCCTGAGGACCCGGGCTCAATTCCCAGCACCTACATGGCAGCTCACAACTGTCTGTACCTCCACTTCCAGGCAGTCCTGACACCCTCGTGCACACATACATGCAGTCAGAACACCAATGCACATAAAAATTTAATCAATTAATTAAGAAAGAATGTTACCGGTACTTTGATAGGAAATTGAATTGAATCTGTATAACTTTGGTAATAAGGATATTTTAACCAATTATTTCTTGCATTCTGTGGGCATGAGATGTCTTTTCATTCTGGGGTTTTCTCTTCAACATCTTTGATTGATATTTTCTAACTTTCATCATAGAGATTGTTCAGTTCTCTGTGTAGCTGTGGCTAAACTCGTTCTGTAGAGTAGGCTAGCCTTGAACTCAGAGATCTACTGTCTCTGACTCTAGAGTGCTGGGGTTAAAGGTGTGTGCCACTGTCTGCTTCATTTATTATTATTATTTTGTTGGATTTTCTATAATTACTATTTGTAGATTTGTGAATGTGATTGGTTTCTTTCTGAATATGGTATTTGTTTTAAAAACCTGGTTTGTTCTCATTTTTCATTTTTTTGGTGCAGGGGATGGAATCTAGGTTCTTGTTTTTTGTTTGATTGGTTGGTTGGTTTTTGGCTTGTTTGGTTTTTGAATTTTTTTGTTTGTTTATTTGAGACAGGATTTCACTGTATAGCTTTAGCTGTCCTGGAACTCACTCTACAGACCTCGAACTCAGGGATCCACCTGCCTCTGCCAGCATCGCCTGGCTGAATCCAGGTCTTTTTTTTTTTTTTTAATATTTATTTATTTATTATGTATACAATATTCTGTCTGTGTGTCTGCAGCCAGAAGAGGGCATCAGATCTCATTTCAGATGGTTGTGAGCCACCATGTGGTTGCTGGGAATTGAACTCAGGACCTTTGGAAGAGCAGGCAGTGCTCTTAACCTCTGAGCCATCTCTCCAGCCCCTGAATACATGCTAGATGAGCGTTCTACCTCTGAACTGTGACTGCAGCCTTCTTTTACTTTTTCATATCTTCATGTGTATGCATGTATGTCAGTGTGCATGCATGTGTATCTGTGATTTGTGTGTATTGGCGCGCGTGTATATGTGGTGGTGTGCATATGTGTGTCAGTGTGCATCTGTGCATTTGTTGTGTTGGTATGCATGTATATGTGTTGGTGTGCATGTGTGTGTCAGTGTGCGTGTGTGTATCAGAGTGCATGTGTGTCAGTGTGCATGTATGTGTATCAGTGTGCATGCATGTGTATCTGTGATTTGTGTGTATTGGTGTGCGTGTATATGTGGTGGTGTGCATATGTGTGTCAGTGTGCATCTGTGCATTTGTTGTGTTGGTATGCATGTATATGTGTTGGTGTGCATGTGTGTGTTAGTGTGCATGTGTGTATCAGAGTGCATGTGTGTCAGTGTACATGCATGTGTATCTGTGATTTTGTGTATTGGTATGCATGTACATGTGGTGGTATGCATGCGTGTGTTGGTATGCATGTATATGTATCGGTGTGCATGTGTGTGTGTTCGTGTGCATGTGTGTATCATAGTGCATGTGTGTCAGTGTTTGTAGACAGAAGTTTCTGTGCCACCTGATCCCACAGTCGTTCAGTCCCAAAGAAACACTCAGAGACTTGTATTAATTATAAGCTGTTTGGATTTTTAGCTCAGTTTATTATTAACTAGCTCTTACAACTTAAATTAACCCATAATTCTTGTCTATGTTTAGCCACGTAGCTTGGTACCTTTCCTCAGGAAAGCATTCTTATCTTGCTTCTTCTGCATCTGCCTGGTGACAGCGTCTCTGCCTTTCCTCTTCCCAGAATTCTCCTAATCTGGTCGTCCCACCACCTATACTTCCTGCCTGGCTACTGGTCAATCAGTGTTTTATTAAACCAATATGAGTGACAAATCTTTACAGTGTTCAAGAGAATTATCCCACAGCAAGTGTGCATTTCTGTGTGTTGATGTGCATGTATGTGTATTGGTGTGCATGTGTCTGTGTTGGTGTGCATGTGTGTTGGTATGCATATATGTGTGTAAATGTTCATATGTGTATTAGTGTGCATGTACTGATGCAGTATGCATGTGTGTGTGTATCAGTGTGCATGCACCATGCTAGGGGAGAGGTTGATGTCAGGTGTCTTCCTCAGTCTTCCTTCAACTTTTTTTGTTTGTTTAAAGATTTATTTGTTATGTGTACAGTATTCTGCCTGCATGTATGCCTGCAGGCCAGAAGAAAGCACCAGATCTCATTACAGATGGTTGTGAGCCACCATGTGGTTGCTGGGAATTGAACTCAGAACCTTTGGAAGAGCAGGTAGTGCTCTTAACTGCTGGGCCATCTCTCCAGCCCTGTACTCTTGTTTATAAACTCCCCTTTAGCCAGGCGGTGGTGGCGCATGCCTTTAATCCCAGCACTTGGGAGGCAGAGGCAGGCGGATCTCTGTGAGTTCGAGACCAGCCTGGTCTACAAGAGTTAGTTCCAGGACAGGCTCCAAAACCACAGAGAAACCCTGCCTCGAAAAACCAAAAATAAATAAATAAATAAATAAATAAATAAATAAATAAATAAATAAACTCCCCTTTATATCTGTTGATTTATAGACTGGAGGTGGGGATGGGGGTGGGAACCAGGTCAGAAAGGAAATGAAAGGTGTGACTTTTCTGAAGACAAAATCCCCAAGGACAGACATATCACCTGGAAATAGGACATGGGAGGGTGAAAGTGGATATGGAATCTAAGTGAATTGGGGGCACAAAACTTGGGGAGTGCAAAGGGCACAGTATGGCCATGACAGGCAAGGTGTTCATTGGTCATGGTCTGTGTGTGTAATTTGGGGGATAGGGCATTCAGTACTCAGGGTTGTAGTAGATATATGGATTGGGGTACAGACATGGGTGGTTTGAAGTATTGGGGTACCCTGGACTTATGCTGAGGCAGTCACCTGATTGAGTGGAAGGGCTGGAGTGCCCAGTGGTCAGCTTGGAGCTGTCCCTTGAAGAGGATGAACTGCATGAGACTGGCTTTGCTGTACCTAAGCTGAGGGTTGTGGGTAGGGAGGGCACAGTCTATAAGATGAAACTTAGTCCTTGGGGGACACAGATTACCCTGTGATAAATGTCTAGACAGACAAAGTAATCGTAGCAATAGAGCACTCAAGTGGGCTCCTTGGTCACCATGGTGAGAAGGACCACTGAGAGAAGCCTATTTGATCCCGGAAGACCCGCCCCCACTCCGCACACCCTTAAGGGAGAAGAAGGCTGAACAGTGGCTCTAGACGTCACTTTTATTTTTCTCCGAAGTTCTTGGTTGGCCACAGACGATCCCAGGAGGCACAAGGGTCCCCCTTGGTGACAGGATACATTGATGTCTTCACTTACTCTCAGCTCCTTCAGGATGGGGAGAAGTAACAATAGAGGTCCCTTCTTGGCTGAGTGGAGGGGCCCTGCTGTGCCAGGAAACTGAGCTGTGCAGTAGTGGCCACCCCTCCTTCTTCTGTCCCCCCCATTGTCCCCTCTAGGCTGCAGACTCCAAGGCTGCTGCCCCCCACCCCCGGCTGCTGACATCCCCCTGCCACCCACCCAGGCTACCACACACACACACTCACACAACACACACACACATACACTCACACGCACTTGTACACACATACACACTTGCACACACATACACACACATACATTCGCTCACGCACACACATATACACATTCGCGCACACACACACCTTGTGACTCACTTGGGGGTGGGCGGATTGGTCAGGGTTGAAATTGCTTTCTTTAACTAACGGAGAAGAAGAGGACAGGGAGGAGGAGTGGTTAGAGGAGGGGAAGACTTGTCCCCTTAGGGGCTTAGGCACTGGTGGCTCCCCTGGGAAAGATTTAGAGCAGGGTCCTGTCCCATGCATAAGTAATATCAATGAACCCAGAGAGCGGCAGGGGGTTGGCTGGGGTCCCAGGCCCAGTGGCCACTCTCATCCGGAAAGTGGGTTACATCAGAGTCCCAGGTAGGCCTTAACCTTTGGCGGGAAGGAATTTGGCGCTCCCACATCCTCAGCTCTGCCCCACCCTCAAGATCCTGGTACCTCCACCCAGGTTACAGAGCCCACAGCTCTGCCCCGTGATGTCACGAACAGCAACTGAAGGTTCAGCAGCTCAAAGAGGTTGTGTGTCTGCAGGGGGATTGAGAGAAAAAGCTGACATCCCGTTTTACCGGTCTCTGTGCCTGGTGAGCAGGTTGCAATGTGCAATCTGACCACTAGGGGTAGCCAGAGTCCGTGTGAGGAACTGGGTGAGGCGCCTGCGATGGAAGGAACCTGGTGGTCCACCATTAACCAACCTACCCCATCAGGCCTCCACCTCCACCCCCACGCTCTAACTCCCCCTTTACCTCATGCAGAGAGGTCTCTGGCGATAGCTGCAGGGTCACTGGTTGTATGGGGCAGCCACCAGCCAAGATGTCCTGGAGACAGGGCTGGGAACGGGAAAGGACCGTGGGGTCTTGGGATCCTGATCTCCGAACTCCTCTCTCTAAGAGGTTAGCCACCTCCTCCCTTCACAGCCCTGCTCACACCCCCTCCCTGTCCCCACACCTGGCAGGGGGACCCACCTGTTGGCCTGGAGCCCAGGAAGCTGGCTCCATCTGGAGGGCTTGCATCAAGTGGTTCCTCTTTACAACGCCCACCAGGGTCTGAGACTCTAGGAAGCCCAGAGGGAGGGACATGTGATGAACATAGACGTCACATTCGCTGAGCACCTACTATGTGCCAAGACCACGCAGGGTGCCCTCATGTCTGAGGAAACTTACAGAGCGTGTGGGTGGTCTTTCAGAATCCTTATCACCCCGTTTACGGAAGGGGAAACTGAGGCTTTGGTGGGCTAACTACTGCCCTAAACCATTCAGTTTCTACATGGACATGGCAGCTGAGGGCATCTAGGCAAGGCTGCCAGTGGGTCAGCGGGTATTCTGATACCCTCACCCCCCATTTTAGGAGAGGGAAGCTGGGAATATCAGCCTTTGGGTTTGGGTGTCACAGTTGGGCTTTCTCTTCTGTTTTCAGTCCAGTTGTTTAAAATCTGAGTCAGGTCAGTGGAAGGGTGAGGCTCACTGTAACTTGAGATCCTACTGAACGCTGGTCCTACTGAGTGCTGAGGCTAAGCCAGCCTGGCTAGCCTGGACACATGCTGGGCATTACAGGCATCGTGGGAGTTGGTGGGCATTCTTCACTGAGGGTCCAGCTTGATATTTTCTCTTCTCTCCAGGAAATAAAAACCCTGAGACTAGCCAGGTGGTGGTGGCGCACGCCTTTAATCCCAGCACTTGGGAGGCAGAGGCGGGCGGATCTCTGAGTTCAAGGTCAGCCTGGTCTACAGAGTTCCAAGACAGCCAGGGCTACACAGAGAAATCCTGTCTTGAAACATTCCCCCAACAACAACAACAAAAAAACCAAAACCTTGGACTAGACATGGCTGTAACTCAGTAGTCTTGCTTAGCGTGCACAAGGTCCTGGATTCAGTCTGTAACTGGATAACACAACAGAAGTGCCCCTCCCTCATTTTAGAAACCAGCTCCTTCCTGAGTGGACTGTGGGGATCCAGAGCCAGGGTCTGTCTCAGTGGGAGTTCTGCAACCCAAACCAATTCTCAGAGGCGACACCTCTTGGCAGGGCCTTCCTTATGTGAAATAAGTAAATACGTGTTTGCTGTGGTCTCTCCCGTGATGCTAAAGTCGTCCCATAAGCGAAGGGCGAAGCTTCTGACGTTTGCGTGGGAACCCATGGTGACCTCCATATTTTCAAACAAGGACCCTGCAGTTCATGGAACTCGAGAGGTACATCCACCACTCTTTCCCTGGTTGAGGACTGACTTTATCCTCGGTGGGGGCATATAGGTGACCATGTTGTGCCTGTTGCTCGCTGCTCAAGGGCAAGTGAGCACCAGACTCCAACAATCTGCCGAGTGTGCACCTCACCTCATTTGCAGAGAGGGCACACATGGATGGATAGGTGCCCTGGTGGGGCTCAGGTAGCTCCTCCCTATCTGGGTTATCTTCTCCACTTAGGTAATGTGCTTTCTGAACTGGAGAAGCTGCTCAGGATAAATCCCGCCCCCCCCAAGACTTAATGCCATTCAAAAAGGCAACTGGAAGTGGGGAGTCAGCGAGGGGGGCAGCACTCGGGTCAGAAAGGAAGCTTCTGGAAGACCCTAGCAGTAGCCCTGTTGTCTGAGTTAGCACACAAGGCTTGGTTCCCTGAATCCAAAGAACCAGCCCCGGGCCACCTTGCAAGCACCCCTCATGTTTAGTTTAAACACATCACCCCACTTTGTCTAGCAGAAGTGGTCTTTAGGTCCATTTTCTCCATGAAGAAATGAAACCCGGAAAAATGAAGGGTTTAGCGCCAGGTCACACAGCCACCCAATTGCAGAGCCTGGGTTATGGAGCAGATCTGACTTCATGCTTGCCCTTGCTGCCCGGGACACTCAAGGCCTTAGAGGAAGAATAGCGGAAGGAAGCCCAACCCCTTCTCCTCGCAGCTGCTACAGACCTGTAGTCTCCACCAGCGGGTACTGGGTCACATCTGTGGTGATCACAACCCTGATCACCTCCTCCAGGGGCATGTCCTTGGCCAGTGTGGTAAGGGTACAGTTCATGAAGTGATCTACAGTCACTGGGTAGGAGCTGTGGGCAGAGGTGGGCACCCGTCAGGCCTTGGGATGGGGAGATGCCAGCCCCTGGGACAAGGCAGAGTCATCCTAAGGTGCCTTACTGGGAGAGACCTGTGTTTCTCTAGGATGGGTTTTCAGGAGCCCATAGGTTCTACATCAGTAGTTCGCAGGTGTGCAACGCTGTTAACTGTTCCTCGCGCTGTGGTGGACCCCAGCCATAATTTTTTTCTGGTTTTTCAGGACAGGGTTTCTCTGTCCTGGAACTCATTCTATAGACTAGGTTGACCTCAAACTCACAGAGATCCACCTGCCTCTGCGCCCAGTGTGCTGGGATTAAAGGCAAGCGCCACTATTGCTTGGCTATAAAATTATTTTTGTTGCTAATTCATAACTCTGATTTTGCTGTTCTTATGAATCGTAAGCTTCTGTGTTTTCCTATGGTGTTTGGTGACCCTGTGAAAGGTTCATTTGGCCCAATGGGGTCGGTCCCCCAGGTTGAGGACCACACAATTCTTTTCTTGTTGTGTTTTGTTTTTCGAAACAGGGTTTCTTTGTGTAGCAGCTCTGGCTGCCTTGGATCTCAATTTGTAGACCAGGCTGGCCTCCAACTCACAGAGATCTACCTGCCTCTGCCTCCTGAGTGCTGGAATTAAAGGTGTGTACCACCACGGCCCAGCTAGAACCATAGGTAACTTTTTTTATTATTATTATTTACTTTTATTTTATGTGCATTGGTGTTTTGCCTGCAAGTAAGTCTATGTGAGAGTCAGATCTTGGAGTAACAGACAGTTGTTAGCTGCCACGTGGGTGCTGAGATTTGAACCTGGGCCCTTTGGGAAAGTAGTCAGTGCCCTTAATCGCTGAGCCATCTTTCCAGCCCCAAATCATGTGTATCTTAAAGGTGGGGAAACAGACTTGTTTGGAGTTGTACCTTGGACTCAGTGACTCTTGAAGCCTTAAAGTTGTGCTGCTTTGGGGACCGAAGATGCTAGGGTACAGTCAGTCTGGTCAAGAAAGGACCTCAGGGCCCATTTGCATGCCCACCACCACCCAGAAAGACCATCAGAGCAGGGATAGGGAGGAAAAGGACCTCCCTGACCTGGTGCTCATTCCCTATCAGCCTCACCTGATAGAGACCTAGGTCCTCACCTAGTCCATGGGGCTCTGGGGATGTTGAGATCTAGAGGGCAGTTATGTATCAGCCTGACCCCTGTACAGTTCAAAGTCAGCTATGCTGCTGATTTCCGGGGATCCCTCCACCCCCAAACTACTCTGGGTATCATCACTTCATCAGCCAGCTCAAGGCTCACCCAATCTTGCGGCCACGAATCCACGGCAGGTATGGCAGTTTCTTGACGATGATGGTGCCATCATAGAAAGAGGGCTGACAGCTCTGGGAGATGGCGTTGGCCACCAGCACTGCCATCAGCACAGGTAATGAATGAACCATCTGCCCGGTCAGCTCAAAGACCAGCAGCGCCGTGGAGATGCTATGGGTCACCGCCCCTGAGAAGGCAGCAGCTCCTGCAGGGACAGAGCCACAGTGGGTGACTCAGGCCAGGAGCCAACTCACCCAGAGGGCAAGGTGGGCATAGTGTGACTGTGGTTAGGCCCAACAATGCGTAAATCCTGGCAACTGTCAGGGGTACCTGGTCATGGCAGGAGGAAAGGGATTCAGAGCAGGTGGCAGATGGGGAGAAAAAAAAACACAAGAGAAAGCTGAAAGGCTTGGGGGGAAGGAATGGCTAAGGGGGTGGACAGGCCTGCGGAGGAATGGGGACACATTGGGCAGGTCAGTGACTACTATGCACTTCTCCTGTTGTAGTCGAACCCACGAGGTCTGCCCACCTGCCGGTCCCAGGTTCACTCACCTGCCAGAGCATAGGCTCCAGGCATGATGGGATTGACCTCACCTCCAACCACGATGCCCTCTGGGAAGGCGACAGACAATGTCTCTCCCAAGAGGCGCCCAATGACAGCTCCTGCCACGGACTCAGGGTGAAGGAAATAGCCATGCTGACCTGATCCCCCAAGGCCCTCAGACCCTGCCCCATCCCCAGTACCACTTTGGGAGGGAGATAGTATGGGAAAGCCATGGCCCTCAGGCCCCTGAACCTTCACGGAACTTTGGGACCCCAGTCTTACCGTAGATAAATAAGGGCAAGAAGTACCCAGCAGGGATGGGGATGGTGGTAGCCAGGATCAGCATCCAGAACTGTAGAGAGGTTGGATCCACATGGCAGGAGTCAGAAGCAAACGGGAGGGCATAGATAAAGGGAGGGATGGGAGGCCCCAGGCCAGGGCCCACAGCAGCTCCGACACTAGAGGTGACACCAACCGGGGAAAGAGCCAAGCGATCCTCAGTAAAGCACCCACTGGGTGTGAGCCATGCCAGTGGGTTCCTCTCCTCGCTCAGGCTGACCTTTAGCAGAGGGCAACTATTCCATCTCCAAGGTGCCAGGGTCTGTGTGTAACTGCTCTTGCCCCTGTGCCTGACCACTTCAGCCTGGTCCCTGAAATCCATGTGGCGGGAGGAGAAGACTGACTTCTGAAAGTTGTTCTCTGACCTCTACACTATACTATGGCGTGCTGGCACACACTCGAGTGCACACACATGCACACACACACACAGTTTTGTAAGGAATAAGGGAAGTAGTTGCTATGGGACATCACTGTCACCCAGCACCTGGGAGTCTGAGACGGGAGGAGCACAAGTCACAAGCCTGGACTACATAACAAGACTGCACCCCTCAAATGAAGGAGGAGGAGGAAGAGAAGAGTGGAGCAATTGAGGCTGGGAGGATTTCTGAGGGGTGCATTGTGGGCCATGGTCAGATCAGCGACCTGGACGTAGGAGGCAGGCAGGGCTCCAGACTTCAGCTCAGGAAGCAGCCCCTCCCACCCAGGACTGGCCATCACCTTCATGACCAGAAAGAAGACTAGAGTCCCAAAGACAGTCATCTGCGGGTGGCACCATTCCAGCCACAGGTTCTGGGGATCTGGCTCCGCTTGCCAGGATGGGGATGAGTTCTTGGTCATCAAGGCCCACGAGTTGTTGTCAAACAGTGTCTCCAAATGCTCCTCCATGGACAGCTGGGGCAGAGGCAGTGGCGGGTCAGCCTGTCCCCATCCATTCTGCTGTCCATCTGAGCCTCAACTACCGTACCCCTTCCCAGTTAGGGACTCTGAGGATGGCTCTGCCATTGTGGAGCTACAACCTTGACATCTGAAAAATGACCTGTAGACATTTTCATTAGGTGGTTTCAGGGGACTGGGTGAGAAAGTATACATGGAAGGGCCACAGATGAGGGTTTTCTATTGCCACGGCCAAACTTGGTGTGCCTTACCCGGGAAGCCATGAAGCGGCCCACACCGGGTGGATAGGTGACGGAGGCCAGGACCAGGGCGGCCAGAGCAGCGTACAAGGGCTTGCTGTGGGGAATGAGAGTCCCAGTTTTCCTCCTCTCCTTCCCCACATCCTTGGGGTCCACACCGAAGAAAGGACTACAGAGGAGAAGGGGGGAGACTTCCAGATGCCCTCCCCACAAGAAGACAGAGGTGGACTGAGACCAGGAGACCTGGTGCGAGAAGGGGAAGGGCTGGAGGAGAGTTTGGGACAGAAAGGGACTGGGATGCTGGCCTAGGGCATACAGGATGCTAAAGGCAGGTGTGTGTGTTTAAGGTTGAGAGAGGAGAGGCAGGGATCAGGGAGGGGGATGTGAATTCAGGAATCAGAAAGACTCAATGAGGGGCTTAATTTTCACATAAGTGGGGCAGTGGCTGTAGGACTCGATAGGACCACAAGCCAGATGTGAGCTAGGAGGAGTGCTGGGGGATTAATGGAAAGAAGGGTTTGGTGAAAGGGGCGGGTCTTTATGGGAGGTTGGAGAGGGCCAGCCTCTGAGAGGCCCAGCCTACCTAGTGGCTAGCAGTTTAGATGTGAACCCATTGGCCTTGAGGAAGAACAAGAATGATCGCTGGCAGAAATTGTACCCGCAGCTCAGAACGCCACAGATGGCCCTGGAAGCAGAAGTGGGGGTGAGGCTAAAGTGGAGGTGAGGCCAGAACAACTTTAGTTTGGGGCCCCACTCACCCCAGGACCACAAAAAAGAAGATCTCTGGTAGATCAAAAGGTATGTCCACTCGAAAGCTGGTTTTATAGATGGAAGTGATGGTCTCTGGGGAGAGAGGGAAGCAGGTGGAAATCCAGTGCCAGCCTTCCCACCCAAACCCAGTCTCGGAATAACCCAGGCCACGGCAGACACCGCATCACACCCAACCCCCAAATTTCCCTGCAATTCTAGGGACCTGGCTAGTGTCCCAGCTAGACTCAACACCTCCAGCCCTTAGGGTTCTCCACCCACCTCATCCCTGCTTAATGCAGGTCAGACCCTGTGTCCTCTTAGAAGGACAGAGAAGAGAAAGGAACAGTGGAGGGGGAGGAAGAGGGAGCAGAATTAGAGAGGAACTGGAGGGAGGAGTCGCAGAAGAGGAAGGGTGGAAACCAAGTCCCAATATGAGGCTCACCCTGCTCACTGCTGAAGACCGCCAGAAGGCGGAACATGAAGGCCCCGCAGGTAGCAGCGAAGAAGCCCCTCCAGTAATCCCAGACGGAGAAGTGAGAGGACATGACCTCGATGCTGAACAGGACACCTAGGGGACACACAGCTCAGGGGACCGTTATCCCCTGGCTGCAGGACACAGTGTGTGTGTGTGTGTGTGTGTGTGTGTGTGTGTGTGTGTGAAGGAGCTCTCACCGCTGAAGGGGGCTGCAAAGACCGTGGCCACGCCCACTGCTGCTCCTGCTACCAGCATTTCCATTTTCTTGGTCTTGTTCTGGGAAGAACAGTATCCTGGGCTCAGCTCTCTACACCCCTTCCCCAAGGAGACCCAACCCCATGCTTCTCACCTCAGACTCCCCGATGATTTTGGTGCGCACATGGCCCAGGTAAGCCGCGGTTATCACACTTAGGTGCACAAAGGGGCCCTGCAGGGTGAGGCAGTAGGGTGCTGCTGGGGATGTGGCACCCTACCGCCTAACCCTTCCACTTCCTCCTCTCCTCTTCTGTTTTCCTCCTCCTCCCCCTCTTTCTCTCTTCTCCACTCCCACCTCCTTCTCTTTCTTCTCCCTTCTTAGGGCCTAAGGAACAAAGACACAAACCTTGCCCAGCAATGAATCGCATCACATCCTTGTCCTAACCCCCCACCAACCACTCCAAAATGTTTTTTTGTCACATTTGAGGACCTGGATGTGCTCCCCCAAGACTGGGCTCACCAAATTTAGGCTGGCTATACTGTGGAATATGGAAAAGGGCAGCACAATAGGATGGTAAGTGGGCCCCCCATATCTGTACCAGTTTTCCCAGGAAGATGGTACTGCCTGTTGCCAAGGTACAGGAGAGGCCCGCCACCTTGGCTCCAAAGTTCTTGATGTCCAGGTAATCCTCCAAGATCACACCAGATAAGATGGTTTTCACTTCTGGGATCCCAGACCCTGGTCCACATAGGTAGAGAACAGAGGGAGAGAAGGTCTGCATTAATTCTGCGTCACCCTGTGTGCACATCATTCTTGGGGCACTTTCCTAGGAGCCCCTCTTGTGCAGCTGTTCCTTCTGAATTAAAACATTCCCTCCTAGAGCAGGGAGAGAGGATGGCTAAGATTCAAGAAATAAACTGGCTAAGGAGGCATATGCCTTTAATCCCAGCAGTCAGGAAGCAGAGGTAGGCAGATCTCCAAGAGTTCGAGGTCAGCCTGGTATATGTATCAAGTTGCAGACCATCTAGAACTAGATAGTAAGACCCTGACTTTAATTTTTTTCCTTTCATTTTTCATGTAATAAACTCATAAGGTACAGGAAACTCCTAAAACTCACAGGATTCACAAGGCTCCTCCCCCAGCGTTTAATCAGCACCAACAATTGCAGGGGAGGGATGATGTTCTGCCAGTTCGTAGAATTGCCTATAAGGCTCACTTTGCACCAGTTGCTACCCATGCTGGGGTGGGCTTTTCAGTGATGCTCAAGCTTTTGAATCACCCATACTCTCTCTGTAAATCCAATTTGTTTTTTATGCATATGGTGTTCTGCCTGTATTATGCCTGCGGGCCAGAAGAGGGCGCCAGATCTCATTACAGATGATTTGTGAGCCACCTTGTAGTTGCTGGCAATTGAACTCAGGGCCTCTGGAAGAGCAGCCAGTGTTCTTAACCTCTGAGCCATCTCTCCAGCCCAATTCATGGTTTGCTTAATGTGGACTCATTGCTTTGGTCTGTTGTTGGTCCTCTATATGGGATGAGCACATGCTCGTGTCTCCCCAGGAAAAGTCACAAAAACAGCTCCATACCCCCCATGAATAAGATTCATAACAGTTTCCAGAAAAAGAAATTGGGGGTTGGATGTGCTCTCAAGAGTCACCCCAGACTAGCTGGAGGTAGCTCCAGAGTCCTAGGGAATCTGGCCATTGGCTATAGTCCTGAATGGGAACCAACCCTCCTTCTTGGCCCAGAGGTGCCCAGGGAAGTCAGATAGAGCGGGTGTTGTACCGGGTCCCCTGCTGTCCCTCTCTTTGTGTGACTTTGGGTAAGTGGCCTGGCTGCTTCCTCAGCAGGATGTGAAAAGATTGGGACTCATGGGGACTGCAGAACAAGGCAGGTGACCATGACTCACCTCCAGAGGAGGGCGTGATGCTCTGTGAGAAGCCGGAGGAGAAGGACAGGAGGGCCACAGGGTACACAGTCCAGGAGAGATACCGGAGCAGGTGACTGTCCCCAATCTCTCTGTATAGCCACTTGTGCACTGGAGATGCCCAGCAGTCAGAGAGCCACCAGAGCCTCTACAGCCCTGGGGCGGGGTGGTCAGACTTTTGTGCCCACTTACGGTTAGGAAAAGGCTCAAGACCACCCAATGAGAAGTAGAGGAGAAAATTGCCTGGGGTTAAAGGCCATTGAGCTGAGAGGAAGGTGGGAGTGAAGGAACAGGGGTGGCCAAGCTCAGTTTAGAGAGGCTCCACCTTCTCTGTGTAGATGGAGTCCCAGCAGGGCACAGAGCCTGCCCAGAGACACACAGCAAATCAAGGGCCAAGTGAGGCTCAATTTCAGGCCTGGTCACTCACAGCCTTTTCCCTCCCCCGCTGCCCCGGGGGTCCAGCTGGTATTCCAAGCACATATAGGAACCCCATCACTCTGCAGGGGTGTGCATGCCGAGGAGACCTTACCTCTGACCACGCTCCTGATAGCTATGTTCATGGCATAGCTGATTAGAGCCATGAGCACCCCATGGGCCATCAGGAAGTACCAGTCCTCGCCCACACGGAACAGCCGCTCTTTCAGCCACTCCAGGGCCCCTGGGCAGGACACTGGGGTCACAGCTCCTCCCCAGGGAGCTGCTCAGGCTTTGGGCAGGAAGGACCAGGCAAGACAGGGTAGGACTCCCAGGACCGAGGTCCAAATGATGAAGAGGGACTCTGCCTTACAGGAGGATCCAGCATGATTTGTGGCAAGCGTGTGGTGTGAATGTCACGCCTGTATCCCTACAGAAGGCCCCTGACCTCCCCTGCCCCATCTCCTTCCACAGTGGGACCTGGAGGAATGGTTAAAGGGAGCAGCGGGATTGGAAAAACCGGACATTGCTGCTCTAGTCAGTGTTTTGTAGGGTCTGCATCCCAGAGGGCACGGCAGGGAGAGGTGCCCAGCAGCATCCCCAGGCACCAGTTGCCAGCTCCACCTCGAAGCTCACCCCCTCTAGCTGTGACTACCAGTGCCTAGACCTGTGTTCTTTCTGGGGTCCCTGCTTTCTCTGTCCTCCTGCTACGCAGACAGGTGCAAGGTGAACATGCAGACCCCTCCCCCTTGCCCCTCAAGAGATTGCACGTGTCATCTGGAAGCACACAGAAGTCGGGAGGATGCTCTTGGGCCTAGGGGGAGTGTGGTTCTGTGCGGACTCCGAGCAGGGGGTGGGGTGGCGGGGGGAGGGAACCCAGTTCTTACTCCGGATGCTTCTGCGGGTGCGTGGACACGGACCCCACAGTTCTTGCAGAGTCACTGGCTTCCCAGAGGAGCCCTCACGGAGCCCCACCAGTTCCTCCATTCTTTCTGACGACAGGTAGACAGACAGTTGCTTGGTGAGCCACTGTGCACCTGTGCCCCACTTCTAGAATATTCCAATGTACTCTGATTCTTAAATACAAGGGAAAACCGTGTGTATTGTGCATATATAGGGTCCTTCCACTCCCAAAAGTTCTAATCAGAACCAGTTCCCTGTTTTAACTCCACTACCCCCTGAGACACTAGGCTGTTTCTACTACTCAGAGCGGTCATTTTGCCCAGGGATAGCCTGTCCCCAAGGGCAGCTGTGATGTCCTATAGCCATCCTCTGGAGGCCAGAGGACCCCCAAGTCCTGAAGGAGATCCTTGCAGGCAAACACCTCAAGGCCCCACACCCTCCCTCTCCACTTCTGCACTGGCCCTGGCAGGTGCTGTCCAAGCCCGTGCCCCACTTAGCACCCAGCTGCCCCTCACCTGCCAGAGCGTCCTGCTGAAGGCCCTCGGACACAGCCTCTTTGTTTGCAGAACCTGTACACCTGGTGCACCTGGACAGGGTGCCCTCCACCAATCAACACTCTCCCCTCCCTCCCCTCCTGGGGTTAAGGAAGCCATTAAGAATGTCCTTGAGAAACTGGTCAGAACTCACCAGACTGACTGACCAGGAAGCTACCCAGGAGTCGGGAGGGGTGGATTTCCTCAGCTAGAGCTAGGCAACAACAAGAGCGAGCACCCTTGCTGTGGTCCCTGGGGCCTCCTGGGGTCTGGGCCTGGGAACAGCAGCCTCTGACCGTGCAGGAGAGTGAGAGTCCTCTGCTGTCGCTGAGCCTCAGGGTCTGGACTCTCAGCTGGACACGGAAAGGGGTTTCAAAGTATAATGGGGGAGAGGAGGGAAGGGGTGCAGCAGAAGGCACATGCTCAGAACTGCCCCAAATAACTGAGTTCTCCCCAAATCCAGGGAAATGGCCCGTTATGGCATTGCAGAACTGTGAGGCTTCTTGTCCGAGATCACAGAGGCCCGCTGAAGTAGAGGCACGCACCCAGTGCCACCACCTCAAAGAGCCCAGAGGTTGAGGGCCAGAAGCAGGACTCCCGCCACGGTTTGCCTGACACCTAAGCAGGGGTTCGCTTTGACAGTCCCATCTTGTTTAGGGGTGGGGAGGCAACAGTAGTGAACCGGGAGGGCTGGAGACCATGAGACAAGGAAATGAATGAACTTTTTATCCAACCACTGAATCTCAGAAAACTGCCCCTATGGCTGTGGCAGGGCCCTCGGAGAAAAGCGTGAGGAGATGGCAAAGAAGTGTGTGTGAATGTGTGTACATGTGCATGTGTGTACACATGTATGTGTGTGCATGTGTATATATGTGCGTGCATGAATCTGTGGGTGTGTGTATGTGTACATATATGAGTTTGCATGTATGTGCGTATGTATGCGTGTGTGTGAATATCTGTGTGCGTGTACATATGTGTACACAAGTATGTATGTGTGTATGTGTATGTATGTGTGTGCATGCATCTGTGGGTGTGTATATGTGTACATATATGAGTTTGTGCATGTGTGTATGTATGTGTGCATATGTATACACACGTGTATGCATGTATATATGTGTATGCATGCATCTGTGGGTATGTATATGTGTACACATATGAGTGTGTGCGTGTGTGTGTATGTGAGCTGGCAGCACTGCTCCGCTGTTTAGCGTGGCCTCCACACCCCTGTAGGTTGAAGCAATGACACCATTTTGCAGTGCTTGATGAAAGGCCAGAGAAATGCAGTCGCTCACCAATGGTCACAAAGCAGAGGTTGAACTTGGGCTCAGACTGTCTGTCCCATCTCCAAGCTCCCGAGAAACTGGACACACTATAAAGAGCTTGTGCTTGGGGCTACTTTTAGAAGATTTGGGGGCCGTGGGTGCAGCTCAGTTAGTAGAACGCCTGCCTAGCGTGCATGAGACCCTGAGTTTGGTCTCTAGTACCTGATAAACCCAGTGTGGCGGCACACGTCTGCAGTCCCAGGTCTTGGGAGCTTAGAGGCAGGAGGATCAGAAGCTCGTGGTTATCATTCCTCTGCATAGCAAATTGGAGTGAGACCTGGGCTCCACGAGACACTGTGTCAAGAAATAGGAGGAGATGAAGAGGAGGAAGAGAAAAGAAAATCTAGGCAAGGGGTGATTTGTCCTCTCTCTCTTGTCACCCCTGTCACCACTCCAAAGATTGTGTCCCTCTAGTGACTGATGAAAATCAAAGATTTTTTTTTTTTTTTTTTTTTTTTTTTTAGTTTTTGGAGACAGGGTTTCTCTGTAGCTTTGGAGCCTGTCCTGGAACTAGCTCTTGTAGATCAGGTTGGCCTCAAACTCAAGGAGATTTACCTGCCTCTGCCTCCCGAGTGCTGGGATTAAAGGCGTGCACCAGCACCGCCAGCAAAATCCAAGACTCTTAACAGCTTCTAACCCTCGTTACTTCAAAATATGAGTGAGGATGTTTTGTTGTTGTTGTTTTGTTTTTTTTTGATGTAGAGTAAGCAGGAGCCAGCTGTTCTGCACAGCCAGGGCCACCCTCCCCTACCCAACTGTCAACAGATGGTTAGCTGTTCTGTTGACAACCCAAACATGTCTCTGGTCTTGGCAGCTAGCTGGCACTGGTGTCATTACAGGCCTCACATGTCCACACCCCACTGGGAGCACCAGGAAGCTGAGAGACGGATATCAGGGGTTCCTATGCTAAGGGTAAGTTCCTCCCAAATGTGCTAGCCCTACCTGCCAGTCTCCCCCCCATGAGCTCCTTCTCCTCTGTCTTAGGTGCCTGAGGAGCAGAGGCAGAGGCAGTTGTCCTGTTAGAGCGGGGTCTGAAGCCAGAGCAGACCTGCCGTTCAACTCCTTCCTTGGCCAGAGCCTCGGCCACTTCCGCCCTATGGGCCTTACAGCGTGGGTCTGCCTGCCTTCCATTTATCCAAGTCTGCCAGGCCTAAACATCACCCAGGAGGCACTCTGTGGATGGATTCCTTACTCTGGCCTTCAGGCTAGCTGTGCAGGAGGCGAGGGGGAAAAAATTCCTGGTCCTCAGAACTCCACATCAGAGTTCATTTGATTAATATATTGTATTATATCATATTATATTTATTATTAAATCAGGTTTATTTGGGGTCAGAGAGATGGTTCAGCAGTTAACAGCATTTGTTCTTGCAGAGGACCCTGTTTCGACTCCCAGTCCCCACATGGATAATTCACAATCATCCACAGCCCATGTCCAGGGGATCCAGCATCCAGCACCCTCTTCCGGCTTCCATGAGCACAAAGTATTCACATGGTATACATGGATACATGCAGACAAAACGCATATAAAATCAAAAAATGAATAAATCTAATAAAAATGTAAAAGTTTTATTTTATTTTTAATGTCTGCATGTGGGTGCATAAGTGTGGTGCCCACAGAGGTCAGAAGCGGGTGCTGCATCCCCTGGAGCTGAAGTTATAGGTGGTGATGAGCTGCCTACTGTGGGTGCTGAGAACCAAACTTGGTTCCTCTGCAGAAGCAATAGGCTGAGCCATCTCTCCAGCTTCCCAGGTCAGAAACGTGGGGAGCACCTGTGTTTATGAAAATGCTCCCAGGAGGAAGATGCCCCAAATTCAAGAGACTGGACCAGCATCCTTTCTGGAGTTCTTGACTTTTGAAAAATATACACTTTATTATTCTGTGTGTATAAATGTTTGCCCCCTGTATGTCTGTGCCACATGCATGTCTGCTGCTCCTCGTGGGAGCCAGATGCCCTGGAGCTGGGGTTACAGAGGGTTGTAAGACACCATGTGGCTGGGAACTGAAGCCTGGTCCTCTGGAAGGGCAGCCAGTGCTCATAACTGCTGAGCCATTTCCCAGCCCTTGGGGTTCTTGTTTTCTGACAATCTCATACCTGTGTGCTCTGCACTCGGGTCTCCCTCACCCCACCCCATGGTCCCCTCACTGTCACTCAATGACTCCCTTCCTCCTAACTTACCCCCCCCCACACCGTTCTGAATGTCCCTCTTTTCCCTCAGGTCCCAGGTAGGCAGATAAAGCCGCTCTGTGCTGGTGTTTGCAAGGTCGTGTCACACGCAGGACAGCACCCCACCCTGTTCCTCCCTCCCCATCCTTCCACTGCCACTGTCCTTCCACCCCCTCTCCCATGACATTCCCTGGACTTTGGAGAGGCCGTTTAGGGTCATTGAATAATGACCTCCAACTTCCTAGGAAGCCGAGACTGGCCTTGAACTCCTGATTCTCCTGGGATGATGGGCATATGCCACCACACCCAGTGATGACCTGGATCATCTCTGAAGCTCCTCCTATTCCTGTGATCTGACAGAAGCATGCCTGGTGTCAGAGAATGACCTCTGTGACCTTTTGAGGTCCCGCCTGGCCACTGAAGCCAGAGGACTCAGTATTTATGTAGATGACTCCTCAGGGATGTGGGGAAAAGGAGGGTACTGGTGGGCGGGTGTGGGGGTAGAGGGAGCTGACACCCAGCAGCAGTGACTCAGGCCCTCAGCACCGTGACGGTGACAGCGTGTCTGCTTTTAGCTGTTGGCTCTTGTTTTCCTGGCAGGCTGCTCTGGGGGGCCCCCACGCGACCCCATCTTTTTCCATCTCACCTCAGTCCTGGTGACCCCCTGAATGAAGCCCTGCCAGCCTCCCTTCAGCAAGGATAGCCAACACGGAGGACCCCGGTTCAGTTCTAAACCCCCACATGAGTAATTCCCAATCATCCATAACTCCAGTTACAGGGGATGTCAGGGGGTGACAGATCCTTGTAGCTCCAGCCATCACTCTGACCCCCAGTTCTGCCCTGCCCTGCCCTGCCCTGCCCTGCCCTGTCCTGTCTGAATTGCCAGGGTTGCAGCTCCAGCCTTGGCTCTGTGAAGCCAGAGACAAGAGGCGCAGTCCTCATCTTCAGGAACTCCTGGGTGAGTGGGGGGGGGAGAGGAGATTCTGCCCCGGAGGCAGGCATGAGGGGTACCAAGAGAAGGGTCAGAACTCATGAAGACTATCTCACACTGCAGGTGCTGGGGACTCTGGACAGAAGGAGCCCTGTGAAGTCCTGAGCAACTAGAAGCTTCCATGGGAGAAAGGAATGGGGTGATTGATTATATGGGAAGAAAGGTCAAGACTTGTGTTCCAAAACTGCTTAATGGGTTGATGGACCACCTGCCTCCGAAAAGTGCCTCCCCTGGCTTCTGTCCCCTGCCCAGCGTCATGCAGTCTGGGGTTCTACTCAGTGGAAAGAAAGGGGCCTTCTTGAACACAAGGGTCAGGCACATCTGGGGTGGAATCCTAGCCATTCTAACGTGCTCAGACCCAGCCCTTCCCTTCCTGGGAGGCTCGTTTTTCTGGTCTAGAGGTTTTGTTGGGAAGGGACAGCAGTGCCCAGAGACACCCTGAGAGCCACCAGCATTCTCTTTGCCTGGATGTGATCTCCTATGACCATGATCCCAGGCAGACAACTCCTCTGAGTCCGAGATGGAGCAGACTCTTGCCAACAACCTAGACTCCTAGATCTTTAAGGATAATTGTCGAACTATCTGCCCCTTCCCTGAAGCTGGGCCCAACCCCCCAGCCCCACCTCCAGCTGCCGGCTTTCTTCTATCCTGCCACTAAAGGTTCTGAGAGCAGGGATGTGGGGAATGATGACATAGAATCGGGGTCCCTGTGGGAGTTGACAGGGGTCATCTATGTACTCCAATTCCCCTCCCTGGGCTGCCTCAACCTTTCTGAAGAGATAGCTGATCCTGGAGCTGCTGGTATCCCACAAACAGTCCAGCAGGGCTCTTGCGCACACCCTCTCCTCAGGAGTCAGATAACGGAGGCACAGGCCCTGAGAATCAGTCTAAGAGGAGAGTCAGGTCCCTGGCTAGGGAGGGAAACAGCAAACCACAAAGTCCTGAGGCAGGCGCAGGGCAGGACCCACCCCCCTGCCCTGGCCGCTACAGAGGCCCTTGGGGCTTGGAGTGCCAGGCGATGAGCTCAGCCCTCCAAGCCGGCCCTAGTGTGTCAGGCTGTCAGCAGGGCCATTTCTCCCAAGAAGATTTCCAGGCCCCTCTGGGCCATGAAGAGGCCTAAATTTAGCCAGCAGACAAGGGGCTGGCCTTGAGCCCAGGGACGGCCGGGCCTTATAAAGCGCTGGCAATCTGGGCCCCAAGCATGCTTCCCTGGAGGCCTGCACCCACACGCTTCTCCAGCCCAGCCCCTGCCTAGACAGGGTCCCTGCTGCCTGTGGATGAGCCACCGGACCTCCTCCGCCTTCAGAGCGGAGAGAAGCTTCCATTCATCCTCCACCTCCTCCTCCTCCTCCTCCTCCTCTTCTTCGGCCTCCCGAGCCCTCCCAGCCCAGGACCCACCCATGGAGAAGGCTTTGAGCATGTTTTCTGAGGATTTTGGCAGTTTCATGCGGCCCCACTCGGAGACCCTGGCCTTCCCAGGCAAGTGCGGGAAGGGGAGAGACACAGGTGGGAAGGTCTGCTCCATGGCATCTCTGAGTGGGTTATGGCCACTCATCTGCCAGGAATAGGTGCTTGCTGTATGGGTTCCAGCCACATGTGGCTGCCATGGCAGACCTGGCCACCAAGACAGATCTGTCCGTGACACAGGTGGGCCTCCTGAGGACAATGGTGAGATACTAATCCAGTAGTCTCACATGGCCCACGTCCTGATGGGAACCCTGGAGGGCTGTCTGGGGCTGAGGGGTGGCTGGCCCCTCAGAGCTTCTAGGTCTGGATGGAATTGCTAAGGGAGGGACTTGCATGCATAGATTACATGTTGAATAGAGTGAGGCTCACCCCTCCCAGCCTCCCACCCCCAACAAAGTGAGCTGCAAGAGTGAGGAGAGCCCCTCATTGCCCCAAGAGAAGAGTGGAGACCCAGGTTTGGGGTTCAGGGCTTACTGGGTGCCCAGCTTATAGTAGCTCTGCCCACAGCCCGTCCCGGGGGCCAAGGCAACATCAAGACCCTTGGGGATGCCTATGAGTTTACCGTGGACATGAGAGACTTTTCTCCTGAAGACATTATTGTCACCACCTCCAACAACCACATCGAGGTGCGAGCGGAGAAGGTGAGTATGGACCCTGCTCCACCCCAGAGTCCCCACCTTCCCCTGGACTCTGCCTAGTCTAACTGGTTCTATGTCCCCTACTGGCACCTGCCTTTGGAGACTTCATACCCTGACCCATGTTCCTTCCCTGTCTGTACTTCCCCCAGGGCAAACTGCAGTCTGTTCCCAGTGGGCTCATAGGTCAGGGACCTACATGTCCCTCTCCAACCTAAGGTTCACAGAACCTATCTTCAGGAGCCCATGTCATGGCACCTGGGAGCCTCCAGAGATAAGAGAAGGATCTTGGGATGTGGGCAGAAGGGAGCCGGAGTGGTTGAGACATGATTGGGTGAGGGAGACCATGATGGAGTAAGGAAAGCTCCTTGGCAAAAGGGAGAGGAAGGTGGCAGTGACCGAGCCCACCTGGGCAGCCACTCACGCCACACCTTCACCCCTCTTTCATCCCAGAGCCAGAAGTGTGGGTCCTGTTTTGGTACCCCCACACTGGGCCCGAGGCTGAGAAGGAGCCACGAAGCTCAGAGCCACACCCACCCTGGACCCCACTTACTTTACCCGGAGTCTCAGAGTGGCTAGCTCATCAGAGAAGGCACGGCCAGGACAGATAGTGGCTGCTCCAGTCCCTAGGGCCATGCTGATTCTTAGAGGATATTTGCCAAGGCCTCCTTGACCACCCCCCAAGCCTGGCTAGCTCCCCTAATTCAGGCTGGACACTAGGAAGCCCTGCCAGAGGTTCGAGGACTGCAGGCCACTGGCGGCACGTGCCAGCCCCACGTCCCAGGGTGACTCAGCCAGCCGACGCTGCTGGACACTATGTGCTAGCTGGGCTGCGGGGGAGGGTGGTGGCCCTGGTGGTGGACACTCAGGGTGTCTAGGGATCCAAAGGGCACAGTTGTGTCATCTCCCCCTCCCCATGGCTCAAGAGTCCCAGTCTTCCAGCTACTTCTATGGAAGCTCAGCCCTTATGGAGCCCCACCTAACCCCATTCTATATCCAGTTCCCCCTGGGACCTCTGGGCCCCTCTGCAGAGCCCTTGGCAGTGGTGTAACTGGGGACAGAGAGCAAAGAGGAGGCTCTGGCTTGATTTGGGCATGACCGGGACCCAGGATGGGACAAGGGCTGGGACGGCCACTCTTGACCTGTCACCCCTTCCCCAGCTGGCGGCTGACGGCACAGTCGTGAACGCCTTCGCTCACAAATGCCAGCTACCAGAGGATGTGGATCCTACATCGGTGACCTCGGCCCTCCGAGAGGATGGCAGCCTCACCGTCCGGGCACGGCGTCACCCACACACGGAGCACGTCCAGCAGACCTTCCGGACGGAGATAAAGATCTGAGGGTTTCCCCACCCTTGCCCTGCCCCCATCTCCTCCTCAACCGGCCTGCTGCTGAGGTCATCCTGACCCCTGACAATGGCCCCCAGAACATCTCAGCCTAGGCTCCAATCACCCCACACACTCTTAGGCCCCAGATGGGTCACTCCCTCCCCGCCAGACTAGGGCCCTCCTCTCCACCTGGGGCAACCCCACAACCCTCACCCAGATAGGACCTCCTATCTTAGTTCACAAATAGAGGTGTTGAAGTATGGACTTGGGGAGAAAGATGGGGACCGAGCCTCCAAGCAAATGACCAGAGCACAGAGAGACATCGATGGCGTCTCTGCGGAGCAGGGGACCAGGGACCCTCCTGGCAAGTGGTGCTGCTGGCCTAGGCGGACTGCCTCAGACAAGCCAGAGAGATAGCCACGACAGCCACCTCCCCAGGGCTGCCTGTCACACTGGGCCTCTGTCAGCTACTTGTGCCAGGCAAGGCCACCTGCACCCAGGTGGGCCTCCTATCTCCAGCTGCTGGTGCCTTAGGCCAGAATAAGTCTCCTCCTTCTTAGCAGAGACTTAGGCTTCCCCTGCAGAGAAAGGCCCCTAGGGAAGCGAGAGCAAGAGCAGTCCCGGGATTTGCTAATCCACCAATCTACCCACACATACACAGGCCATTGTCCTAGTCCTGAAACACTCATTCCCTTTGGTTCAAGCCCAGTTCGAACCATCCTAAATCAGATTTAGCATCTCTACTTTCATCAACGGGGAGGTAGCATCTCTGAGCCTCTGAGCCGTTTGGATGCTTGGTTTTGCCACTGGAGGTTGGCTCTGAACCCAGCACTGCCTCACCTCTGTGCCCTGGGGAGCGTTCCCCTGACTCCACAGGCCCTCCTTCACATGTCCACTGCACAGGATGGTCACAGGAAGAGCCCCAACCCAGATCCCTTCTGCCCTCCAAGTCCAGGACAAAGACTCTTGTGTGTGGGTGTGGGATGGTGGGGCAGGGGTGACCAGGGCTCTGACCCTGTCTCTGTCTCAGTCTCCCACAGTAGAAACAGGTGTGTGAAGCGGGGAGCTCTCAGTTAGCTGGGGTTCTTGGGGCCTCTGACTCCTGCTATCTTGGGACCCTGGGGACAGGGAGGATGGGGGTTCACGGGAATCTGGTCTCTACAACCTATACACAATAAAAGGACAATATGAGAGACATGTGGAGACCCCACCTAGAGTTCTACCTGAGAGAGGAGACTGAGTGGGCGGAGAGGACATCGGGACTGGGGAGAGAAGCTTAAGGCTGGAAATGTCTCCCCAAACCTGCTGCAGAAATCCGGCATTATTCTACAGAAAGGCTTACAGCACCCTGTCTCCCTGCTGCCGGCCTTTCCCTTTGTATTCATTCTGTAGTTCAAGAGGAATGTCTGAGCTGGACTCTGTACCAGCGCTGCATTCGACGCTGTCCCAAGCCAAGGGCCACAACGTCCCTTCTCGAAGTCCCTCCCCTCGATGGGGCCTCTGAGGCCCAGAGAAGCTAAGTGATAGGCCTAAGGTCACACAGCTCCGAAGATACAAACAACTGGGGTAGGGTCAACCTCAGGGAGAAGGGCTGGATGGCTGTAAGCCTAAAGTGTTCTGGGTGCGGGCGGGCAGGGGGTGGGGTGGGGGTTGGGGGTGGTAGAGGAGGGGAATGGGAATGGGGGAAGGGTCTCCTCGCTCCTACTGAAATCAGAGTAGCCAACTCTGCTCCCCAGAGCAGCTCCGCTGGCGACCGCGGTCGGAGCAGGGAGGGGAGGTGGGGGTGCAGTATTTCCAGCCTCGTGAGTCACGGATTCCGCTGGGCTATTTGCAGCCCCAACACTCATCAGCGCGGGGCTGGGGCGTGGGGCGGGACTGATAGCCTTCCCCATTCGCCCCCGACCCGAGGTCAGGTTCACCTTGGCGAGAAGACCACAGCAGCCAGCCGGAAAACCAGTACTGGAAGGGCGACTGTCCCCAGCGGTGGGTGGGGGTGGGGTGGGGTGGGGTGGGGTGGGTGCCTGTCTCCCCCTCACAGGTCGGAGCCATTGCCCAGGCAGCTTCCTGCCGCTGGAAACCAGGTCCTTCTGGTCTAGGGGAGCCCAGGGCTGAGCCAAGGTGACCCCGCTGACCGGGAGGGCGGGCATGTGGGGGCGGCCATCCAAGAGTCTCTCTTCTCAGCTCCGCCTGCTGGGGCACCACGCTGGCCCACCCTTTCTAGACTAAATATAAGCCTGGCTGCAGGCCCGGCAACCTGCCCCCACTGGTGGAGCTTAATTCTGCGAGCCCCATCCATTGAGTCCCCAGTATGTGCGAAGCACCCCAAAAATCCTATGAGCAGGATGCTATTGTCGTCCGGCACAGATGGATGTGGAGGTTCGGAGAGGTCAAGCAAGTGAACCAAAGTTGTTCAGTTTGGAAGTGTCATCTCTGGGATTTGAATCTTTGCCTGGGACTCAGGATAACTCTCCGCTGGGTCAGCCCAGACCAGCATGCTCCCTCTCTCCCAGACATGGAAGCCCCTCCTTCTGCAGAGTCTGTGAGGAGAGGAGGATTCCCACATCTTGTTACTTTGGGAAACCGCCTGTGTAACAAGCACCGAGAGGATGAAAAAATGTAGCCCTCAGAGACCAGAGGCCTCCTGAGAAGCCAAGCCAGGTGCTGCCCCAGGTATCAGGGAATGAGGTCTCCACAAGGCTTCTGGTTTCAAAGGCTCCTTCCTTCCACAGCCACAGACCTGAGAGTTTAGTCTCAAAAGCAGGGTCCTGACTGGGTGTTACTTAATAGAGTGCCTGCCTGGCAAATTCTGGAGTCTGGAGGTTTATGTCTGAAATTCTAGAGCTCTGGGACCCATTGCAGGTGGATCAGAAGTTCAAGGTTACCCTTGGCTACACAGCTTGAGGCTAGCCTTGGGCTGCATTAGAGCCTGTCTAAAACAAAACAAAGAAAAATTACAGAGCCCCTAGCCTGAGGTGTGCGCACCTCCTTCAAGATTGACTTCAGCGGTGTTTCGACCATGCAAACAGCACGTGCCCGGTGCTGGGAAGTCGGCCCATCCATTGGTGTGGCCAGGCTAAGCCTCACGGATTCAGTCCAAATTCTTCATACGATGGTGAGTTCCAGACTCAGAGAGGTTTGGGACCTCACCCAGAGTGGCACAGCAAGAGCTTTCACGTAGTTCAGTAATAAATGTGGGATCCTTGAACTCCTGCTGTAGTCCTGCTCTCTTCTCCCAGACCAGTGCCCCTTGTGAGTTCTCTACTTCCCAGGCTGTCCCTCTTGCTCCCAGACCTGGCACAGAAGCAATCAAAGGAGCCACAGCAAGGAGTGGAGGGACCCTCGTGGGCCCTGGAGGCAGATCACCTAGGGCCAAATCTTGACTCTACCGTCTCTGAGCAGTGTGTCATTCTGCTTAACCTCTCTGTGCCTAGGGTCCCTAGCACAGCAGGACTTGTACTTGGGCTGGTCCTTTGCTCCAGGGAAAAGCCACTGGGGCTCCACTCCCACCCCACCGCCCCTCTGAGAAGATGCCTTCCCAGCCCTAGGGTGGAGGTAGGAAGCCCCTGGACACCTTAGTTCTCTCAATCATGAACAGAAGGCAAGTCCTTGCCTAGGGCCGTCCGTGAGACTGAAGCCATCGGGAGTGTGCAAGAACAGGTCTCTCGCCTCCAACACCTAAAGAACTGAAGGGCAGGAAAGGTTTGGAAACCAAGCAAAGCCAGAGTTTACCCACAGAGGGCAATTTTATTAGAAGAAAAACCCCAGGGCAGGCAGCTGCCATCTCAGTAGGAGGAGAACGGAGAGCAGCAAAACAAAACAAAACAAAACCCTGGCAGCAGATCACCTCAGCCATCTGGAGGTCAGCCACCTCAGCAAGTGGAGAGGGAACTCTAAAGCAGTGGTTCTCAGCCTTCCTAAAGACTGCGACCCTTGGGGCTGGAGAGATGGCTCAGTGGTTAAGAGCATTGCCTGCTCTTCCAAAGGTCCTGAGTTCAAGTCCCAGCAACCACATGGTGGCTCACAACCATCTGTAATGACATCTGGTGCCCTCTTCTGGCCTGCAGACATACACGCAGACAGAATATTGTATACATAATAAATAAATAAATATTTAAAAAAAAAAAAAAGACTGCGACCCTTCAATACGGTTCCTCATATTGTGGTGACCCCCAGCCATGACATCATTTCTGTTGCTACTTTGTAACTACAATTTTGCTACTGTTATGAATCCTAAGGAAAATGTCTGTGTTTTCTGATAGTGTTAGGGACACCTGTGAAAGGGTTGTTTGACCCCCAGAGGGTCGCGACCCACAGGTTAAGAACCGCTGCTTTAGAGACAGACTGAGGAAGCCCTGTGTACCCAGAGCAAGTGCACTTCTGCTCTGTGCATCCTCTGAAGGGGAGGGAGAGAAAAACACAAGAAGCTAAAACTGGACCTTGCTGAGTCAAGTTTCAGGCAAGCTCATGGTGGTCACAGGGGCTGTGCTAGAGTCAGGAACACTAAGGACAAGGACATCCTCTCATTGAAGGGATAAATATTCTGCCTGTCTATTTAGTGTGGCTTAATGTGAGACTAGCTTCCTAGGAGCACTGGTTAGCTTTATCAACTTGCCACAAGCTAGAAAAGGGAACTTCATTGACTTGTACCCAAGTCTGCGGTGCATTTTCTTAACTGATCATTGATAATGGAGGACCCAGCTAACTGTTGACACAGCCACCCTTGGGCTGGTGACCCTGGGTGCTATAAGAAAGCAGTCTGACAAGAACTTTAAATCTTTGAAGGAAGAAATTGAAGAAGACATCAGAAAGTGGAAAGATCTCCCATGCTCTTGGGTAGATAGAATTAATGTAGTAAGAATGGCAATCTTACCAAAAGCTATCTACAGATTCAATGCAGTGCCCATCAAAATCCCAGAAAAATTCTTCACAGACTTTGAAAGAATGGTACTCTATTTCCTATGGAAAAGCAAAAAACCCAGGATAGCCAAAACAATCCTGTACAATAAAAGAACTTCTGGAGGCATCACAATCCCTGACTTCAAATGCTACTATAGAGCTACAATACTGAAAACAGCCTGGTATTGGCATAAAAACAGACCGGAGGACCAATGGAACCAAATCAATGACCCAGCTATTAATCCATATGCCTTCAAACACCTGACTTTTGACAAAGAAGCAAAAAATATCAAATGGGGAAAAAAAAAGCATATTTAACAAATGGTGCTGGCATGACTGGATATCAATATGTAGAAGAATGAAAATAGACCCATACCTATCACCACACAAAAAACTCAAGTCCAAATCGATCAAAGACCTCAATATAAAGGCAGCCACACTGAACCTCATAGAAGAGAAAGTGGAATATACACTTGAACACACTTTGGCACTGGAGACCACTTCCTAAATATAACCCTAGTTGCACAGACACTGAGAGAAACAATTAATAAATGGGACCTCCTGAAACTGAGAAGCTTCTGTAAAGCAAAGAACATGGTCAACAAGACAAAACGACAGTCTATAGAATGGGAAAAGATCTTCACCAACCCTACATCGGACAGAGGTCTGATCTCCAAATTATACTAAGAACTCAAGAAATTGGTCATCAAAAGAACAAATAACCCAATAAAAAAAATGGAGTACAGACCTAAACAGAGAACTCTCAACAGAGGAATCTAAAATGGCTGAAAGACATTTAAGGAAATGCTCAACATCCTTAGTCATCAGAGAAATGCAAATCAAAACAACTCTGAGATTCCATCTTACACCTATAAGAACAGCCAACATCAAAAATACTGATGACAACTTATGCTGGAGAGGATGCAGGGTAAAGGGAACACTTCTGCATTGCTGGCGGAAATTCAAGCTGGTACAGCCCCCTTGGATATCAGTAAGGCGATTTCTCAAAAAATTAGGAAACAACTTTCCTCAAGACCCAGCAATAGTACTTTTGGATATATATCCAAAGGATGCTCAATCATGCCACAAGGACATGTGCTCAACTATGTTCATAGCAGCTTTGTTTGTCATTGTCAGAACCTGGAAACAACCTAAATGCCCCTTGACCGAAGAATGGATAAGGAAAATGTGGCACATTTACAGCAGAAAAAAAAATAATGACATCTTGAAATTTGCAGGAAAATGGATGGAGCTAGAAAGCATCATTTTGAGTGAGGTAATCCAGACCCAGAAAGAAAATTATCATATGTACTCACTCATAAGTGGTTTTTAAACATAAAGCAAAGAAAATCAGCCTACAGATCACAATCCCAGAGAACCTAGACAACAATGAGGACCCTAAGAGAGACATACATGGATCTAATCTACATGGAAAGTAGAAAAAGACAAGATCTCCTGAGTAAATTGGGAGCATGGGTACCATGGGAGAGGATTGAAGGGGAGAGGTAAGGAGGAGAGCAGAGAAAAATATAGAGCTCAATAAAATCAATAAAAATAAATAAAAGCATTCTGAGCAAGCCAAGGGGAACAAGGCAGTAAGCAGCACCCTTCCAAGGCCTCCTGCTCTGACTTCCCTGGGTGATGGAGTACAAACTGTAAGATGAAATGAAGCCTTTCCTCTCTGTGATAGCTTGAAAGAAAATGGCCCCCAAGAGGAATGGCACTATCAGGAGGTGTGGTCTTGTTGGAGGAAGTGTGTCCCTGTGGGCACTGGCTTTGAGGTCTCTTTTCCTCCAACTTGCCTCAGTGTGACAGTCAGTTGACTTCCTGCTGCCTGTGAGATATAGCGCTCTCAGTCCAGCACCACATCCGTCTGCCTGCACACTGCCGTGCTCCCTTCCTTATCATAATGGACGGAGCCTCTGAAACTGTAAGTGAGCCACCCCCAATTAAATGTTTTCTTTATAAGAGTGGCCGTGGTCATGGTGTCTCTTCACAGCAATAAAAACCCTAACTAAGATACCAGGGGTAGTCCCTCAGGCTAGAGGCTGACTAGCCCAACTTTATTAATTTAAGTTTTGTGTAGCTCAGAACATTCGGTCTCCATCCAGGCCAGAGATTTTATCCCCTCAACCAGAAGGAATCAGTTTTTTACTTAATGGACCTTAACTGCTGCTGTGTCGTGCTCAGTAAGAATCTCTGGGGTGTCCTTCTGAAA
The DNA here is from genome assembly GCF_950005125.1 of Chionomys nivalis. Lineage (NCBI taxonomy): Eukaryota > Metazoa > Chordata > Mammalia > Rodentia > Cricetidae > Chionomys > Chionomys nivalis. The sequence goes on along the minus strand of NC_080096.1, from coordinate 11,358,822 downwards.
GGGTCCCACTTACCCAGGGGCTGTGAAATAATCTTTTTGTATGCTGTGAAGATGTATCACTTGGATTGGCTGAGTAAAAAACTGAACAGCCAATAGTGAGCAGGATTCTTGGGGCAGAGAGAACACTGGGAAGAAGAAATCAGAGTCGCCAGCCAGGCTCAGGGGAAGCAGGTCATGTAGGAGATGAGGTAACAAGCCCCACATAAATGAGTAGAGATGGGTTAGTTTAAGTTGTAAGAGCTAGTTAGTAATAAGCCTAAGCTACCAGTGAGCTATTAATATTTCATGATTAATAAGAAGTCTCTATGTGGTTATTTGGGAGCTGGCTGATGGGATAGAAAAAAAATCTGCCTACATCCAGGATCTATCCTGAGACTACAGATGTCTTAAGAGCTCTATGGGCTGTGTTTGCTGAAATGAAGCCTCTATCCCTGAGGATGGTGGGCACAGTTCAAGGAGTAGGTACCTGAGCAACCTGGCTGCAGCTGGCACAGGTGGAAACTAGGAACGGTCTTTGTGGGAGTCTGGAGCTTATGGGTTAGGGTCTTCTGGAATGCCTCCCTGAAGAACTCCAGCACACTACCAACCCCCCAAGAGTCAGAAGGGGAAGGGAAGGGCTACAAATTGACTTGCTTCCCCCTTCCTTTCTGGTCCTCCTTCATTCTGTCCTTCCTCTGCTCCTGCCACTTCTTTCTCCTTCCTCCTGCTCCCTTTTTTTCTTCCCCCTCCCTTCCTTCTTCCTTCTGTTCTCCCATCCTCCTTAATAATTAGTGATCATGAGCTGGGCGATGATGACACACGCCTTTAATTCCAACACTCAGGAAGCAGAGGTAGGTGGATCTCTGTGAGCTCGAGGCCAGCCTGATCTTCAGAGTGAGTTCCAGGACAGCTATGGCTATACAGAGAAACGCTGTCTCAGAAAACAAACAAACAAATAGCGACCATGGTTAAGGTTTCACCTCTCTGGCCTCAATTTTCTCATTTGTAAAATGGTACTAAAAAAATCATGTCTATGCAGACTGAATTGGCGTGACCCTCTGTGATGTGCCACCCATACAGCTGCTAGCCAGTAGCTACAAAGACAGCTGCCTGTACTGAGTGCAAGAACAGTGCTGAAACCCTGAACCTTCGCCAAGTCACCATGCTTGGTATAAACAGCCATTATCCCGCACTTAGGTGGTAGGAGATTATAGCTTTACTTTAGGAAATGGAGTCCAGCTGGTAATAGGGCGACACCTGCTGGTGGACAGGAGCTGTGCAGTTCACTGGCACATCGGGAAGAGGGCAAGAATGTGATCCACTCGACTCCGTACCTAGTCCAAAGTGTCTCTCTCCCTGGTCTGAGCTAATGTCCAGCCCCTAGGCTTCCTGCCTGTCTGCCCATGGTTCTGTAGTCAGGAGGGGAGGAGTCTGCAGTCCTTCTCTTCCTTTTCTTTGTTGTTTTTTGTTTTCAATACAGGGTTTCTCTGTGTAACCCTGGCTGTCTGGAACTCTGTAGATCCGGCTGGCCTCCAACTCAGAGATCCGTCTGCTTCTGGTTCCCGACTACTGGGGTCAAGGGCAGTGTCACCATGGCCTGCCTTATCCTTTTCTTAGTTTTTAAAGTTTTTTGGTTCATGTGCACGTGTATTTATCTATGTAAAGATGTGCCCGTGGGAAGCTGGGAAAGCTGAAGTCCAAACTCAGGTCCTCTCCAAGGTAGTCTATGCTCTAACTACTGAGCCATCGCTCTCGCTGACCCCACCCTTTTCTGAGAAGGATTTCATTGAGCCCCGGCTGGCCTCAATTACTTTGAACTGTCCTGCCTGCCACCACCCTCCAAGTCCTGGGATTACAGATGTGCTTCTCCATGCTTGGTTTACAAGATGCTGGGGCTCAAATCCAGTGTTCCAGATGCGCTAGACAAGTCTCTGCCTTAGCCTAGGCCATTATTTTTTTTAAATATTTATTTATTTATTTATTTATTTATTATGTATACAATATTCTGTCTGCATGTATGCCCACAGACCAGAAGAGGGCACTAAACCTCATTACAGATGTTTGTGAGCCACCATGTGGTTGCTGGGAATTGAACTCAGGATCTTTGGAAGAGCAGGCAATGCTCTTAACTGCTGAGCCACCTCTCCAGCCCAGCCTAGGCCATTATTGTTTTGGCTTTAAGACAGTCTTTCTATGTGATCCAGGCTAGCCTGCAACTCTCAGTCTCTCGCGTGTCGGCACGACAAGTGGGGTGTGACATCCCATCCATCTTAGGGATTCTTTCTTTAATAAAAAAGATTGTTTATTTGTTGGTTGTATACAGTGTTCTGTCTGCATGTATCCCTGCCCACCAGAAGAGGGCACCAGATCTTACTACAGATGGTTGTGAGACACCATGTGGTTGCTGGGAATTAAACTCAGGACCTCTGGAAGAGCAGCCAGTGCTCTCAACCTCTGAGCTATCTGTACAGCCCCCTTTCTTTTTTTCTTAACAGGGTCACCCTTGCCGATCTCAAATTCCCTATGTTGAGATGACTTTGAACCTGGTGGTCCTGTTTCCTTCTCCAAAGTGCTGGGGTGACAGGCCCATGTCACCATGCCTGCCATGATGCTCCATTGCATTTTTTTTTTCTTTTTTTGGATTTTCAAGACAGGGTTTCTCCGCAGCTTTTGGTTCCTGTCCTGGAACTAGCTCTTGTAGACCAGGCTGGCCTCGAACTCACAGAGATCCGCCTGCCTCTGCCTCCCGAGTGCTGGGATTAAAGGTGTGCGCTACCACCGCCCGGTACTCCATTGCATTTCTGTACACTGCTCCCTCTGCTCATCTGAGACAGACTCTTCTGTAGACCAGGCTGGCCTCAGATTCACTCCGTACCTAACAATGACCTTGTCCTTCCAACCCTGCTGTCATTTTACGGGTGCTGGGATTACAGCTGTGTGCCACCATGCCTGGTTTATTTGGTACTGGGGATTAAATTCAGCGCTTGGCTCATACGGGGTAAGCAGTTACCAACCGAGCTGCCTCCTAGCCCCATCTCCCTCCTTTGAAGACAAGTTTCCCTGAGCCTATCCCCCCCCCCGCCCCCACTGCTCCACAGCCTTCCAGGCACCTCCCGGACTACACTTGAGCCAAGCTGACAGCAACTGGCCCTGACCATCACACAGGGACACCACCGCCGAGGAGCTCTCCCTGGCTTGCTCTGGGATGAGGTATCTGTGGACGGGTGGGTGAGTTTCCTGGTGGGTGAGTTTCCGTAAGGAGAAAAAATTCCTTAGGGCTGGCTCTTTCTGTTTTTCAGCTCGTACTGCGTCCCTGTGTTATCTTTCAGGCATCTGAACTGGCCTGACCTTGGGGTCTTGACAGGATTCGTCCTCAGCTGCAGCCACTAAGAGCATCATTGCCTGCGTGCATTCACTACGTTCCCTTTTAAAAGGGCCCTGCCCACTTCCCATTCCTCCTTCTTTCTCTCTCCACAAGCCCTGCACCAGGAAAGACACTTCTGTATCGTGTCACAGAGCTGCTCAGCAATGCTCAAAACATTTATTTATTTGGTCACTTGCTCAACCCTTCTCCCTTCCCAAGCGGCAGGAAAGCCGTGACGTCATCGGCAGCACCCTGTAGGGGAGGTAGAAGGTGCTTGCTTGGTACCATGCCTGGCCTTAGCAGAGGATGGCTCTTACATCCTTCAACACATCCAGGATGCCTTCCTGGGCTCAGACTCCAAAGACTCCTGCATTCTCAGGCTCTCCCCCACCCCCACAGATCCAGCCAAACTACTCAGCCTGCCCACAGACACAGGAAGAGAGCGCCTGGAGTGAGCATTTAACTGTGTCCCAAGCTGCGTGCCTTCCAGGCTTCAAGAAGCTCCTTTCGGCTTGAGGATCGTCCTGGGGATACCGCGGGCTGGCAGGGAGGGAAGCTGGAGCCGGGAGTCCTCCGTCGGATGGCACGGTATACTTCATCCCGGCAAGAGGCCTGCAACTGAGTGGAAAGTCTTGAGTCCCACGCAGCGTGTTTTCTCCACAGAACATAACAAAAGTCTTCATGGGCGGAGTGACACGTCCCTGGCTGGGTCTTGATGCTTGGGGTGGCACTAGGGGTGCCGCCAGGAAGACTTGCTTTCCAGTAGCACAGTCAATAAGGACAGTGAGGTGAGCTGTGGGGACAGCCTTTTGGGGGCCCGCCGGCTGCATAGCTAAAAGGAAGGGAGAGGCCAGAAGTTTGGGTTAGTATAGTCAACTAAATTGATTGCCTTATTGATTTTGTGTGTAGACACACATGAGCCATGTTCTGCATGTGGGGAGGTCAGAGGACAACTCGTGGAGTCCATTCTTCCGTTTACCGAGTGGGTCTAGAGGATTGGACTCAGGTCAGACTTGGCAGCAAGCGCCTTTACCCACTCGGTACTCTCGCTGGCCCAATACCTCAGTTTAAACTGTGTATTCTCCCTGCTCACCTGTTTGCGGGAACCTCAAGCCTAGCCCCTGAGTGTGTCTCGCTCATGAATGGCCCAGGGAGTATCTTTACACAGTATTTGCAGGGGTGGGGCTGGGGACTGGGGAGACGACCCTAGTGGTCAGAGACTTTTTGCACAAGCATGAAACTAGACCCACGGCTCCCATGTAAAATGCCAGGTGAGGTGGCACAGGTCTACAGCCCCAGTGCCGGGGGTGGGCCAGGCGTGGCACTTCAGGCCTTTAATCCCAGCATTTGGGAAGCTGAGTCAGGAGAAATGCTGTTTTTTAGACCCAACCTAGACTAAATTCAGATTGTTTGAAAAAAAAAAAAGGAAGGAAAGAAGAAGCCAGGTATGGTGTACATTTTCTCTGCCCCCCCACTCCCCCTTACACACACACAGAGAGAGAGAGAGAGAGAGAGAGAGAGAGAGAGAGAGAGAGAGAGAGAGAGAGAGAGAGAGAGAGAGTCTGTGTAACCCTGGCTGTCCTGGAACTCGTTCTGTAGACTGGCCTGGCCTAAGACTCTCAGAGATCCACCTGCCTCTGCCTCCCGGGTGCTGGGACTAAAGGTGTGCACCACCATGGTGCACAAAACCACTCCCTCTCAACACACACACACACACACACAACTAAGTCAGGGAGACGGCTCAGAAGGTGAAATCGCTTACTGTGGCCATGTGATCATGTGATCTCATCTGACAGTAGAATAAGACCAACTCGGAAGCTGTTCTCTGACACCCTTCAAATAGTACCCCAGCTCTCTTCCCTACCTGGTGTAATCTTGGCCCGGTTCAGAGGAGACGTATGCTCTGTTTGTTGGTTGATACAGGGCTGTGTGAAGTCCACTGGTGACAGCCACACACCCCCAGTCATCAGCCCCACGCCTGCCACTCCTCCTCAGCTGGCCTTTTCCCTGGTGCTGAGAAGCCCTGTGCCACCTCTTACCACAGCTCATCTCCAGGCTAGACTCCTTGAGGCTGGCTCCCCGGTCCTGGGGCTCTGTTGAGGCAGCCCTGCAGCCAGAGTCTGAGAATGTCCTTGGACGCGTCTTCCCTCCACCCTGGGACCAAACCTTTCATAGTCACGAGGGAGCCTCAGAACTGGCTCTAGGGGACTCGGTTGATCTGAAAGTTTGTATCAACAAATTGCTGGGCGTGGGGAGACTGGTTTCTCTTTTTCCAATCTAACTGCTTTCTGACCTGGGATAGTTCTCTGGAAGTTCCCCAGTCAGGCCTCACTCCCCACCCCAGCCCACCCAATTCCAGCCATTAGCTGACCACTTCGGCTTCTTATTTATTATTTTTATTTGGTGGAAGGGCAGGGTTTCAATGTGCTGCTAGCTGTCCTTGAACTTCTGATTCTCTGGCCACAGTCTCCCAGTGATGGAATGACAGACAAGGGCCACCATCCCTAGGGCTATGTATGGTATGTCACACAGTCACACAAAAAGCACAGCTTTCATCTTAAAGGGAACTAGCGTTTATTCTGAAGCCATTTTGAGTGACCATGTTCTGCGAACACAGATTTAGGTTACCTTGAATTCCACATTCCAATGCAGAAGCAGTTTCGTGAAGTTTGTAGAGCTTCAGAGACCAGAAAGTCATAAACCAAGACAAGTTCAAAATACATTGGTGGGGCCGGGCTGTGGTGGCGCACGCCTTTAATCACGGCACTCGGGATGTAGAGGCAGGTGGATCTCTGAGTTCGAGGCCAGCCTGGTTTACAAAAGCTAGTTCCAGGACAGGCTCCAAAAGCTATAGAGAAACCCTGTCTCGAAAAACCAAAAAAAAAAAAAAAAAAATTGGTAGGTGCATCGTCGGGGGGTGGGGTGGGGTGGTGGAAGCATTTCTGAAAGCTCAAGATGCTATATCTGATGATGCTTATTTTGGATTGGTGGGAGCCAGTGGTCTGCTAAGTCAATAGATTCTAAAAAAAGGGCTTTATCTATCGCCATAGAATGTTAGTTCCAACACAGGGGGAAGGCAGGGATGGCTGTTCCAGAGAGCCACAGCTGAGCCCGTGTGATAAGGTGATTAGCCTCTGGGCCCACACATTCCAACCCCATCACAGTGTTGAAACTCTAACCCACCAGGCTCTGCACAGATTCTTTCCAGGAGTTTTCACTCACGGGTCCTCCTGTTGGCCAGCTAGGACGTTCTGTTCGATTCAAGACTGCACAGTCTTGAATTACAAGGTCCCTCTTAGGTAGGAAGCACATTCCTAGCTTCTCAGGTAGGTGAGGCTCAGTCGTGGGCCGGACTGCAGTCTTCAGGAGACAGGAATTCCTGATAAAGGTCATTAAAGAAGAAACTCCTATCGGGTGGAGGTGGTACACTCCTTTAATCACAGCACTTGGGAGGAAGAGGCGGGCAGGGATCTAGAGTTTGAGGCTAGCCTGGTCTACGGAGCAAGCTCCAGGATAAGTAAGCCTCTGTATCATGTAAGAAGTGTTTGCCATTATGAGCTGTGTATGAATTGTTTTCTACACCTTCTCTAGCTGACATGTGGCATAGATTGTCATACTGTGATGCACGATTAATGGAAACTCAGAGAGAGAAATTGGGGTTCAACCTGAAGGTCAGAAAAGCAAAGCAGCCGACCATTGGCTCCTACCTCTACCTCAGTCCAAAATGGCAATCCTGCCTAAAATAACCAAAATTTACGAGACTGACTATATAGTTCCCCTGTATTTACAGTTGTTTGCATTGTGTGAACTATTTTACACACACACACACACACACGCACACACGCACACATATATTACTTTTCTATTCTTTCGAGACAGGGTTTCTCTGTGTAGCCCTTGTGTTATTTCTTTATCTAACAGACCAATGTTTATAAGGAAATTTAAATATTTGTCCAGCAGAACCATGTTTACAATCACTATGTAATTTAGCTGAACTATTTTATGTAGGCATCATTCTTTTTTTTTTTTTTTTTTTTTGTTTTTCAAGACAGGGTTTCTCTGTGGCTTTGGTGCCTATCCTGGAAGTAGGCACCATCCTTTAAGCAGATTTTATACACTTAAGGCAAGGACTATCTGAAAAGCAAAGGCTTTGTCTAACAAGAAAATATACTTAATTATAGGTTTTTAAATGTTCATTTAGCAAGAAAAAAATCAATACTGAAGAAAATACTGTGATAGAAATTTAAACAATTTTTGTTTGTTTTTTGCTTTGTTTTTGTTGTTGTATTGTTTTTGGTTTTTGAGACGGGGTTTTTGTGTAACTTTGGAGCCTGTCCTGGAACTCGCTCCATAGTCCAGGCTGGTCTTGAACTCACAGAGATCTGCCTATCTCTGCCTCCTGGACGTTAGGATTAAAGGTGTGTGCCACCATGACCTGACAAATTTAAACAATTTTATCTCAAGATATATGTACTTTATATTCCAGTTACAGATATAGCTATCCTTAATACCATTCATAACATTTTAATCTTAACATTATTAAAATTATTTTGGAATTTAGCAATCAATTTCAAAGAGGTAATTTTAAGATTTTTTTTTTTTTTTTTTTTTTTTTTTTGGTTTTTCGAGACAGGGTTTCTCTGTGGCTTTGGAGCCTGTCCTGGAACTAGCTCTGTAGACCAGGCTGGTCTCGAACTCACAGAGATTCGCCCGCCTCTGCCTCCCAAGTGCTAGGATTAAAGGTGTGCGCCACCACCTCCCGGCCAAAGAGGTAATTTTAAACAAAAGCTCAGGAGGCTGTGAAATGATCCATATGAAATAGTTATTGAGCTGGGCGGTGGTGGTGTGATTTCACAGGCATGATTCCAGTTTGGATTCCCACCATCTTTGGGCAGTCGTGTACCTGGCAGCCATCTTTGCTAGGGTTGGGGAAGATGGATGTCTTGTGATTTCACTGCCATCACCTTGATTAAAGGTGACCGCGAGGAGTGCGCCTACCAAAGAGGCAAAAATGGGTCTCCAAGATACTTTGATTGGGATAGATTTTTTTTTGGTTTTTTGACACAGGGTTTCTCTGTGGTTTTGGAGCCTGTCCTGTCCTGCTCTTGTAGACCAGGCTGGTCTCGGAACTCACAGAGATCCGCCTGCCTCTGCCTCCCAAGTGCTGGGATTAAAGGCGTGCGCCACCACCGCCCGGCGGGGATTGGGATAGATTTTTATGTGAAATTCCTGTCCTGTCATGAAAACAAGGTTTATGAAAGATAGGATTTTAAAACAATGCTTGTTTAATAACATATGAAAGCTGCACCTCCCTGCATTCATAGGCAAGAATGTACCTTTCGCTGACAGTTAACTTTTTAAGATTCACCCAGGTGACAATGGTTTTAAAGACGTGAAGGAATCGTGGGGAACAGCTGAGGTTTGCAGAGGTATGGCAGGGCTAGAGCTCCTGAAGAGCCCGGTTCCAATGGTGGACTTGAGCAGTTTTAGAAATGCTAGTGCCATGTGATAGGTACCATAAGCACCAGCCACAGCGAAATGGAGCAGGCTGGGAAACTAGAAGGCAGGCTTGTATACGCTCCCAAGGGTGGGGTCACAGATGCTCTAAGTCTCCAGAAAACCTAAAGGGTTTTGAATGAATCCCAGATCTTGAGCTTTGAGTTGTTTTCACTATTGGAGCTTGGCTTTATGTTATGTAGATTGTGACTGTGTCATATCTTCTTTCTTAAAGTTTAAAAAAAGGGTACTTTCTTTTCGATATTGTAAAAATACGCAGGAGAGAATTTAACTTCTTTAAGAGAAAACTTTAGAGTTTTACAGAAAATTTAAAAGCCAGATTTTTTTTTTTTTTTTGGTTTCTCAAGACAAGGTTTCTCTGTAGCCTTAGAGCCTCTCCTTGAACTAGCTCTTGTAGATCAGGCTGGCCTTGAACTCACAGAGATCCACCTACCTCTGCCTCCTAAATGCTGGGATTAAAGGAGTGCACCACCACCAGGCAAGCTAGATATTTTTTAAAGAAACAGTTTTTTAAAAATATACTTACATTTATAAGGCTATGGCACATTTTAAGTTTATGGAATGCTTTTTTTTTTAATTTTTTTATGGTTTATTTAGTTTTATTTTATGTACATTGGTGTGAAGGTGTCAGATCCCCTGGAAGTGGATTTTCAGACAGTTGTGAGCTGCCATGTGGGCGCTGGGATTTGAACCCGGGTCCTCAGGAAGAGCAGTCAGTACTCTTAACCGCTGAGCCATCTCTCTAGCCCCCTATGGAATGTTTTATATTGTTAATATTTGAGCTTAAAATAAATAAAAGAGCCAAGAGGTTTGTTGCTTTGTTGACTTTGAGTTTTTTAAATGCTGATGAACGAACGGCAGCTGCTGAAAGACATTGGATTGTGGAAGGAACTGCTGAATCAACGCTGCCTATATACTTTAGGGATGTCTTGGCTTCAGAATGGAAGTTGGGAAATGTGTTGCATTGGAGGAAAGGTTGTGCTTTTGTTTTCATAGGAAATGAAAAGCTATGGATTCCCTCACAACTAATAAAGATCAGATTTGACATGGGGAGACCTCCTGAAGATCTTGACTGCAGATGTGAGGGAGGCAGCCAGGAAAGACTACAGGACAGGTGACATGTATGCTGATCCTTCCACATGGGAACATTCTGAGACTGCATAAAATGGAAAAAAAATCTTGTTGGCTACAGAATCCTCATAACGGTTTGGTTATACAGTCCAAACAGACTTGTAAAGTTGACAGATGCCTTTTGTCTGCTCAAACATAAAACAAATCATCTTTAGCTGACTTGTGTATAGCACACATCCCATATTTTTCAGATATGTTTTTTTTTTTTTTTTTGGTTTTTCGAGACAGGGTTTCTCTGTACCTTTGGTGCCTGTCCCAGAACTAGCTCTTGTAGACCAGGCTGGCCTCGAACTCCCAGAGATCTGCCTGCCTCTGCCTCCCGAGTGCTGGGATTAAAGGCATGCGCCACCACCGCCCGGCTCCAGATATGTATGTTACCTTTAAAAGTTGGTATGTTTACCGGGGGTGGTGGTGGTGGTGGCACATTAATCCCAGGACTTGGGAGGCAGAGACAGGTAGATCTCTGTGAGTTCAAGGCTAGCGCGATCTACAACAGAGCGAGTTCCAGGACAGGCTCTGAAGTAGAGAGAAATCATGTCTCAAAAAAATAAAACAAAAACAAACGGTTTGTATGTATTCAGAACAAAAGGACCAGGCATGAGTAAAGACCAGACAATCAGCACAGGTGATCCAGTCTCTCAGAATGCCTCAGTTACTCTTTCCTCAAAATTCTACGTCCAGAACAGCTTCAAAGGTGCTGAGGTGGTTCAGCCTCACAGACTCCTCCAGCCAAGACTTCAGCTAAGCTCCACACTTTCCCATCACACAGAGACTGGAAAAAAAAATCATACAGCTAGCTCTTGACTATTATTCCATAAGGGTCCCCTAGAGATGCTGTCACCCCGAGACAACAGGAAGCCGTCTAGAGAACACAATGCCCACATCCCCAAGAGGTGGGTGGTTGGTTTCTGTTATTTGGTCGATGTTTGCGATGGTTTAAGAGGAGTTGTTTGCAAGTTGTTATTGGTCATTGTCAGGAAGGAAGCTAAACAAAGGAGGTAGATTTAGGGATCTTTTTCAAAAATAAGAGAGAGAATAAAGGAAAGGATAGATTATTACATCGACTTTTAAAATAAAAATTATAAGATAAAAAGATAGATTATTGACTCTACTTTTAAACTAAAAAAAAACCTTAAAAAACTACTATTCTCAAATATTTCACATTGGAATGGATTTTTGTATATTGATACACATTTAAGGTTATTTTTGTTAGACTAAATATATGTTTCTACTCTTTTTTTTTTTTTTTGGTTTTATTTTTTTCGAGACAGGGTTTCTCTGTGGCTTTGGAGCCTGTCCTGGAACTAGCTCTGTGGACCAGGCTGGTCTCGAACTCACAGAGATCCGCCTGCCTCTGCCTCCCGATATGTTTCTACTCTTATTTAAGGTATTGTACCTATGCAGCTCATTAAAAAATATAATATGTAGCTGGGCAGTGGTGGCACACACCTTTAATCCCAGCACTTGGGAAGCAGAGGCAGGCAGATCTCTGGGAGTTTGAGACCAGCCTGGTCTACAAGAGCTAGTTCCAGGACAGGCTCCAAAACCACAGAGAAACCCTGTCTTGAAAAACCAATATATATATAATGTAATTGTGAAATACAGGTTAGTAGTTAGTCATCTGTAATAATCAAACATGTAATCATGTCAGATTTGTTTTCAAAGTTAAGCCTAGATTTGTTTAGCTCAGATATACTTAATAATGGTCCTCAAACTTGTCAGAGATCTGATGAACATGGCATTTAAAATGTTTAGTGGAGCCGGGCGGTGGTGGCGCACGCCTTTAATCCCAGCACTCGGGAGGCAGAGGCAGGCGGATCTCTGTGAGTTCGAGGCCAGCCTGGTCTACAAGAGCTAGTTCCAGGACAGGAACCAAAAAGCTACGGAGAAACCCTGTCTCGAAAATCCTAAAAAATAAATAAATAAATAAATAAATAGTTTAGTGGAAAAAGCTTACTTTCACAAAGACTCCCAAATCCCAGCAGTGACCCTGAGATCTTCAAAGATGATGGGGCACCAAGATATGTCCCCCTAGATTGTGGTGATACTGACCAGCAGGCAAGACGGCCCGAGTGTAGCACCTACCACCAGGACCGAGCCCAAACTGTGGACCAGCAGGACACTGAAGAGCTGATTGTCCCACTTCACCTGGACACAATAAAGTCAGTCTCTCCCATGTTCCTCCTCCACAGGAAGCCTCTCACCTCTCGACCTGGCAGCTGAAGACTGATTCTGTCCTGGGACCTCAGGCATCTGGGATGACCATCTAGTTAATGGACTAGACTCTGTCATTTTAATTGATACATAGGCCATTTGAATTATATATCGTGGTATTTGTATTTATCCTTCTCAGATCTCTGATGGTACAGATGGCTGGGCTAGCTATAGCTTGGTCAGCTTAGCAGCAGCAGGCAATTAGGTTCTTCCCCAAGGCTGCAGCCAGCTTGTTAGCTCATTACCTATGTAAAAGTCAAGACTTACTTTTTCTCGAGCTACCTGGTGAGAAAAGGTAGACAGGTTTGCCTTGCTAACAGGTTTCATATTAAAAGATAAACAGGTTACAGGTATAATTCTCCACTAAATGAGCACGATTTGAAATGATTGTTCTTAGTAATAACTGTGTCTCTGGTAAAGAGTCGTTGGAAAGAAAAGGGATTAAAGTCTATGCAAGGATCTAAAAAATGTTCCAAGGTATATAACAGTCTGAGGATATGAGTCTGTGTAAGTTCTCATGGTCTAAGTTATATAAGGGTCTGAGGATGTCAAAGCTTAAGGAAGTTTTGAGGGTCTCAGAAAATGATTTAAATGTAAATGTGGTGGGAGGAGGTGTGGGAAGGGGAACTGTGGTTGGAATGTAAAATAAAGGAAAAAAAGTAAATTAAGCCAGGCGTGGTGGCGCACACCTTTAATCTCAGCACTCGGGAGGCAGAGGCAGGTGGATCTCTGTGAGTTTGAGGCCAGCCTAGTCTACAGAGTGAGTTCCAGGACAGCCAAAAATACACAGAGAAGCTCTGTTTTGGAAAAAAAAATTAAATTTAAGAAAGAAGTAAATGTAAGTTGTAAAGGTATAAGAAATGATTTAAGGTATGTGAAAATACAAACTGTTTCAGGTTTCCTTCCCCTTCTATGCTATTGTTACACTAAGGTTTCCAAAGTTCAGAGTTTTAATACTGTTCACCGGAGTTCTGATAAGCTGGTAGAACACTGACTAGTTACTGTTCAGTCACAAGCTCACGATTTTAGATTTCTTTTGGTTGTCTTCTTTTTTAAGTGTAAATTTAAATATGCTTCTCACTGGGCCAGACACATTTCTGTCCAATCTATATCTGGCTCTCTGGAAAAGGAAAAAATGTTCATGCTTTTTAACCCAAATCTGCAGCTTATGCTAGGACCCAAAGGTGTGCGTCGGCTCCAGTGTTTTACAGACACTTGCTACTTGAATGTTCTACAGTGAGGAAATAAATACATATTGGTAATACTAATGTATCTAAAAGCTTTATGTCTTTTCATAAACTAAAAGAATTACATAAACTTCAGAGAACTGAGGGAGTCATAAGACTTGGATCTACTTCTCACAGGACATATGGACTCCAGATAAGTTCAGCCTAAGTTTGCCCACCTGACTATTCCTGAGGTATCTCTCTCTCTCTCTCTCTCTCTCTCTCTCTCTCTCTCTCTCTCTCTCTCTCTCTCTCTCTCTCTCTCCTGACCTTGGGAATCCTCCTCTTCCACTATAGGCTGAAAGTTCAAAATATAAGATTTTCCTTTAAGGTCCTAAATGTCAGTTTCTGTCCCTAGTCCATATCTGTCTTAGCAGATTTCCACTTGGCTGACCGACACATCCAAGCATCAGCTGCTGACTGCAACCTGCTCCAAATGACTGCAAGCCCTGGACTTACTGAAAGCTGATGTGGGCCAGTCCAGCCGGTGTTAATGTGCCCTGTCTCTTCAGCTGGGTGAGCAAGCCAGATGCTTCTGATGAATGTCCCATTGTCTGAATTCCCTTTGAATAGCATTGCAGCCTTCCTGGACCCTGACAACAATGCCATAGTCTTAGCAGGAAGTAGTCACATAAGAGAGCACTTCCCCTGGTCCCCCAGCAGGCTGAAATGTTAGATCAAAAGGAAACTCCCTGTTTAAGGTACAAAATAGCTACATATAGAGACTATTGACATACCAGGAAAGGTACCTGTTAAAACCAAATAGACCCAGATCTATCAACAGGTAGATTCACTAGCTAAAATAGTTCCATAGTTTGATAGGGCACTCAACCTGTTCTATGTAAAACAGAGAGATTATTATATGGCTTTAAGAGGAAATTGTTGTTTCTATGTAAACAACTCAGAAATCATTAAGAATAATATGGCTGTACTAAAAAAAAAAACCTCATTGCAAAAAAGGGCCTTGAGATGAAAGAAATAACTGGTCTCCATTCTTATTTCCAGGTTCTTCCTAGATAGTAACTCTGGTGTCAGCCACCACAAGTCCTTTGGCCCTTCTTGTTATTGGCTCTTGTACCATTGATACTTTAACTAAGTGATAATTTCTGTCTGGGTACCATTAAGCTGATGGTTTTTAGATCCCAATATAAACAGGTACCCATCACAGAGTCAAGGATTTGACTCAGGATACAACTCAAGGAGGAATGTGAGAGCCAAAGTTTCAATTTACTATGCTTCAATTTGTAGATATCCAGGAGTCAAAAATGCCTCTGATCTGTAATCCGCTGCCCAAGGACAGACAGTTCCTGAAACGCTAGAGGCTGTTGTTTATGGGCGATAACCAGCCACCCGTTTTTACTCGTCTAGAGACATTTGTTTGGCCCATCTGCATCAGGTGTTTTTGATCACATTGGGCAGGAGAGGTTTTTTGCTTTTATTTAAGACTTACTTATTTTATGTGTCTGAGTATTTTGTCTACATGTATGTATGTGTGCCACCTATTTATTGCAGATACCAGAAAAAAAAGGCATCAGATCTCTTGAAATTGGAGTCACCAAGTGGGTGCTGGGAACTGAAGCCAAGTCCTCTGCAAGAGCAAACGTGCTCTCTCTTAACCTCTGAGCCATCTCTCCTGGCCCCTGGCTTTTTTTTTTTTTTTTTTTTTTTGGTTTTCGAGACAGGGTTTTTCTCTGTAGCTACGGAGCCTGTCCTGGAACTAGCTCTTGTAGACCAGGCTGGCCTAGAACTCACAAAGATCCGCCTGTCTCTGCCTCCCCAGTGCTGGGATTAAAGGCGTGCGCAACCACCGCCCGGCCTGCCCCCTGGCTTTGAATGTGGTTGTTCATGATTGAGCTTGGGTTCCCTTCGTTGCCCACTGAGCCATCTACCCAGTCCAAGTTACTGTTGATCCCCGGTACTGCAAAAATATTACCAAAACATAATGGGAGCCACAACTAGATTCACATCTCTGTTCTGTCACAACGATGTGCAAGTATGAGCAACTTAACCCTTTTTGCACCTAAGTTTTCACTCCTTCAAGAAAAGAGCCGGTTGATGGTGGCGCACGCCTTTAATTACAGCACTCAGGAGGCAGAGGCAGGCGGATCTCTGTGAGTTCGAGGCCAGCCTGGTCTACTGAATGAATTTCAGGACAGGCACCAAAGCTACACAGAGAAACCCTGTTTCGAAAAACAAAACAAAACAAAAAAAAGAGAAATAACACGGTTTTGTGGTGTGAAGAACACATGAGACGATGAACATGCTGTCTGGCACACATTAAGTGCCGCTGTTTATCTATTTGGAGTGGAAAACCAAGATAGGAGTTAAAACGGGGACAATTACCGAAGTCCACTAACGGAGAACTTTCGGCTGGCTAGGCGCATGCGCCTGTCGGCGGTCGCGCACGTAGGGCAGCGCTGTGCCGGCGACGGAAGTCAGTGCCGGGAAGCCGGCGAGGTCGGTTCCGCCCGGCTCTAACATGGCGGCGCCCTTTGTCTGCCGTGAAGCTCTGTCCCTGGCCTTCTCGCGGCCGTGATGCACCTCCCTCTGTGGTCGGGTTCGGGACATGGCAGGTGAGGCTCGGCCAGTGAGGGCGGCCGGGGAGTCCTGGGAGGAGGGACCGAGTCGGCTGGGGCCGGGGGCTCGGGATGCCGGGACGGTTGTGTGGGGGAGGGGAGGCTCGGGTGGAAGGCGCCGCGGGCCGGGGAGCAACGGGAGCGGCCCGGAGAGGTGGCCCGTGCACCCGTGCTGCCGAAGGGGGCGCGAGTCGCCTCCAGGGCTTGGTGACACCGCGGCTAGTGCCATCTCCGCCCCCGCTGCCGGGCTGTCACCGCCCCTTGACCCCGCGCGCCGGGCCGCGGCGGGTGGGCGTGCTGCGGCCGCATGGGGGCCAAGTGCGGGGCGGCGCGGGGCCGGTCTGGATGTGTTGTGGAATAGAGGCGGGCGCTGCCCCCACCGTAGACCGCTCATTCATTCACTCATCCACCCATCCGTCCACCGTGTTTCCCTCCTCTCCGCCCCTGACAGATCTGACGACAGATGCCTGCGGACTAAGTCCGCAGGTTGGGACCAGGGTTCCTAGCACCAAGCGGAGACTCTCTCCGTTTCTTCGTCCTTAAAGCATGGCTTATGATAAAACCTGTCTTGAGGTAATAGGCTGTACGGAGCCTAGCGTGCTTATAGTTAGTGCATGTCCGGAAAGTCCCGTGCTGGTATTTGTGTCATCACCATTCAGAGAGCAACCTTAGGTGGGAGAGAGAGGCTTTTCAGATACCACTGCCCTGTAGGAAGGGAGGCTTAGCTCAATCTAAGTATTCCAGGCAGTTCCCTTCTCCTGGGAAGCTGGGCCTAAAGGATGTTTGGGGAAGTGAGGCAGGAGAAGTTGAAGATGTTGTCTGTGAGGATGCTCCGCTTCCTCTAGCAGAGATGGGCAATAAGGCCCGGGAGGCTCTGCTAAGTCTTTGGGACGTTACAGAGTTTAGCACGTTTAACTTTTTTTGTTTCGTTTTTCGAGACAGGGTTTCTGTGTAGCTTGGAGCCTATTCTGGAACTAGCTCTGTAGACCAGACTGGCCTCGAACTCACAGAGATCTGCCTGCCTCTGCCTCCCAAGTGCTGGGATTAAAGGCGTGCGCCACCACCGCCCGGCCAAGCACTCTTAACTTTTAGGTTAAGGGGAAAGCACTTAAGAATCTGGTCTGTGGACAAGAAAGATCACTGGGCAAGTCGAAGAGGAATAAAGGAGTGAGCCTGAAGGCAATTAAGAGATTGCCAGGCTAATTTAAGCGAGGCATAAGGGTGGCCTTGAGAAAGTTTAGGTGCAGGGAATGAATAGGGAGAGATAATTTTGGAGGTAGAATTGATAAAACTTGGTGATAACTCCAATGAGAAGGCACAGGATTGTCCCATTTCTTCTTAAAAGTGTGTGTGTGCGTGCGTGCTTGTGTTGGTCAGAGGACAACCTGTCAAGAGTGGATTTGGTTCTCATCTTCCAGCTTGTTGAGTCAGGGTCTCTCTTGTTTCTGCTGTATAGTGTATTGCAGGCTAGCTACCCCAATCATCCAGATTTCCCGTCTGCCTGTCATCTTTCTCCAGGAAAGCTGAGATTAAAGATGTGCCCCCACTGCCTTGTGGGTCCTGGGGAATCAAACTCAGGTTGTCAGGCTTGCACAGCAAAGCTAGCACTTTTGCCTGCTAAGCCAAGTCCCCGGCGCTGTCCCCTGTCCTTGGCTGGTGGATGTTGGCATTGCTCAGTGTGGTAGGAAGCAGGACAAGGAGCTGATTTAACAAGAGGAAAGATTTAGTTTTAAATGAGTTGAAAATACGTGCGTGAGAAGCATTCAGGTAAGCCTGGGTTGGTGGTGCATGCCTAGGATCCCAGCACTAAGGAGGTCAAGGCAGAACTGTGGAATTTCAACTCACTGTATAGCCTGAACTCTACTATAAGTTCCAGGACAGCCTGAGCTATAGAATGAGACCCTGTCTAAAAACAACAACAAACAAAATCAAAAGCCTGTCTAAAACATCGAGGTCAAGCTATGTGGTGGTGATCATCCACCAGAGGTCGCCTAGGTGCGGGTATGTCTGGGCTGAGAATCAGTGTTGTGGACATCTCAGGAAAGTCTGTGCTACACTAAACTGGGCAGGTCGTCAGCACTGACCGGACCTGTCTCAGGACGGAGTTCCTAAGTATGGAGCCTGGGGGTCCTGATCATTCGTCTTGTTTCCCAGGCCCAGCACACAGTCTTTTCTACAGTATGTCAATAATAATTCTACTTGGGTCTCTTTGATTCAGGTGATGAACTGGAGGAGGGGAGCCGAGCTGGAGTTCCTACAGGCACACTGTCTGAAAAGAGAGCCCCCGGCTTTTTGGAGATCTGAGGTTTGTCTCTAATACTGGAGGACGGATGCTGTCTGCAGGAGACAGCTTTTTGTTGCTGTTGTTGTTTGTTTCCTTGGCTGTCCTGGAACTCACTTTGTAGGCCAGGCTGGCCCCAGACTCACAGAGATCCACCTGTCTCCTCCTCCCGGGGATGGGATTAAAGGTGTATGCCACTGTGCTGATGGACGTTGGCATTGCTCAGTGCAGTAGGAAGCAGAGCAGGGAAGGCTTGTTTCCAGCCATCGTCTACGATCAGATCACTGTCTCAAGACTAAAGTCAGGAGGGGTGGTGCACACTTTTGGTTCCTTGGGGACTCAGAGGCAGGTGGACCTTTTGAGTTTGAAGCCAGCGAGGGCTACATAACAAGACTCTGTCTCAAAGAATTTAGTGGAAAAAAAAAAATCCTTGCTATAGTTTTATTGTGATATTGCAGATAAAACTTTGTTTTCTGTGGTATTTGCTTTGTCACTCAGGCTGGTGTTGAACCCAGAGTGACCTCCTAATCCAAGGAGTTAGACGTGAGCTATCATGCCTGATCCAGTTACTTATTTTTTTTTTCTTTATTTATTTTTTTTGAGACAGGGTCTCTGTACCCCTGGCTATCAGGGGCTCTGAACCTCAGGTTCTTTTTTAGTAGACCTGGCTGGCTTCACACTCTGCAGGTGCCATCTGGGTGCTGGGTTTAAAGGTGTGTGTCACCACACCCAGATTTTATTTTATTTTGATTAGGTAAAATCTAAAGTTGTCCTACAGGGCTCAGTGGTAGAGGGCTAGCCTAGTCTGTTGAGGCCCTGGTTTCAATTCTCTAGCAGTGGCTAAAGTAAGCAAGAAGCTTTTGTCCTTTACTCCTTAAGTCTAGAAGTACTTGTTCTACAGCCTGCTGAGCAGCCACAGTGTCCCATGAGCTGCCCGTGCAGCAGAATTTCTCTGACCACGCGGTTTTTGCTTCAGCGCTGGCATCCGTCTAATGGTCCACGCTGTCTCCTTCGTGTCCTGCTGTCACATATGAACTCCATCTCTCAGGAAGAGAGAGCGGGGACCTCATGCTCTTCTGTAAGGCTCTGATGTTTAGAACGGTGCATTTTTGTAGCCATCTTGAGTCTGGAGCAAAGAACAAGTCATACTAATCTGCTGCTGGAGGAGACAGAACCTACCTGCTCTGGCCCCAGAGTGACAGGGTCGGGGGTGTGGGGCCCGACCCCGCCCATGGGAGAGCCCACTGAAATAGCGAGAGTGGGCTGGGTGTGCTCTCACGTGATAGCTGGTGGTTCTTGGACACGTGAATGTGCTCTGCACCAGGGTGTAGCAGACAACTGCTATTGCTTGGCCGGACTGGACTCTAAAAGCAAAGCCCTGTCGACCACATACAGCCGTATGTTGGACTGCCAACTCCCCAACAGCGACCTGGAAACCATTTATTCATTATGAAAGCTTGCCTTAGCTTACTTAGGCTTGTTCCCAACTAGTTCTTTTTTTGTTTGTTTGTTTTTCAAGACAGGTTTCTCTGTGTGACAGTCCTGGCTGTCCTAGGACTTGCTTTGTAGACCAGGCTGGCCTCGAACTCACTGAGATCCACCTGCCTCTGCCTCCTGAGTTCTGGGATTAAAGGCATAAGCCACTACTGCGCGGCCACCAACTAACTTTTTTTTTTTTTTAATATTTATTTATTATGTGTACAGCATTCCTTCCATGTGTGCCCGCAAGCCAGAAGGGGGCGCCAGGTCTCATTATAGATGGCTGTGAGCCACCATGTGGTTGCTGGGAATTGAACTCAGGATCTCTGGAAGAGCAGTCAGTGCTCTTAACCACTGAGCCATCTCTCCAGCCCCCACCAACTAACTCTTAAAAGTTAAATGAACCCATTTATATTAATCTATGTTCTGCCAGGTTGCTCGTTACCTCTCTTCAGTACCATGAGTCTGACTGACACCTTGGATTCTTTCCCAGAGTTCCTATCTCTTCCTGGAAGGCCTGCCTAACCTCTCCTGCCTAGCTATTGGCTGTTCAGCTCTTTACTAGACCAATCAGTTAGGAAGATGAGGAAATACAGAGACACATCTTCATACACTGCACAGTATAGAGGCTGTCCTGGAGGTCTGGCCACCAGTGCGAGGACGCACAGGGGATCTGCCTGATGTCAGCGGTCTGCTGAGGTGCTGTGCAGACTTAGCGTGAAGTAATGGTAAATGTTGCTTCAGATGGGAAGGAACAGTGAGGGCTCTCTGCCACCCTACCTCATGGCTCCCTCTAGAGAGCCAGCTGTGTCATGGTCAAGACTCAGTTTCTCCATCTGTAAAATAGGGCCAACATCTGGGAGGTGGTGGTGCACACCTTGAAAGTTGTTCTTCCAACTTTTCTGAAGCAGCTGTTTAAATTTTTTGCTCACTTTTCTATTTGGTTGTCTTTTTAAAAAGGTTTTTTTTTTTTTTCAGTTACTACTGTACTTTATTGTGTTCAACCAAATCACCATGTTACAAAAATAAGAAGCTGCCATAATAAAAAATAAGGCTCCTCCATCCAGCACCAGTTGGCATCATTTTACTTTCAAGCCTAGAAATGCCGTAGACACATCCAAAGAACACAAGGGAGCAAAAGAACCACGGCTGTATATCAGTGGGACCACCCAGTGCCAACCGAGCCACTCTGTGCTATCATCTTCTCCTATTTCTGGTTTTTCATTTAATCATAAAGCTCCCTAGGGCTAAACTGTATGCACTTAGAGGTGTGTGCACATACTTGTATATAAACTGGCTGGAGATGTATGTCAGCTAAGCAAACATTACATAGTAGGTGCAAGCCTGTAACCTCATCTTAGCTGATATAGCAGCTCTATCAGGGTAAAGTGTTCCGTGTCCCTTGTGCGTCTTCAAGCTCTACACAGGATAATGCCACAGACCATTTTACCCCCGTGGCTGCTGCCATTGCTTGACTTCATTTTCCCTGCCCACCCACCCCCAACGCCCCACAGTAAACCAAAGCTTTTAAGATTTTGTTTCTTTGGTTTTTTGAAAAGGTTTCTAAACATCACTGTTGCCTGGTGGTGGTGGTTCACGTTTTTAATCCCAGCACTCGGGAAGGCAGAGGCAGGTGGATCTCTGTGAGTTCGAGACCAGCCTGGTCTACATAGTGAATTCTAGTGCAGCCAGAGCTGTTACACAGAGAAACCCTGTCTTTTTTTTTTTTAATTTTTTTTGTTTTGCTTTTTGTTTTTAGTTTTTCGAAACAGGGTTTTGCTGTAGCTATCAAGCCTGTCCTGGAACTAACTCTTGTAAACCAGGCTGACCTCAAACTCACAGAGATCCACCTACCTCTGCCTCCTGAGTGCTGGGATTAAAGGCGTGTGCCACCACCGCCCGGCTGAGAAACCCTGCCTTGAAAATTAAATAAATAAAAAACAAACATTCCTGTTAAGTGAGTGTGTGTGTGTGTGTGTGGGGGGGAACATGGACACGTGCATGCCATGGTTGCGCGTACGGCAGTCAGAGGACAGCTTCATGGAGTGGACTCTCTCCTTTGACTTTTACATGGCTTCCAAAGACTGAACTCGGATCGTCATGCTGAGCTGTCTTGCCAGCCCAGTGTGTGTCTTTGGTGTGTCCTGTGGGCACTAACCCACCCTCTTTCCGGATGACCTCTGTAGGCACCGTGTTGTTGATTATTGTGTCCACACCGATCCTTTGTTCTGTAGACAAGTTGTGTTGTAACTGTGCTTTTGTGATTTTTGGCTTGCCTTTTTACACTGGGATGTCTTCCACCTTTGTGATAAAAAGAAAACCTTTTTAGATTTATTTTTTAGGTGTATTTATTTATTTTATGTATGAGGTTTTTTTTTTTTTTTTTTTTTTTTGTTTTGTTTTTTTTTTGGTTTTTTGAGACAGGGTTTCTCTGTGGTTTTGGAGCCTGTCCTGGAACTAGCTCTTGTAGACCAGGCTGGACTTGAACTCACAGAGATTCGCCTGCCTCTGCCTCCCAAGTGCTGGGATTAAAGGCGTGCGCCACCAACGCCCGGCTTATGTATGAGTTTTGCCAGTGTGTTTCTACCACATGCATTGCCTGGTGACCCACAGAGATCAAAAGAGGGCATCAGATCCCCTGGCATTGGAGTTACAGATGGTATAAACCACAATGTGCTGGGAACTGAACCCAGGGTCCTCTGCAAGAGCAGCCAGTGCTCCTAACCACTGAGTCCTCTCTCCAGCTGGGAAAGAAACCCTTAATGTTCATTTAATTATCAGTTTTGTCTTTTGTGAGTAGCACTTTTTGCTTAGTTGAAAGAACTTCCTACTGGGTGTAGTGCCCATCTGTAATCTCAGGATCAGGAGTCTGAGGCCAGCTTGGGCTATATAGTGAGTTCCAGACCCACCTGAGATATCTAATGAGACCTCGTTGGGGTGGTGGTAGGTTAGTTCATCTTTATTATTTATTTCTTTTTAAATATTTTCTCTCCTTTTTTCTTTAAGATTTATTTTTACGTATATTGATATTTTGCCTGCATATATGTCTATGTGAAGGTACCATATCCCCTGGAACTGGAGTTACAGACAGTTGTGAGCTGCCATGTGGGTGCTGGGAATTGAACCCAGGTCCTTGAGAAGAACAGCCAATGCTCTTAACCACTGAGCCATGTTTCCAGCCCCCCTTTGTTTTGTTTTTAAAGCTGGTTTCCTGCCTGCTGAGTTCTGTTTCCATATATCTAGTAGTCTCTTCCAAACGTCCCATGTTACTTTAATCCGCCCGGCTCACTCCTGGTATCTTTAAGGCCTGGTCCCATCTTCATTTCAGGTCATACTTATCACAGGCTATAGACACTGTTGAAATTGGGCTGGGCTCAGTTGCTACCATGCCTGCCTAGCATTCACAGAGGCGCTGGTTTGCTCTCCAATTCTGCCTGAACTGGGCATGTAACATTTGAGAAGTGGCAGGCGGATCAGAGGTCCTTGGTTATGTTTTGAGTTCAAGGGCAGCATAAGACTCTGTCTCAAAGAGGAGAGGTGGGGTTGAGAACAAGCTTCACAGCCTGGGTCTGACCCCTGGATTCCAGTGGTGGAAAGAGCTGCCTCACAGGTTGTCTTCTGACACACACACAGATATGAACTCTTTAAATAGAGTTTTAAATTGTCGAGATCTTTTTCTTAGAATTGCTCTGAGCTTGCTCCCTACCCATATAGATCTATCTTGTTGCCGCTCTGTGATTTCTGTCTTACTTCAGGTGTATCGTGGTCATCTGGCAGGCTCATGAACTGACTCATTCATTTAACATTTAAATCTTAACCCTAGAAGGGACCTTATTACTCAGTCCTAATGGGAAAAACCCCAGGAAGGGCTGGCATGTGAAGAACACATGTCATACTGAGGGCCACGAAGTCTCTGTTCCTTTTCTTTTGAGATAGGCGGCGTGTAGCTGACCTGGCCTGGAACTCCTGACTCCTGATTCTCCTGCCTTCACCCTCCTGCTGAGAGTCAGGTGTGAGCAATATGCTCAGCATAAACTTCCTTCCTTTGGATACTGTAGTGTTTTTTACCCCATGTTAATTATATGTGATTTCATTCCCGCACTTCATACATGTACACAGTATATTTGATCACGTTTCCCATCACATTCTTGACACTCCAGTCCTGTTCTCCCGCTTCTTCCCAGCTAGTCTCCTATTTTCACGCCTCCCCCATGTAACCCAGTGAGTTTAATTGGGGTTGCTTATAGGAGCACAGGTGAGGGGTGTTTTTTGTTTTTTTTTTTAAACCAGAACATGGGTACTTTTTTCCTTCCCCTAGGAGCCGTTAGCTCCTTGCAGATCCTTAGAGAGGGGTGCCACCTCCTGAGCCCCTGGGCTCCATCTCAGAATGTTGATGGGTCCAGTCTTGCATAGGTCATCACAGCTGCTGTAAGTGTGGTAATTCCATGGTCCACAACACTCACCCTCCTGCGGGTGCTCACATCCTTTCTGCCCCCCCACCCCCTGCCATGATTTCCGATGCTTTAAAGGGTGGTATAGATGTCCTGTTTATGACTGGCTGACTGACAGATTATGAGTCTCTGCAGTTGATTCTGCCCCCTCCCAAAAGAAACTTCTCTGACCAGTGCTGACAGCAGCATTAGTCTATGGGTTAACATCCTTATTTAGACGGCACTTCGATGGGCATGTCATATCCACTTAGTAAGACAATAGCTGTAGCTTCCCTCGTAGGCTCTGCCCTCTCCAGCTCCAGCCCTGGTCAGGTCGGCAGTGCCACGCATGCGTCCCTGTGAAGCATCACTGCAGCCAGTCAGGAAGCTTTTGGTTACCCCCTAGCAGGCTCACCACTGTTACACCAGTGGGCACTTCCTGCCTGGCCAGGGAGTGGTGTACTCCGTGGGACTGGCTGAGTAGGGCTGCTGCTAAGGGCTCTCCCCAGCAGTCTACGTAGCACCTTCTGGCACCCTGAGGGTCGGCCAGCAGGGAGGAAGCTTTAATCTCAAGTCTAGCTTTTCTCCTGTCCTGCAGCCAGAGCATGGGTTGTCTTCAGCAATTGGTCTTCCCATGCAGTTCGGCTGGGTAGTAACAGCAGTAACTGTGACGGAATACCATTCGGCTCTAAAGGACAGTGAAATCATCGAGCACAGACAACTAGTCTCTTCTCTGTGGGATGGTCCTTCTGTGTCCTTTCTCAATGAAACCGCTTAGCTTGTGCAAGTCCTATGTTTTGTAGAAAGGAGGTGGCACTGCCATTGGTTATCAAGCACTGAGGCCTTGTGTTGTATCTGGTTGAGGAGAGTGAGCCCCTGGCAGTGGGCTCCCCTGGTCTGGCTGTCCTGGCTCACTGTCCCAGTGTGTTTTTACGTATATAATGATGGCCTCCCACGGCATCTTTACGGAGTCGAAGCCTCCACTGTTAGCCAAGGAATACAGCAAGGAAGTGGAGGTTCCTGATGCCCGAGGACCAGCTCTGCTTGGTTCCAAGCCCCAGACTGTAGCTCGGCCTAGGAGCTGTGGTCTCAGCAATTGCAGGCAGGCAGCTCTTCACAGCGTCAGGGCTTCCCCTGGGATTTCTGTTCCCAGAATCTTCCTAACTGACACATTCTTTGTGAAAAATTTGTAATTCACTATTTCCCTACAGAGTTTTTTTTCTTGAGAAGTTGTCCTTCACCAGGTCTTGTAGAAAGTAGAGGATGTGGCTTGTTATTTTGAGACGGTTTCACAAGGTAGCTCAGGCTGGCCTTGAACTAGCAGCAATCCTCCAGCCTCTGCTTCCTGATGCCCGGATCCCAGGTGCATTCGACCACAACCAACTAGAGATGCCTTAACGGTTTTCTTTCTTTCTTTTTTTTTTTTTTTTTTTGGTTTTTCGAGACAGGGTTTCTTTGTGGTTTTGGAGCCTGTCCTGGAACTAGCTTTTGTAGACCAGGCTGGTTTCGAACTCACAGAGATCCGCCTGCCTCTGCCTCCCAAGTGCTGGGATTAAAGGCGTGCGCCACCACCGCCTGGCCTTAATGGTTTTCTGATGGAAAAGAAGGCCTCTGACCCTGAGTAATGCCCTCCCTCCCAACTCAGCTCTCCCCCTTCCGCTGCTTTAACTTTAAATGAATATTATTTATGAGTGGTAAAACAGAGAAAGGGTGTGGGTAACAACTATCCCCACGTGCCCTTTTGAGAGGAGCCCCTTTACTGTGTTTCACATGCCCTGCAGGATGTGGGTGTCTTCTCCAAAGCATGAGTCAGTTGCACTGTGACTCAGCAGCACTCAGGACTATGCTGAATGTCACTGGGGCCTCGAGCCCCCTCCCAGGGAGAAGCGCTTCTTGGTGCTGTGGTATTTTGTGGGAGGCTCAGAGACTAACCCTCCCACTGCTGCAGGGAGGACCCAGCGGTCCAACTGAGAATGTCTTAATTTTGTCTGGTTTTTTTTTTTTTTTTTTTTTTATGAGGCAGGCCTCACGTCGCCCAGGCTTGCCTCAAGCTCTTGTGTAGCTGAGGATTTTGGAGGTGTACCAACACTTAAGGTTTGCACATTGCTGGGGATTGAACACTATGAGTTCTGAGGCCAGTCTGTGTTGGCTCAAGGAAAAGAGAAAAAAAAGCCAGTAAATAAATCAAGCCAGGTGGTAGTGTCGCACACCTTTAATCCCAGCACTCATGAGGCACGAGCAGGTGGGTCTCTGAGTGTGAGGCTAGCCTGGTCTACAGAGCAAGGTCCAGGACAGCTCAGGCTACACAGATAAACCTTTTCTTGAAAAAAACAAAAAAGGAATTGGCTTTTTCTAATACAAATGACAGAAAGGACTGTTCTTCAGGACTGGTGACGTGTCCTCAGTCAGGGTAGCGCTGTCCAGAAGTGCCCAAATGCGGAGAGGTTCCACGCAGATAGGCCTGAATGTTTATATAAAAGAGGGAGAGCTGCGAATACAGCTTAGTGGTACAGCAGTTGGTTACCAAGTTTGTACAAGGCCCTGTCCCCTCTCACCTGCTGCAGGATTAGCTTTCTAGATAGGTTGTGTGTGCACATGCAAGCTGAGCATTTGCTGGACTAGGAGCACTGTACTAGCGGGGCAGGTTTGCTGATAATTGTTTTCTCTCTCATGCTGAACTTGAAGAGACAGGTTGGTAGTGGGGTTGGGTGCATAGATTTCAACCTCCCAGAGGTGGCCTGTTGTGAACTTCTATTTCCCTGGCGTGTGTGTGTGTGTGTGTGTCTGTCTGTCTGTCTGTGAGCCACTTGTATTTCTGGATGATCAGGAAAGGCGAGTGGCACTTAGTGGTGACCTCTTTGTGTGGAAGCTTGAGCGGCCGGTCCATTCTGGGAGCCAGCCAAGCTCAGGGTATCTGCTTGAGGGAGTGTTGTTTTCTGGCACCACCCTCTCTTGCTAGTCAGTGCCTGCCAGTAACGTGGGTCATGTTTCAGTTGCGTGACAGGAGCCCATTTGACTTCGAGAGGAAGCTATGCAGTTGGGGCTTCCTAGTGCTTCAGGCAGACAGGTAGTTGGCCTCACACAAGAGCACCGGCATGGTTTAAGAGTCCAGTCGCTCACGTCAGAGAAAGTTCACCCCAGTGGCTCTTTGCTCAGCACGCCCTCCCTTTGTTGTCTGTGGTGACTCCCATTGTGTTACAGAAAATTTCCAGATTACATTTAGAAGGAATGATGGGTGTTGATTGGTGGATCTAGACCCATCCAGAGTGCCCAGGAAAAAGGTTGCAGAGACCATGTGATCAGGGGTTTGAGCCTGTCTGCTTCCTGCTAGCCGATGGCTGCTGGGTGCGAAGGTGTGCCTCTGGCCTAGTTGAGTGATGATACTAACCCTGTAAAGAATGTCTGAGCCCCTTCACCGTTGGAGACATGCTGTCCCCTGGCAGCCAGTGGCAGACCCTGGATTCAAGTCCGGAGAATTCCTCCCTAGTCCTTGCATCTCTGAGGCAGCAAGGAAGTTGGTGCCCAGGGTAGCTGTGTGCTTGGTTTGCAGGTAACCAAGGTGTGGTGTTCTGGCTCTGTGACACCTGTCAGGTTGAAACAACTCTACAAATGCTGTTTCTCCACTGCTGGAGGACTTGTTGGGTTGAGCAGGGTGGGTCTCAGAGCCTGAGGTTTGGACTGAGATGTGCTGGTCCTCCTGGATCCTACCTCTATGTGCCTTGTCACTGTCCTTAGCAAACCGTGTGGAGTGTGGCAGGCCTTTGCCCTGGGCCTGTTCCTGTGCTTTGTTCGTTCTTTTAGAAACTGAACTTGCTGGGTGTGGTGGCGCACACCTTTAATCTAGCACTTAGGAGGCAAAGGCAGGTGGGTCTCTGAGTCCTGACTCAACTAGGGTTACACGGAATGGTGGCTCCCTGTCTGCACTCAGGAGGTGGTCGGTCCACTGTGGCTCTGGAGAAGGCGACTAGGACTCTCGTCTACCCACGGCTTTCCCACCTCCGAAGACAGTGCTAATCGAGGGTCAGTGTGGTGTGGGCCTCCTGCTTTGTCCTCCATGTGCGCGCCCTTAGCTCCTGGGCACAGGTTTCTCTCAGTGTCTTGTGCTCTGATTATTAGCATTGGGATTCTCCTCTCTTCCATCGCTCAGATCCCACTGGGAGTTTGCTCTTTCTGGGGTTTGAGGACTTAGAGCAGCAGTTCTCAACCTGTGGGTCACAACCCTTCTGGGGGTGGGGGTTGAAGGACCCTTTCACAGGGTTTACCTAAGACCTCAGGAACTCACATTATGATTCATAACAGTAGCAAAGTTACAGTTATGAAGTACAACGAAGATAATTTTACGGTTGGGGTCACCACACGTGGAACTGTATCAAAGCTTGCAGCATCAGGAAGGTTGCTACCCCACTGGCTTAGAAGTGTTTTCACAAGGCGTCCTGATTTGCAGTGGTTTTGCCACAGGTGTCCAGTGCCTAACTTGCTGCAGGCTGCCTTCTAGTTGTAGGTGTTGGCACTGCCTGGTCCAGAAGCAGTGCCCCTGCTTGGGCCATGCTCCCCATTAGACTCCTCACCTTAGTTCAGCAACTACATACCCCCAATATTTGCTTGTTCTTTGTGACAGTGACTTATTATGTGACTCTGACTGGCTTGGAACTTGTCATCCTCCAGCCTCGGCACATACTTAGAAGTTTCCAGAAACCACCGAGTGGCGAATGGGCCTGTGCTGGCGTGAAGGGGCGTGGCTTCTGTTTGCTCTCTTCAGATGGCCAGCTCTATGTGGTCACTGCAGCTCTAGGCTCTAGGCCAGTGACAGCCCAGTGTCAGGAGCAGCCAGTGCTGCTGCATTGGGGCAGGGTTCCCCAGTCCCTCTCCTGCTCAGGGCAGCCTGGTTCTGGAGTGGCTGGCTGCTATTAGGGCTTGGATCCAGCCATGCAGGGATTCTGTGGACTTTGGCCTCACATAGCGGGTGCCGGGTTTTATTCTGAAATGTTCTAAAACACCTTATTTCTATAAGTAAAAAACCATTGTTTCCCTAGAAGGTGGCTGATCTTGAGAAGGTTTTGCAGGGGTGCTGGGCAGGCAGAGGCTACTTAGATGTTATCTCAGCTCTACCTGTGTAGTTCGGAACTGGGCACCAGGCCAGGACCTTCTCCAAGTGCAGTGCCTTGGGAGTTGTGGGATTTCCAGGCAGCTCTTGGGTCAGGACTGGAGTCACTTCTCTCTCCTGGGAGTCAGCGCTAGAGGTTCCTGGAAGAGCAGACTTCACTCTTGGTAGCTCCTTGAGCCTAAGAGTGAGGGACTGAGCAAGGGCGGGGTGGGAAAGCCTTGGAAGGAGAGAGCCCAGTAAGATCCCCACCCTAAAGAACCCAGCTTTGTGTGGACAGGGAGCTTCCCAGAGCCTGTGGGAGCTGCAGGAAAGGGAGTTCCGCAGCTGATGATGCAAGAGCCTCCTGGACTTAGAGCCCCAAAACTGAACATTTGAGTTTTATTCTAATAGTGTGTGTGTTCTTTGTGAACATGTTAAGCTGTTTTGTGAGACAGCAATTGCTTTGTGTGTTTGCCATCTTGACTCCTTAGCTCATTACTTCCTGTGTATTCTGCTTCGGGGGCAAGCTATTAGGGCTATCTTGGTACTTTTTGGTTTGGGGAGCTTGCCCTGTTGAGTAAGCTTTGGGAGCGACTGAGCTATCTTGGCTTGCAAGTGTCTGGAATCATCTGCCCTTTTGTGGTGGAAAAACCTCTCCCTTGTTTAACGCTCCCCGTCTCCTCTGTGAGTCTCACCTGGGGCTTGGCAGTTGGCAGCGAGTTGGGCTGGCATCCTTTCTCAGTGCTGACAGGAGGCTCTGGCTTTCCGCAGCCATGGATTTCCCCCAGCACAGCCAGCGTGTCTTGGAGCAGCTGAACCAGCAGCGGCAACTGGGCCTTCTCTGTGACTGCACCTTTGTGGTGGATGGTGTTGACTTTAAGGCCCACAAGGCGGTGCTGGCGGCTTGCAGCGAATACTTCAAGATGCTCTTTGTGGACCAGAAGGATGTGGTACATCTGGACATCAGTAATGCGGCAGGTACCCTGTTGGGGCCAGAGCCTCATACCATGCAAGGCCCTTTTAGGGCAGTGCCAGCAGACATGTCCCACCTAACTCTATGGGTACCAAGTTTATCCCATCTCTTACTGGATGTGGTGTAACCAGGGACACAGGTTCACAATATGATGAGGGCAGAAAGGCAGTGGGACCAACATTATTAGCAGGGATGGAGCAAGGCTGGCCCTAAGCCCTCCTCATCCCTTTCTATAGCCAGGCTAGTCCTGGGGCTGACAGCCAGGCTGTGTTAAAAATGATGGGGGTCTCGCTGGGGCTGGGATGAAGGAGATAAAGATGGACCAATCCTAGATCTGTGTTCCCACCCAGAGCCCTAGGACCTGTTTTTGAGATGACCAGGACGAGGTATTCTCGTATTTTATAGATGCGGACACAGACATGCAAATGTCAGGTGACGATGTCTTGAAGGTCATGCTGCTAGATGGGATGGGGTGTCCCCAGGCGTATCTTTTTAGCAGCTGTCCCTAGCCCAGCAGACAGATGCTGGAGGCTTACTGCTCAACTGTTCAAAATGTGTTTCTGCGGTCTGGTGGAGAGACCATTGGTAGGCCCTGAAGTGGATCTGATAGCTGTCCTGTCCTTGACAGGCCTGGGACAGGTGTTGGAGTTCATGTACACTGCTAAGCTGAACCTTAGCCCGGAGAACGTGGATGACGTGCTGGCTGTTGCCAGCTTCCTCCAGATGCAGGATATCATCACAGCCTGCCATGCGCTCAAGTCACTTGCTGAACCGGACAGCAGCTCTGGGGAAAATACAGAGGCCTCAGCTCTGGAAGGTAAGGTCCCTGGCAGCTGTTCCTGAAAGGGGTCAAGGAACTTGGCTTGTTATGGAGGCCCTGTCCCTGATTCTGGGTCACCTCATTGGGCCTCAGATTCCTCGTCCACCTTGGCATCACTGTGGGGTGCTGGTAGAGGTTGGCCAGGCACTGCTGGAAAGGGTCCCACACCTGCCCTTTCCTACCCTTGAGCAGCAGAGAGCAGGAGCCACATGTGGGTCACTAGGTGCCCGGGAGCAGAGCTCTCGTCTGACCGCCCGTAGCTGCCCTCTCAGAGCTCCCTGGCTCTCAGGGTGTCCTCAGAAGCCTGCAGACTCCCATCATGGGCAATAAAAGGATCATGCCCCCCTCCTGCTGAGCACTGACACACACCCGGTGTCTACTGCCTGTGTGAGGTAACATCACTTGTGGTGCTGTGAAGTCAGTGTCCTGGGGTAAGGTGTTCCCTGAACAAACCAGTGAAGCACTGAAGTCCCCAGGGGCACTCAGGAGCCACCTCATCCCTCTGGCAGTGGACACTTGATGGAAAATGACAACTCTGTCCTGTTCTGTCTCCAGGAGACAAGAGAGCCAAAGAAGAGAAGGCTGCTGCCACCATGCTGAACAGGCTGGACCAAGCAAGAAGCAGTCCACACGCAGGCTCAAGCAGAGAGCTCAAAGAGGAGCGGGGTGGCCAGGCAGAAAGTACAGCTAGTGGTGAGTAGTGATTTAGTCCTCAATGGGCTGGCTACCTGGAAGAAGGGAATGCATGGTAGGAAGCTGCTTCTGTCCACTACCTGCCAGCAGCCCCGAATAGCAAAGGCTTCGTGGCTGGGAGGTTGGCATGCGCTCCGATAGTTTTCTGGCTCGTGTCTAGCTCAGATAGTTTGTTCTGCAGGGTCTTCCCAGCCATGGAAGAGACCTATTTGGCCCCTGGACAGAGTCCCAATCCATCCCTCCTCAGGTGCAGAACAGACGGAGAAGGCTGATGCTCCCCGGGAGCCTCCACCTGCAGAACTCAAGCCGGACCCCACGAGCGGCATGGCTGCTGCAGAAGCTGAAGCCTTGTCAGAGAGCTCAGAGCAAGGTGCCCTCCCCACAGCCACACATACTGCACTGCCCTCTTGGACCCCTCTTCCCGCTAGCCTGTCCTGCCTGGACAGCATTCACTTGAGCTTTTCTTCTCTCTTGACTCCTGAGCTGTCTTGGGTGCACATCCCCTGCGTGTTTCCTGAGTCTAGAAGCATCCTGACGTAGCCCTGGGCTCAGCCCTGGGCATTGCACAGTGTGTGCTTCCCACAGCCAAGCTCACAAGGACTTACTGGCTAATAGTGCCACACACATCTCCCTGAGATCTTACACCCTCCAAGTAGCAGATACTTAGGTGACAGATCCTAGAGTCACTGTCATCTAAAGAAAGGCATTTGTGAACTGGAGAGGGAGTTAGACCAGACCCAGAAGGTACTCTGAGCCCAGCCAGGTCCCTCAGTACCCCCTCTTCTCTGTGCAGAAATGGAAGTGGAACCAGCCAGCAAAGGAGAAGAGGAACACGAGGAAGAGGCCTCAGGGCCTGCCACAGTCAAGGAAGAGGGGATGCATCTGGAGAACGGGGAGACCCCTGAGGAGAATGAAGAGTCTGCAGGCACAGACTCTGGGCAGGAGCTTGGCATGGAAGGCCGGAACCTGCGCTCAGGCACCTACGGGGATCGCACTGAGTCCAAGGCTTATGGCTCCATCATCCACAAGTGCGAGGTGCGGGGCCGTGGGCGGTGCCAGCCCTGTGCCTCCAGGGTCTCCGCAGCCCCTCACGCACTCCTTCCTGCTGCGCCTGCAGGACTGCGGGAAGGAGTTCACGCACACGGGGAACTTCAAACGCCACATCCGCATCCACACTGGTGAGAAACCTTTCTCATGCCGGGAGTGCAGCAAGGCTTTCTCAGACCCCGCAGCATGCAAGGCCCATGAGAAGACACACAGGTACCCACCTTGCCTCCCCCAGACTGGGGGCCTCCCTGGACCCTGCAGGACCCCTTCCTATGACCTAGCACCTTCTGACCCACAGCCCGTTGAAACCCTATGGGTGTGAGGAGTGTGGCAAGAGCTACAGGCTCATCAGCCTGCTGAACCTGCACAAGAAGAGGCACTCGGGGGAGGCCCGCTACCGCTGCGGGGACTGTGGCAAGCTCTTCACCACTTCAGGCAACCTCAAGCGCCACCAGCTGGTGCACAGTGGCCAGAAACCCTACCAGTGCGACTACTGTGGCCGCTCTTTCTCTGACCCCACCTCCAAGATGCGCCACCTGGAGACTCACGACACCAACAAGGAGCACAAGTGCCCGCACTGCGACAAGAAGTTCAACCAGGTGTGCACCCCTCCCTGAGCCAGCACCGTGGGGTCCTGCTGGTGGCTCCCCAGGGTTAGCACACAGCAGCCACTGTGCTGTGGCTAGGGACTCTCCTAGGATGGGACCCTGAAGAGCAAGCCATCTTAGAGCAGGTTCTGCTGCATTTTCCTTCCACTGCTCTGCCCCTTTGAGAGACCACAAAGTCCATTATTTCCTGGTTCAAGGGTTTGGGGAAAAGCCAGGTTCCTAGGGGACCCTTCTGAGCCCCTGTCTGGGTGCAGGTGGGGAACCTGAAGGCCCACTTGAAGATCCACATTGCTGATGGCCCTCTCAAGTGCCGGGAATGCGGGAAGCAATTCACCACCTCAGGTAGGCCCAGAGCACCCTGGCTCCCCGCCCTCGTCCCTGGGCCCCTGGCAGTGCAGCACACCAGTCTCGCCCCTCATTTCCAAAGGGAACCTCAAGCGGCACCTGCGGATCCACAGTGGGGAGAAACCCTACGTATGCACCCACTGTCAGCGGCAGTTTGCTGACCCAGGCGCGCTGCAGCGGCACGTACGGATCCACACGGGTGGGTGAGGAGGCCCCTGTGGGCTGTGGAAGGGGCACAGGGAGCTGAGTGGGTGCTAGTGCCTTGTGCCTCTGCCCCAGGTGAGAAGCCGTGCCAGTGTGTGATGTGTGGCAAAGCCTTCACTCAAGCCAGCTCCCTCATCGCCCATGTGCGCCAACACACGGGGGAGAAGCCCTACGTCTGTGAGCGCTGTGGCAAAAGGTAGCGGCCTGCCCCTACCCCAGGGAGCATGAGGCCAAGTCCCAGGCTGTGTCCCAGAGTGGTGGGTACCCCCCAAGCCCCCCAACACACACATCAAGGCTCCTGTGGGTCAACATAAGCCCCTGATTTGTGTGACCCTATAGATTCGTCCAGTCCAGCCAGTTGGCCAATCACATTCGCCACCATGACAACATCCGACCACACAAGTGCAGCGTGTGTAGCAAGGCCTTTGTGAATGTGGGGGACCTGTCCAAGCACATAATCATCCACACCGGTGAGCATGTGCTGCCTGCCTCTGTCCAGCCCTTCCCAGCCCATTTTGGAGGCGACGGGTAGTAGGGGAGAGGTAGGGAGCCCTGTGCCACACTTGCTTACAGGTAATCTTGAAGTTCAGTTCCAATGAGGACTCCAGCTACCTTGGAGCTTCCAGGAGGAGGGTGCTACTGAGGCACCTGTCAGCACTGGTGGCTGCCAGAGAACTTGCTAGAAAAGACAGGGCTTCTGGGTCCTGGGAGGTCTGCAGGTGGCAGGATGGTAACTCACCTCCCCCACAGGAGAGAAGCCTTACCTGTGTGACAAGTGTGGCCGTGGCTTCAACCGGGTAGACAACCTGCGCTCTCACGTGAAGACCGTGCATCAGGGCAAGGCGGGCATCAAGATCCTGGAGCCAGAAGAGGGTGGTGAGGTCAGCGTGGTCACTGTGGATGACATGGTCACACTGGCCACGGAGGCACTGGCAGCAACAGCGGTCACTCAGCTCACAGGTGTGGACTGTAGAGGCAGCAGAGGGTAGCCACAGGCAGCTTGCCTTGGTGGCAACAATGGGGTAGGTTCCTGTGGCTTCTGCCTCAGGCCCTGCTGACTTTGCCCACAGTGGTACCAGTGGGGGCTGCGGTGACAGCTGATGAGACAGAAGTACTGAAAGCCGAGATCAGCAAGGCTGTCAAGCAGGTGCAGGAAGAAGGTGAGAGGGGCAGTCTGGGGCATGAACGCCAGTGGACCCAAGGTCCTTCCCATCCTGACCACAGCCCGCACCTCCACAGACCCCAACACCCACATCCTCTACGCTTGTGATTCCTGTGGGGACAAGTTCCTGGATGCCAACAGCCTGGCCCAGCATGTTCGGATCCACACAGCCCAGGCACTGGTCATGTTCCAGACAGATGCGGACTTCTACCAGCAGTATGGGCCAGGCAGCACATGGCCAGCTGGGCAGATGCTGCAGGCTGGAGAGCTGGTCTTCCGTCCTAGGGATGGGGCTGAGGGCCAGCCCACACTGGGAGAAACTCCACCCACAGCTCCGGATTGCCCACCGCCTGCAGAGTGAGCAGGTGGCCCTCTGACTGTTTATTTAAGGATGGATGGCACCCTGGGACTCAAGGTGCTCCTTCCCCAATCCCTAGAGAGAATAAATTTGATTATTTTCTAATGTTGCCTACGGTCCTTGTGTCCCCGGGCGGGTGGGGAACTGTCACCTACGTAGCTCATACTGCAGAATGGTTAACACTAGCTCAGGGACCAACCAGGCTTCCTGGGACATTCTGAGGCCCGTCATGGAAAGTAGAGCTCCATACTGTGTCTTAAATTATTTAGGGTGTGGGCAGCACCCTGTGGCTGTGATGCAGCTCCACTCACCAGCCCTGTACCAGAGTGCACAGCTTCCCAGATCGAGACAGCCTAGGGCCTTTAGCCAGAGCAGTGTACAGAACACTGGCTGGCTTTTTCGTAATCTAGAGCCTAGTACCTGCTTTACCGAGGCCACAGCGACACCATCCTGTGGCAACACTAACTTGCTGCAGGTTATCACCAGGTTGGCAAGGAGAGAAGGGAAGAGAGCAGCAGAAGCCTCAATAATGGGATCCCATGGAGCCCCACTGAACTGGAGACAGACCTGCTTTGTAGCCCCCCCAGGTCCATCACCCAGATGGTGCCACAGTTTTGGTTTTTAGTTTTTTAGTTTTTTTGTCTTGAAGCAGAGATGGAATTAACAGCCCCAGGACTATTAGGCTCCTTGCTACCGCAAGGAACAGCAATGCCCCAGGGACGGGAGTAGGGAAGGCAGGCAGCATTCAGTATGAGCCTAGAGCAGGAGCTTGCAAGTGGGTAGGGAAAGGAGGGACTTCATTATCAAAACCTGAATGGCTTCCCAGTGGCCCAGAAACAGGACCGACCGAGGGCCAGCATTTACGATTCCAGTCTCTGGCATGAGGTGAAGCGCTCTTGTCGGACGTGGGGTGGGAGCTACTGCTCTAGCAAGCCAAGAACCCCGTGGTTCCCACTTGAGCGACAACCACATGCACACTTTAGGTGTTTTGTATTTTTTAATAAAGTTTGTAATCCAATGGACACACAACAAAACTGCGCTGAGAAAAACAGTTTCATAAATTAATAAGTGTTAGGAAGTCAGGGAGAGGTCCAAGTCACAGGAAGAGGGAGTTGGCCAGGTCTTTTTGTACAGGTGCTGTGTGACACTTCCATGTTGCCGGAGTGGGACCCGTGCTGTAACGAAGCGCACTTATACAAATGAGTGACGGTATAAAGTCTGAGTATGAAAATAAGATTTTCTTTGAAAACACATTTTTGGCACAGATTAAAAAAAAGTATGTCAGGGAAATTTGATTTAAGTCAGTATTTTATATATATATATATTATATATATATATATTTATATATACACATCCCAAGTTCTGCACATCCGACCAAGAAAGAAAATCCTTCTGTTTGCTTTTACTCAACTGTAAACTGTACATCCGATGAGTCGAAGGTGGTGGCGGCGGCAGGAGAATTAAGAACAATGACATGTCCGATGAACAGGGAAGAAAGGAGGCGACAGGGCAAAAATACCCAATGAAATGTTCCTTGACACCAAGGCTTCAGCACAAGTCCCGAGTCCTGCATGAGAGTCCGCGGTGTGCTCCCGTCCACATGTCCAGAGAGCCACACCTGTGTTCGCTGGGCAAGTCACTAATTCAGTGCAAAGGCTATTCTGCCGAACACAAATAGACTCCCACTGCCTTGTTCCTTTTCTCTGAACGAGGAAGGCCAGCCCCTAAGGTTTCTGTGAGTCCATGGGTTGGTGGTCTGTCCTGGGTGAGAATTTCATGTAAACATACAAGCAGCACCACCCCCAGAGGAGGTCTGTCCATAGAGCTGGGTGGGCGTGAGAGCCAGGGCAGTCTGCCCCTCAGCAGCTTCCCCTCTGCCTGGCTGGGTTGTCCACGGTTCTGTCCGTTCATCTTTTCTGCAGCAGAGCCTCACACAGAGGCAATAACGATCATGAGGTGGGGAGAGATGTTGGAGATGCTGGCAAGGAGGTCAGGGGCCAGGCGGGAGAGGTGACTCTCTGAGAACTCACAGGGTGGGAAGATCTGCAGCACATAGGCGGGCTGGAGGAGGAGAAACAAAGTGGGACCCCTGTCTTCCATGACTGCCCGGCTCAATGCGTGTACCCGGCAGGCCTTAACAGCCCCCTACCCCCCAGTCAGACCACACATCAGGACAGGGTGTCATCAGCTTCTATAATTCAAGGTCAATGCCTCCCCAGCCCCACCCCGCTTCTTTCCAGGATGGGCAATTGGTGGCCATTACCCATCTCCTCTGGGAACACCTGGCTGGGTCAGGTCAGCCCTCCAGCCCTGACCTAAACTGGTCCTAGCTGTGTGTACAAGTGTTGGGTAGGGATGGGACAGTGGACCAACCTGATTGGAGCCAGGGTTTGGAACATTGATAATCCCCGCTGCCTGCTTGGCCTGCAGGTAAGTGATGAAGGCAGCCTTGAGGGACTCCGTCTGGCTCACCACATCCTCCTGGTCACGACCACAGGGCAGAGCCAGCAGCAGACAGTAATCTGTTTCCACCTGGAGCAGAGGTGAGTGGTTAGGGGTCTCCTGACTAAATAGCATGTGTCCTACCAAAGGAGCCAGGCATCTCTAAGATGGCTGTGTCACACCACACTAACGTGTGTACGTGTGCATGAGCGCAAGCATATATGCTCACTTCTGAGACTAGAGGTATTTATTTCTCTAGCCAAGTCGAGTTTGTCCTTCATAGCCCACTTCAAGAGTTATCACAGCCAGGAGTTTAGCCCCGAGGCTGCCTGTTCTTCCCTCCCTGAGTATTGTGTAGGCGTTTACCAGGGCCCACAAGTCTTACTGTCATCCTCCGGGCAACCCCTTCCAGCTGTGAGGCCTCTAGCCGCATCCTTTGGGCAATCCTCAGCGGGGGACCGCCTTCAGAGAGAGGCAGAGACCGATGGGCCAGGACATTGTTGCCAGAGACGAAGTGGAGCTGCACAGCGGCCGTGTCGTTCTTGAGGGCCAGCAGGCCCTGCCACACGATGGGGTATTTCTGCTTACCAGGAAACAAAGCAAAGACGGGATCATGGCATGCCCAGCACGACCCTGGAAGCATCTTATAAACTAAGAGATTGGGGTACACTTAGGACAGAACAGAGTCAGGGTGTCAAGAGCAGCCTCTGCCCATCTTACCTTCAGAAGCTGGACCATATCCACAGGCCTTTGTGAAGTCAGGTGTGGAGAAGAATCTTGTTTAGGGGCTGGCTGGGCTTCAGTGTGAGACAGAGCCAGTCCAGGTGGGGTGCTTGTGCCCGAGGCCACAGGGACAAACAATGGCTGCTTTGGGGCAGCCTGAGAAGGAAGAGGGTTTGGGAGGTCTGGCTTCATGGAGACTGACACAGGTGAGGAATGGGTTGGCTGCCCTGTGTCCACTGGTGCCTTCTGAACCTGAACATGGGGCTCAGGTGGCCGGCTGGCAGGGACAGCTGAGAGGCGAGGCTGCTCTACCACTCCTGTCTGAGTCCCCTTTGCTTCTTGGGAGACCTGGGGCATCTTGCTACTCAGCGGCTGGGCAGGCTGGCTAAGTTGGGAGGGCTGGCAGGGTGGAGCAGGTGGTGCAGGCTGCGTGGGCTGCGTAGACGGGGCAGGCTGTGCAGGCTGCGTGGTCTGCAAGGGCTCACCTTCAGGAGGGCCCTAGAGTTGGGAAGACAAAGGGGGAAGTCAGGATGGGTTGTGCACAAACCCCCAGTTCCCAAACAAGAACTCAATGAACCAGAGGGAGGCACCCTTGTCTTACAGTCAGGCCACAGAGGAAATAAAAACCAGTGGAGCTGTGTTCTCACGGAAAAGGCCACCTAACATGGCAGGAGGCCCCATATAAAGTGTCTCTCCACATCCAAGAGCTGTGTGGTATGATCTGAGCCACTCCTCGCTGTGCGTTTAGGAAGCCCCCCTCCCCTTCCACCTCTAAGGCCTGTCTAGCTTGTCTGTACTTTGCTCACGATCCTTGCTAAAGGTCACTGTGTGTATGTGTGAGTGCACGACAGGACACACACACGAGTGCTGCTGTGTGCTGTCAGAGGACAACTCTGCAGTTCACCTCTTTACTTTTACCAGGGTTCTGGGGACCAAACTTGGTTGCCCGGCTCACATTTAAGCAAATGCCTTCACCCACTGAACCATCTTGATGGCCTGCCTGCCTGCCTGTCTTTTGAAACCACAAAGCTCCCGAGCACATGCCCAATCGGTAGGGAGGAAACCTGGCTTCCTCACCTGTGCAGAAGTCTTGGTCCTGGAGGGTAGGCTGACGGAGGAGGCGACAGGAAACTGAGTGTGTGTGAGCTGAGCGGGGGCATGGTAGGTGCGGATATCTCCGTACCTATATTCCTGGAACAGCTCACCGCTGGAGTGCACAATCTGTACCCCATGGGTCACAACCACAGGTGGGGTCAGAGGCAGCCCCTGAAGCTGGTTGCTGGGGGTGACTGTGAGAATGCGGGCTTCACCATGGGGGTTAGTAGCAGGGGTAGGCACAGGGCCAGGGGCCGGGATTGCTTTGGCATCAGAAGTCTTAACGGTTTCTTTCACCAGCTGCTGGGGGGCTTTGCTGGCTGGTGGCACCTTTACTACCCCCTCAGTGGCCCTGGGCTGTTCACTGACAGCAGTCACATGTGGGTGCACCATGATCCTCACGTCTCGGGGCACAGTGTACGGGTGTAGTCGGTACTCAGACTGCATGACCAGCACTTCTGACTGCACAGGGGCTGCAGCTCTAGCCACAGGGAGGTGATAGTGGACTTCTTCCTCAGGAGGGTGCTGGGTGGCCAGGGCAGGCACACCAGCTGCGGCAGGCTGGGGTGTGCCCACACGCTGTGGGGCCCTTGCCTCTATCTGCTGGGGCTGCAGAGGGGCCCGAGGAGAGTGCAGAGTTTCTGGCCGGATGCTGTAGGTGATGCTGGGTAATGTGGGTGTGTTCATTCTCACCTCACCTTGTGAAAGGTGACCAAGGGACACGGTCTGAGTGATGCTGTGGGGTGGCATGATGACAGACTGCTCCGGGTGGATACTGGAGATGAACTGGGGCACTGGAATGCCTGCAGCCAGCATGACGGTGGCATTGGTGGAGAGTGGTGTGGATGTGGTGCTGCTGGGATGGCATGCCCTTGGGAATGGGCCTGGTGTAGGCCCACTGGGTCGAGGAGTATGTGTATCTGGCTTTGTGGCTGCCAAGTGGGAGATGGTTCGATCTACTGGGGTGGTGGGTCCTGAAGGAACATGGTTCACTTCTGTAGGCAGTTTGCTGGGCAGGGCAGGAGGGTGGTGGGGAGTGAGGGTGGGCCCCAGGTTGGCTGGCTGAAGGACCTTGGTCTCTATTTTCAGAGTGACGGGGTCAGCAAGTTTCTTGTTAGTGGTGACTATGCTTGGGGTGAGAACAAGCTGGTTGTGAACCAGCACCGGGGGTGTGTTGATGCCCTGAGTGAGAACCTTCACTGTGCCACCTTGGGTGACAGGCGTGGACACTGAGAGGTGAATGGGCTCAGGCTTTTCCAAGGACGGACGGTCCGTCTTCACAGAGGAGATCACCGGAGAGGCATTGTATGTCTGGGCGGTCAGGACCAGGGTGGAATGGGTGGCCACATTTGCAAAAGCTGAAGGGGTCTGAGGGCCTTTGGGTGCAGACTGGGATGGGGTGACAGAATCTGCTTTCACCTGGGACTTAGATACTGACTGCTGAAACTCAATGTCCATTGCACTGGCTGGAGGGATCTGACTGATCTTGGCACTGATCCGCTGTGGGCCTTCCGTCTTCTGTCCTGAGTAGCTCAGAAGCACGACTCCTTCTGAAGTGTTCACACGCAGCCCTGCACCAGAGCCTGTGTCTGCTGGACGCTCATCAATCACTGACATAGACCCAGGGTGGAAGCGACTGTTCTCATTGCTGCTTGACCTCTGTTTGCCCTTTGCTGATGGCGCACTCACTGCACCTGTCATAGCTGCTGTGCCTGTTGTGGCGGTCACGCCACATGCAGCAGTCACTGCACCTGCAGCAGCATTCACAGGAGCCGGGGCAGCGTTCACCGTGCCCACTGTGGCACTCACTGGAGTGGTCAGGACATTGACGGGCCCAGTGAGCACATTCACAGGCCCCTTCAGGAGATTCACAGGCCCAGCAGGGGCGCTCACTAAACCCTTCAGTGTAGCCACTGAGCCCTTCACAGGACCCTTTAAGGCATTCACTGGGACCAGAGAGACATTCACCAGGCCAGTCAGGGCACTCACCAGGCCAGTCAGGGTCTGAGGAGCGGGTTTTGCCAAAGTTATCTTCTGCGAATTCTCCAGGTCAATGCTGACAGGCATCCGGCTGATGACAGACGTGATTTTAGGGGCAATGACCGGGGCCACCTTCTCTTTGTCAGCAGCTACTGGGACCTCTGAGGGCTGTGTGTCAGGAGCATTTGATACTGGAGTTGCTGACTTTTCTTCTAAGGGAGGATGTTTGGGTTCACCTGGAGGGACTGGTGCCTCGTGCAGACAAGGAGCAGCACTCACGGGCTCTGCGATGGCTGTGGTGGCACTTGTGGAAGTGACCCCGGTGGCGGATACGTATTTGGGGTCCATGAGGATCTTTCTCAGTGTGCTAGAGCTGGTGTCCACGTCAGAGGCCTTTGTGTCTGGGGGAAGAGCTGGAGATGGCGCAGACTGGACCTGAGGCTCCTCCTGTCTGGTGATCCACTCTGTCACCTTAGTGGGGGGACTCTGATGTGGGACTCCCCCAGGAATGACAGGGGGTGGGAGCTTTGCTATTGTCACTAAAGGAATTGTGGGTGGAGGTATGCTTGAGTCACTGGGTGGGGTCACCGGATCACTTTCGATGATTGAATGCACCTTGAACCTAGCCTGGGGTTCATCATCCACCAGCGCTGGCTGGGAAAGAGGTGGGAGGTCATGGGGTGTGGGCGCTTTGCATGGAGTCTTTTCTTCAACACTGCTTTCCTGACACGGACTCTCAGCAGGTGGGGTCTTGACTGGGTCAGAGGTGCATTCCTGAGGAGGGGGGGACTGAGGCTTTTCAGTCTGCTTTTCTTCCTGGGGAGCTTCTGGGGGTGCTGCTGTTGCCTCATTAGCAGCAGGGCTTTCACTCTGAGCCTGCTCGGTCTCAGAAGTACGAGTCTCTGTGGCAGCGACCACTTTCTTGTTTGCATTCCTTTTCCGGCGTCGTGTTGTCTTTTGACGTCCTTTGTCTTTCCGGGGAGGAGTGACTTCCACTTTAGACCCCTTGGCTTCCTGTACAGACTCACTGCTGTTCCCTCTGGCTTCCTTGGTGTCTGCAGAACCTGCTGAGGGGTCCGAGGCACTGCCCTGTGAGCCAGAAGACTCTGGAGCAGCATCTGCCGCTGAGGTTCCAGATGTGGTGCCAGAGGGCCCTGGCTCCGTTCCTTCCTGTAGATGCGGCTGAGATCCTGGGGGGAAGGAGGGAGATGCAGACAAGTTTTCAGGCTCTCCAGAACTGTCACTGATGATAGAGCCAATGGCCGCTGCCAGTTCGGTCTCACTTGCCTGGTGTGCAGGCTTGTGGCCGTCCTCCACAGCAGGGCCTGCAGGTGTCCCTGTGGCTGCTCCCTTGTCAGCCGCACCCATGGAGGGCTCGGAGAGCTTTGCAATGTTCTCCACGGCCTGCTCCAGCTCCATCTGCTTGGCTAGCTGTGTGGCTCCTGGGGATACCGCAGAGGCAGACACATCTTCCTTCTCTTTCTCAGGATCAATTGGGTCATGTTTCAGCTGAGACGAGGAGCCACTTTCCCTTGGGGGGCTCTTGTTTTTCTCAGGAGAGACTGCCACAAGCCCAGATTCCTTGTCCACAGCCTGCCCTGCAGCCCGGGTGGCCATTTCCAGGCTTTTCAGATGTGCAGCCCTGTCCATTGCTGACCTGGTGTTGCGAGCACGTCCCCTCTTTGACTTGGTGGTTTTCTCAGGAGGTGGTTTTCTCTCCAATGCCTCGACTGGGAAGGGGTTGGGTCCATTTTTGTCTGTGCTGGTGTCTCTCCTGTCACGTTTGGCCTCGCTGGCTGCTTCTCTGTCACCCCTGGACTTAGTGTTACTTTCTCTCGTGTTCACCTGGGCACCACCCTCAGCAGCAGCCTCAGCTTTTTGCTCGCTTCTCCCCCTTTTCCCATGGGGCCCACCAGTGGCTGCAGCCTTCTGAGACCTCGGAGACCTCCATCCCTCAGCTGGCTTGGGTGTTTCTGCTGGCTCTTTCGTCTCATGCTCTTCATCCTCGTCAGCACGCCGGCGAGTTTTAGGAGGCCTTCCCCTCCGAGGGGTGGTGGGAGCTACCACGGCCTCCTGCAGCTCCCGTTCCAATCTCTTCCTGGTCAGTCTGGGCTGCTCAGCAGGCTCTTTAGCTGGAGAGCGGCTTTCGTGATCACCCATGGTGGCATAAACGCTCCTGACATTCCGGCGCCTGGTTCGGCTGAGAGGCAGGCTAGGCTCAGGGAGCTCAGGGTCCCCTCCAGAGCTTTTAGATGCAGTCCTTGTAATCTTCTCCGCCTCCATCTTCAGTTCTAACAGCTTCTGTGCTTCTCCACGAGGAGAACTGGACCGCTTCAGCTTTTCCCGGTCTATCCTTTCGCTCTTTCTGGTGACGGGCTTCTCCACGATGCTTGCGACAGCTGCCTGGACCGGTGTCTTGGAACGCTTGCTTTTGTTTGTTTTCTTGTCTTTCGCAGAGACTGGAGGATTGGCCTCTACATCTTCAGACGCTGGGGGCTGAACTTCAGGCATAACTTCAGGTTTCTGAGTGACACTGGGTTCAATGCTTGGAGCTGCATCTGGCTTCTCCACTCTTAGCTCTTCAGCTTCCTCAGACTTCTGAGTTAGTTTTGGAAGCGGCTGGGGACTGCTGGGTTTTGGATCTATATTGTTTTCTATCTTGGAAATTGCAGTCCCAGGAGCAGGAGGCTCGGCACTCACACAAGGGATGGGCTCGGTAGCTGGGCTTTCTTGAGTAGCCTGATGCACCACTGCAGGACTTTCTCTGGAGCCTTCTCCTGGGGGTACCTCTACCTGCTTGGGCTGTTCCATGGGGATAGGAACTGGCTCAGATGCCAACTTTGCCTCCTCCAAGACGGGGGCTGGCTCCACAGGCTTCTCTCCTGCCAGCAAAGGAGCCTCTGCCATTTTCTCAGCCTTGTCTGGGGCTGATGATGCTGGTTCTGGTGTCATGGGGGTGACTGCAGGAAGCCCAGCTGACACGGGGGCTTTCGGCTCCAGCTCTTTAGTCTCAGTGACGGGTTCCGGGGTCTTGGAAATATTCTCTGGGTCCTCCTGTTTCTCAGCCTCTTTGGGCTTCTGGTCCTTCTCCTTTTCTTTCTGCTGCATCCGCGTGAGCTCCATGAATCTGCTGTGGAACAGCACCACGGGCTCCTGGACCGAGTCACTCG
The DNA here is from genome assembly GCF_950005125.1 of Chionomys nivalis. NCBI lineage: Eukaryota > Metazoa > Chordata > Mammalia > Rodentia > Cricetidae > Chionomys > Chionomys nivalis. The sequence continues at coordinate 11,313,922 of NC_080096.1, read as the reverse complement.
TGCTGTTGGCTCCATCAGATGCTTGTCTGCTGTACAGCCTCCCAGGAGGGAAGTCGGACTCCTCGCCCTTCCTTTCAAGATGCTGCAGCCGCTTAGAATCTTGTTCAAAGATGGAGCTATGTAAAAACCGAGAGGCAAACAGTTCCTGCCTCTCCTGCTCCTCTTCCCTGTGGTCATCCTTCTTATCATCCATTTTCCCCTCTGAGTCAGTCCTGATTTTCTTCTTTTTCATGTACCAGGATGGAATAGGTCTTGGGGCAGAGTCAACTTTTTCTTTATCTTTGTTGTTTCGAAAATTAGCAAAGCGGGAGTCCCAGTCAAGAAAAGACCAGTTTTCTTCACGGGATGAGGAAAGAGACTTAGCTCTTTCTAGCAAAGCTTTAGTGTCTGGTGTGATTGTCTTATCCAGAGCAAAAGAATAAAATTTATTTCTTTCTAAAGAACTAGACAGTCTTTCCTCTCGTTCACGTAGTTTGTCGTCTCTGTCCCTCAATAAAAAAGACAGCCGAGGGCTGTCGTAGAAAGTAGAGGCCCTGGGTGACTGGGATTTGTGCTCAGCATCCTCATCAGAGTCAGAGGGCACCTCGCCAGGTTCCAGATCTCGCACAGACCTCTTCCGTAAACTGTCTCTCTTGATTACGCTGTTTGGAAAACTCACGTCAAACCTGCTGGGGTCCTGTTTCCCCTGAGGGTCCCAACGATGCGGGTCCTCTTCAGAGTTCAAGACAGACAGCTTTATTCTGGCCATGTCCGCCACATGTTCTCTCTTGCTACAATCATAAGGAGTAAATTTTAAGGGGTCTTCTCTCATTGTTACATTAGAATAGGGGAGACCCTTATCATCCACTTTAGGGGACCCTTTTACTGACATTAGCTTAGGGGAACTCAGGGTGTCGTCATCTTCATGGAAGGAGCCATGGCGGATGCTGGGAGAACAGCTGGTCCTTTCAGAGTCCTCACTGATCTGCCGTGAACTTCTGTAATTCCTCTCCCTTTTGGTACAGATATCAAAATCAACATGATCCATCCTTTTCTTTTTGCTGGGGGGTGAGTCGTCAGTGACATCCTGGGGGGGCTTGCCGACCTCATGAACAAGGCTACGTCTTTCATATTCATCTACATCTTTTTTAGGACTGCCAAACTTCTCAGACTTGGCTATTTCCATCTCCATCTGCTGTTTTCTGCGACTCTGTTCCATCTGTTTTCGGTAACTCTGTGTGTGATCAATGTCAATGCCAAGCTTTTCTTCAGCATTTAGTGTGTGTGGCTTCTCCTGGCCTGCTTTATGCTCGGATGGCTCCTCACGAAGACGGCAATAGTTTTTCCTGACTTCCTCTTTCTCTGGCCCTTGATTATCTAGGAGCTGCAGCTGTTTGGGCTGAGGTTTTGAGGGGATGGCTTTTTTGGGCTGGGCTTCTTGACTTTCCACAGATGCGTGTATTGGATCTCCCAGGCCTGTGTGTCCATCTGAGCTGGGCCGTGAGCCAGACCCTGAGGAGACAGCAGCAGGCTCCTGGCAGTCTTTGGGGCTGGGAGCCGAATTAAGTCTGTCCAGCTTGGTTTTTTTTGATTCCCTTTTAAGGATTTCTTTTCTCATGGGCTTTCGTTCAGACTCGCCTTCCCTCACCAGAACACTGTCTCTTGACACATCAGGCTGCTTCTTTAGAAGCACTCGAGTGTCCTCTGTCTCAGGGCTGCTTTTCTTGACTTCTGGTTTTTGCTTTTCTGCTTTCAAGTTGGAGTCTGCAAAGCGCCTTTTCCTCGCTTCCAGCTTCTCCAGGTCCACAGTGCTCAGGCCCTCAGGTGTCTGCTCCGGCTTGAGGTGCTTCCTGAGTTTAGGCCTGCCCTCCTTATCCACCACTGCCTCTGCGTGGCTGGAAAGGGCCTTTTCCCTCGGTGCTTTCCCTCTAGCGGACTCCACAGTAGACGAGTCTGACTTGGCCAGTTCCATCTGAGAGGCCTGGGACTTCTGACCCGGGGCTGAAGGTTTAGCAGTGTCATGATCAAATCTGGTTTTGAGCTTTTCCATCCGAGGGTGGTCAATGACTTTTCCCTCCTTTTCTTTCACTCGAGTCAAAACCACACAAGGCATGAGCTCCAGACGGTTCTTGGCCGGCCCTTCCTTGTCGGCTTTCTCTCTGCTCAGTTTGGTAGAAGTCTGGCTTTTCTCAGGGCTCTGCTGCTCTCCCTCGTTCTCTTGCTCTGTCTCAGAAGACTGAGAGCTGGGAGAATGACCTTTTCCTTTCCGTCTCTGCCTGTCAGGTTTGTCCTTTTCTACTTTTTCCTTCCGAATTATTCGTCTCTCCCTCTCCACTCTCTCAGGATCAAAAGTCCGTTCTTTATCCATCTTTTCGTTTTTTGTATAGCGCTCCAATCGAGCCTTCTCCAGTTTATCGTACCGTGGTGGAGACACTGAGCTGCAGCTCCCACTTCGCTCTGAGGACCGGCGGTACAGTCTCCTCTCAGAGTCACTTGGCAATCTCTCCGAATGTGCAGGAGACACCCCAGGACTCTGTGGACGACGCAAGTGGACTGGACTCTGACTTCGCTCAATGGGCCTCCTCTCATGGTCCCGGTCAACCTCAAATCTCTCCCGTTCTCGCTCCCGTTCTCTTTGCCTATAGCTGTATTCCCGAATATCTTGTTCATAAGGATCACTCCTATATTCTCTATATTCTCGAGGGTCATCATAGTATCGGGACTCATAATATTCTCCTTGGTACGTTTCCCACTCGGAGTAAAAGTCTCTCCCTCGAGCTGGATAGTCCCTCCTGGAGTCCTCAGGGTAGGTGCCTGGAGTCCGAACACTTTCATAGTATGTCCGATCTTGGCTGTAGTCATAGGATCCTCTTCGTTCCTCTCTACCAAGCATCGAAAAGATTATGTTAGCGCTTCTGCTTCTCAACACTGTAGTCTCATCTCCGCAATCCCAGCACTCATCACAGGCAGAGGCAAGAGGACAGCTCATGGACCTCTCTGGGGCGCACAGTGAAACTACCTTACTCAAGATCTCTAGAATCATTTAGCATGGCTTTTCCCTTGCTCAACTGCAGGTGTTTAGCAGCAACTCCTAAGCTAAGGATTAAAAGCTGACAGCCTAAATAAAATTTGAATGTAAAATGCTAGGTTTTTACCTGGAGCCCTGGCCAGGAACTCTCTATGTAGACCAGGCTGGCTTCCAACTCACAGAGATCTCTTGCTTCTGCCTCTGGAGTGCTGGGATTAAAGGCGTATACAACCATGCATGACCAGCACTTGTTATAAAAGAAACTCAATAATCTCAAATAAATGACAAATATTTAAGAAGACCCACTTGCTGTGGGACAATGGTCTTTGTACCCTGTAAGGATTTGTCTCTTGTACTTGCTTAATAAAATGCTGATTGGCCAGCAGCCAGGCAGGAAGTATAGGTGGGGCAACCAGAACAGGAGAACTCTGGGAAGAGAAAAGGCTGAGTCTGCAGTCATAACCCAGACACAGAGGAAGCAAGATGAGACTGCCTTGCTGATAAAAGGTACCACGCCGTGTGGCTAACACAGATAAGAATTATGGGTTAATGTAGGATGTAAGAGTTAATAAGAAGCCTGAGCTAATAGGTCAACCAGTTTATGACTAATGTAGACCTCTACATTAGTGTGTTTCTTTGGGATGGAATGGCTGCAGGACCAGGTGGGACAGAAACCCACTGCTCCTTACAGCAATTCCATTGTACTGTACCATATACATGTATTAGGTTATATCACACTGTACCAATAAACTTATGTAATTGTATCAACTTTTTAAAAAGAATTTTTCAAATGTTTAAATCTCAGGGCTGGAGAGATTGCTTAAAAGTTAACTTCATTATTCTTGTAAAGGACCCATGTTTAGTTCCTAAAATCCGCACAGTGGCTCACAGCCTTCCGTAACTCTAGTTCCAAGGGAAGTGATGAACTCTTCTGACCTCCTTGGGCACCAGACACACTTAGAGCTCAAACATATATGCAGGCAAAACACTCACGCATAAACTAAAAATAAGCAAATCTTTTAAAAAATGTTTTATCCGGGCATGCCTGTAATCCCAGTCCTTGGGAGGCAGAGGTAGGCAGGTCTCCAGATACTGAAGGCTAGCCTTATCTACAAAGCAAGCTACAGGTCAGCTGAGGTTATAGTGAGATCCTGCCTCAAAACAAAACAAAAAAACAACAAAGTTTATTGTTAGGCTTAGTGGTGCACACCTTTAGTCCCAGCACTGGGAAGGCAGAGGCAGGCAGATCTTTTGAGTTCGAGGCCAGCCTGATCTACAGAGTGAGTTCCAGAATGGCCAGGGCTACACAGAGAAACCCTGTCTTGAAGAGAAAAACAAAAACAACTCACAAAAAACCCTAAAAACCCAAAAAAGTTTAGGTATTTATTGTATGTTTTGTTTCCTGAAACACTTCCCACCTTTCCCAAAAGAATTAAAAATAAAATCAGCTCCAACTTTCAAAATTTCATTTACTTAAAAACTTTTTTTTTGCTTTTCTTCAAACTGCCAGCTAACAAATCAAGTCTAGCTTCAAGCACTATAAAATGTTCCCTCCAGCTGCCCATCCATTGCACTCAGAACAAGAGTCAGCTTGTCCAGCAGAGTACAACTGAGCACACTCCTATCAGAGGGAAGTTGGCTCCTTTATACTCAATTCCCAAAACCCTTATCTGCTGTGTGTATGATGTGTACGTGGATGTGCACACATCAAAGCACATGTGAGCATTCCGAGGACAGCTCTGTAGCCTTGGCTCTCTCTCCACCTGAGCTGCAGAGCTCTAGTGCAATGCAGGCTTTGGTGGCAAGCGTCGACCTGCTGTGCCATCCCACTGACCCTCCTAGAAATTTTCAGTGACAAATGTCTAACTGCCAAATTCCTCAAGGGCAGATAAAGCAAAGCATGGTGGTATGTGCCTGTAACGTCAGGAGGTAGAGGCAGGAAGATCACAAGTTCAAGGCCAATTTTATCAGCTATAGGTCAGCCCATGGTATATGAGCATGTGGTGATGACTAAAGTCAAAAATAAATGGCTGCCCATTTTCCACTAGAACCCAAATCATATGTGTTAAAAATAGCAGTCCCGGTGGGTGTGATGACACAGGCCTGTAATCCCAGCTGCTTGGGGAACTCAGTGAGACCGCTCTCAAAAATACAGCTGGAGATGCACCTCAGGGGCAGACACTGTATACCACAGGCTTCAATCCTAGATACTCCCCACATCCAACCAATAACCACTCACTCATGCTCTAGATAAAAAGCCAGTCTTGGAAGAGCATGCTGTCTTGGGTGGGTGAGGTGTGTTCATTCTAGAAAATATTATCACCAGCTGCACAGGCTTGGTTCTGAGTCCCAGTCTCTGCAGCTCTCACCTCACTTTTTGGGTCACTGCAACACAGTAACAGTTGGTCGGATGTGGCAGTGCATGCCTTTGATCCCTGCACTCAAGAGGAAAGCAGGGTTCCTCAATCTGAAGCCAGCCTTGTCTACACAGGAAGTTCCAGACTAGTGGGGGCTACAAAGTAAAACATTGAAAAAAAAGGAGAAAAATAACAACAACAACAACAACAAGAAAACACCAGGTCACTAGGCACAGAACTAGAGTAACTTAAATACACAAGGCAAGGAAGTGCTTCCCTTTGTGAAGCTGGACACATTACATTCTGCCCAATATGAACAAAGACTCCTGCCTAGCGAGTTCACTGCTTTGCTGAACTACAGTAGGAGCCACATCTTTGGTTCTCACAGCTCTAGACAGAACCTCGGGTCTCTCACATGTTACAAGTACATTCTGCTGAGCAGTGGTGGTGCACATCTTTAATCCCAGCACTTGGGAGGCAGAGGCAGGTGGATCTCTGTGAGTTCGAGGCCATCCTGGTCTACAGAGCGAATTCCAGGACAGCCAGGAACACAGACAGGAGAAACCTGTCTCAAAACAAAACAAAACAAAAAAAAAAAAAAAAACAGGCAAACAAGCAAACAAAAAGAATGCATTCTACTGCTGAGTTGCATGCCATGCTTTGTGTGTTTGCTCTTGAGATAGGGCCTAGCTACTCTGTAGTTTTGAATACAGGATCCTCTAGGTTTAGGCTCCTCAGTACTAGGATTACAAGTATAAGTCACTAAGCCAGCCTATGTGGCAAGACAGGGCTTCAAGAAAACAACACCCCATACCAAACAAAACAAACGAAACAACACTATCAAAAACGAAACAACAAAAACTCCACAGTACCAAGACTGTGTATTAAGCGAGCTGGAGCTAGGGTAGAGCGCAGCACTAAAATGTCCAAGATTTGCACAATGCTCTGTGTTTGATTCTTAGCCTAACAAAACAGAACAGAAAACTAAAATTACATTGTGTAGTAAAGTGCTTGCCAAGTACCTGCAAGCCCGAGGGCCTAAGTTCAATTCTCAGCACCCATCTAAAAGGCTGGTGGGGCTACATGCTCGGAATCCCAGCACTGGGACTATGAAGACAGAATAAGCAAGGGCCCCCAGACAACAGTGAGACCTTGTTTCAAAAAAAAAAAAAAAAAAAGCAAGGTGGACCGGGCGGTGGTGGCGCACACCTTTAATCCCAGCACTTGGGAGGCAGAGGCAGGCGGATCTCTGTCAGTTCGAGACCAGCCTGGTCTACAAGAGCTAGTTCCAGGATAGGCTCCAAAACTACAGAGAAACCCTGTCTCGAAAAAAACAAAAACAAAAGCAAGCAAGCAAACAAACAAAAAAAGCAAGGTGAACAGCTCTTAAGAAATAACATCTGTAATTAACCTCTGGCACATGCACGCACACGCGCGCACGTGTACACAAACACACACACACCTATGTCAAAAACTTATTTTGATGAGTCCATGAAGCTTAATAATTTCAGCAGGGACCAGGACAACAGAAGACTGGGGCCCATCCAGTCAGCCTAGTGGAGGCATCACTTACAACGCCGCTTGCCTTGTCCATAGAATGGAGGGAAATCATCCCACCAAAGAGGTGATGCCTTGCATTTCAAACAAGAACTGGCAGCAGTAAATTTTGGAAAAAGTTCTGTTCAAACTACCAAACATAGATAGGAAAACCTATTTAACCATGTAAACTCATCCTGTGCTGACAAGTAGGAACCCTGGGCTTTCCCCCAGCATAAAAAATGCTGTAATGTAAGTTACCCGACTTGAGGGTTGGAGATTTAGCTCAGCAGCAGTGTGCTTGCCTAGTAATGTTGGTGTTTCTAATCCTGAACTCAAACACTGGAGTCAAGCACCTTTCCCATCAGACACCAGATACCACCCCTCACTTTAAAGCAAAGGAAACATCCTTGAATTTGATGCTGAAGAATGCATTATACATCCAGTAACATCTGAGACCTTCCCCCTTCTACCTCCTGCATGAGGATATAAATGCCATTAGATGGAGATTAATCATGGAAATTAACTAAAGAACAGATCATCACTAAAATTAGTGAATCTTAAGTAGTAATATACAAAAATCAACCCGTACACTACTTCATCTACCCTCACAAGACTCTGCTTTTTTAAAAAAACATTTAATATATACACAGAGAAGACTAACAACTGTTAATGCCTCAAGTACAATGAATGAAACCTCCAACACACTCCAATGTACTGACAGCCACCTTGGGAAGGAGCACACTTGGCATAGAATGATTGCCTGGCAAGTGTAAGGCCGAATTAGATGCCCAGCACCACCTAAGTCAGTTATAGTGGCATAAACCTGGAAAGCCGGCACTCAGGAGGCTGAGACAGAAAGGCCATCAAGGTCATCCTCGGCTTTAATAAAAAAGCCTGGGGCTAGACTAGGGTACATGAAACCGCAACCAGTGACTTCAAACTGCTACTTCTAGGAACTGGGACTAAGAATATTCTGTCCAAAGCGACTTGGATATACAAGCACACAATTTCATGTGTGCTCTTTCTGATGGGTGAGATGGGGGTTGGGACAGACAACCCCTCACACTGGTTCACTAGCTGAAGAACTAGACATTTTCAGTGTTCTGTAATCTGAATTCTGATCTTTTCATGAGAGACTATCAAAAGCCTTACCTACTAGAATTTTGACAGTGGGGTCAGTTTAACTTAAAAGCTCAAGAGGTCAGTGACTTAGCAGGACACTAAGCTAGGAAAGGTCTCGAAGAGATGCTGTGTGACTTTAACACAGCAAACTGGGACCAGCGGCAGCGAAGGAGACGCTGCTGGGCTCCAGCAGTCCCCCAAGTTCTGGTGTTTTCTGGCCTTAGCTGTCTAAAGCCTTTGGATATGTATGGGGGAGAACAGGTGGTCACACTTCAGACAACCACCACAGAGGGATGTCGGGCAAAAGGCTTTTTTTAGTACAGGCAATAGTTTCCACTTTCAAACACCATCAGCTATGAGAAGAGCCTGGTTATTATGTGAGCGCATTTTAAAAGGTCATCTAATCAACAGGAGAAAAAGGTCAAACACTGTATTACTGGGACCAAAAAAATGGCTTATCTTCTGCACTGCCAAAGCCATGTATGTTTATATGAGATTTGACTTTCTCTCTCTCTGTCTGTTTTTTGAGACAGGGTTTTTCTGTGTAGCCTGAAGCCCTTCCTGGCACTCACTCTGTAGTGCTGGCCTCGAACTCACAGAGATCCGCCTGCTCTGCCTCCCGAGTGCTGGGATTAAAGATGTGTGCCACCATTACCCACCAGCCTGACTTTATTTCAGAGACAAACACTTCACAACTCTTTCCCAATATGAGTGCTCAATGCGGCCTGAGACACGGTGTCCCCACCCTACCCTCAACCACATAAAAACTAGATTTGTCAGAATAAACCTATGCTTTCTATACGACAGGTTAAAAAATGTGTTTGGGGCTGGGCGGTGGTGGCGCACGCCTTTAATCCCAGCACTCGGGAAGCAGAGGCAGGCGGATCTCTGTGAGTTCGAGACCAGCCTGGTCTACAAGAGCTAGTTCCAGGACAGGCTCCAAAACCACAGAGAAACCCTGTCTCGAGAAAACCAAAAAAAAAAAAAAAAAAAAAAAAAGTGTTTGGGGAGAACTGAGTAGAAATGAAAAAGAAATCAGCCCAAAACACTAGAATCAACCTATATTGGCAGGCCTGCTGGACACACCTCAGGCTGGGGTGCTTCAGAAGTAAAATGCTGAATCTACATGGTCCTGGTGATCGTTCCCAAAACTGATGGTCTAGCCCAACAGTGAACAAGAACCTACCTTCTCTCTGTTAGCATTTCATAGAAGTCTCTGATATCTTGACCAGACTTCTCCATGCAATGATAAAATGCCAACTGGCTTTCCCGATTTGCAAAGTCCACCTTTAAAAAAACAAATTCATAATAAAACTCATTATTATGTGATGCACAGATCTAATACAAATATAAACAATATATAAAAAGATTTTATAAAGAAAGAGAGGTTTCAGATCTCAATTTTGGGAAGTTTTTTGTTTGTTTGTTGAGAGAGGGTTTTTCTATACTGGAACTCACTTTGTAGACCAGGCTGGCTATGAACTCAAAAGTTCTACCTGCCTCTCTGTCTCTTAGAGATTAAGACTGAAGGTGTGTGCCTTGTGGCCAGCCAATGACTGGTCTAATATGAGGCCCACGCCACAAGAGGGAGCTCATGCCCGGCACTACCTGGACGACAAGGAAACTGAGGCTGGATAATGCAGACAGACACCTAGGGTAGAAGCACGACTGGAAAAAAATAAAATAAAAATGATGAGCTTATCCAGAACGATGCTCTGCAATACTCATGGTCACCAGCTGTAACCAGAAAGACTGCCTCTGGCAGCTGACGGGAGTGGATACGAAGACCCACAGAGACCCACAGCCAAACATTAGGCAAAGAGAGAGTGAGTTCAGGATGGAGATCTCGATAAGGTGCCCCACCCCAAGCTAGAGAACACCTAAAGTGGGGAGAAGGAATTGTGTGAGCCAGAGGGATGGAGGACAATGGGAGATTCGGGTTGGGGAATCAACTAATAAGGGCTCATGGGGGCTCGGAGACTGAGGGAGCAATTTCGGAGCCTGCATGAGTCTGCACGAGATCTTCTACATATATGTCATGGTTGTTGGCTTGGTGTTTTGGGAAAACTCATGACAGTAGAAGTGGGGGTGTCTCTGACTCTTCTGTCTGCTCTCAGGACTCTTCCTACTGGGTTGCTTTGCCTAGCCTTGATGTGACAGTTTGTGCCTAGTCTTATTGTATCTTGTGCTATTTTTGTTTAAAGTCCCTGGGAAGCTTATTCTTTTCGGGAGGGGGGGGGCACCGGGACAAATAGTGGGGATCAGTCTGGGGAAGAAGGGGTAACTGGGAGGAATGGTAGCTAAGGTCAAGATGTATTAATGAGAAAAGAGTAAAAGTTTAAAAATAATTTAAAAATAAAAGGTGTGCACCACAACACATGGCAAATTTTAGAAAGTTTAAGAGAAATTTTTTTTTTCAATAGAAAACTTCCAAATTCTACATAAATCTTGACAGATACAATTTAAAGGTCCCAAAAGCCATCCAGAAGTGAAATGGCCAGGCACGGTTCAATTCCCAAATTGCGGAGGTTGAATCAGGACAGTCACAGGGGCCAGTCTGGGCTACATAGTGAGACTCATACCCACACACCCACAACTTCTCCCCTTGCCAATCAAACAACAACAACAAAAATCAAAAATAAAATGTTAACAAACTTCTACCAGAATTCTGAGTTGGCAAATGCCTGGGTCAATTAAATTGGTAATCTATAGTTGGGCAATCTATGGTGCACATAAATTTGTGAGAATAGCCAGGACAACAGAACATGAGGACAAGAAAGTTCTATTTTCCGGCTGCCTAGCTACATGTTCTACTGCCAAAATACTATTATTTTACTTTAATCTAGACATTAGTCCTTAAGTTCATAACTATGCCAAACAACTATGAAGAGTGAGTTTTTAAACAAGCAATACCAGGAACATGAACACACAAACACACACGCACAAGGCTTACAGTCACAGGTAGCTTACTTTTGGAAGCTGACTGACTGTGCCACTGGCACACAGACACTCACTGTAATGGGGAAGGGGGTCCCTGCACCAAGAACACAGGTAAGAGCGTCAGGCATCCAGGGAAAGAAGTGTGTTGAAAAGGACTTTAGGGAAGGGCCTATGGCTAAGGGCATAAAAGACCTGTGTACACAAATAGCAAGCAAGAATACCCTATTATTTCCCTTAAAAACTAAGGACAAATAAAACCATGTTTGGTAAACCACTCTCTTCACTGGCAACCTACATTTGAGACTCTGCGTAGAATCTGAACAGATTTTGGTTTTGGTTTTTGAGGCAAATCATACTCTGTGGACCTGTCTGGGATTAAAGGTATATGCCACACACAGCCTTTGGCTTTTGTTAAAGTCACTGTGCACACCTTAATTTTATTCCCACCAATTTTCCTGCCCTTGGTCTCCTTGACAGCTGCTTGTGCATACTCAATCTCATTGTAGAGAACCAGAGCCATGCCTTTTAAGCGGTCAAACACCACCTGCAAAAAAATACAACAACCAATTAAGAGCTTTTTCTACTGGTGTGAATGTCAGTCCCCAAAAACCCTAAATCACAAGGATGTTCCTAAGGAAAAGTACCATATTAGACTACTCCAGAAAAACTTGGCTTTTCCAGAAGAGGCTTGTCTTAATAGAAACACTAAATTCTGTGTGCATAAACCACAGAACCATACACAGTACTGTTTTTGCAAACACACTAAGTTCGGTGTGCAAAGATCATGGAATCATGCATGGTAGACAAACTAAGTTAGGTGTGCAGAGACCACGAAACCATGCATGGTACTGTCGTAGCAAACACACTAAATTCGGTGTGCATAGATCATGCAAACATGCTATTGTCTTAGTAAACACATGTCAGATATCCCAAGGACAACAGAATCGTGGTACTGAGGCTTTCAATATATTACATCTTCTTTTTCTATATTTTGCTAAGACCATTCTTCTATTTGAGGCTCAAAATAATAAGAGGATGTAACTGGGCCCAAGATCCTTTCCCTGCATCTGTGGGTGTGCTATTTATTGGTCATATAAAAATTCTGCTTCATGAACACGTTAAATTCATAACTGCTGAAACATAAATCTGATCTAGGGATACAACTCAGTGATAGAGAACTTATCTAGCACATGCAAGACCCAATGTTTAATCTTCAGCAACAGCATGAGTAAAACTTAGTACATTTAGGTGTGAATATAAATTCCTCTCTCCCTCCCTCTCCCCCACGTTATTATTTCAGACAGAGTTTCACGGTGTAACACCCTCCTACCTAAGCCTATCTAATGCTGAGATTACAGGCATGAGACACCATGTCCACCTACTAGACTGGCGTGTGTGTCAAATTTAAAGGACAAATTCAGGTGCCAGTCCTTCCTTGCCTTCCAACTTGAGATGGACTGTCATTGATCTGCCACAAACTCCAGACTCATGCCCTATGAACTTCTCGTAGTCTCCCGTCTGTGCCTCCTATCTCCCTGTAGTACTGGGATTACAGACATGGATGGTGCATCTGGCTTTGATGTGGACTCTAGGAATTTGAACTCGGGTACTCATACTCTTAGCCACCTCTCCAGCTCTAGACTACTTTCCCCTTCTATCAGTGTGTGTGTCTGCAAGCATGATGTATGTGTGTGGACAGGAATGCCAGAGCACATGCAGACATCAGAGGACATCTTTGTGGAGCTGGTTCTCTCACTCCACCTTTAGGTGGGTGTTGGGAATCAAACTCAGGTTACCAGATTGTGTGGCAAACTCATTTACCCGCAGAGTTATCTTGCTGGCTCTGGACTAATTTTCATGAGAGAAAATTATAAAAAATCGCTAGCAACTTACTCTACTGTTTCTAAAAAAGAAATCACCTTGCTAGTATACTACAATTTTTTTTTAATTAACTTATTTTGACTAAGTACATCTATGGGACAGCTGTCATGGCATCACAGTGCTATTTGAAAATGGAAGCTTGGGGCTGGAGAGATGGCTCAGCAGTTAAGAGCACACTGACTGCTCTTCCAGAGGACTCGGGTTCAATTCCTAGCACCCACATGGCAGCTCACAACTGTCTATAACTCCAAGATCTGACATCCTCACACAGTCATACATGCAGGCAAAACATCAATGCACATTAAAATATAAATAGATAAATTATTTTAAAAAAGAAAATAGAAGCTTAAGAGACATTTTAAATTTAAACTGGAATTTTTGTTCTGTTTTCAAGACAGGGACAGCAAAGATAGGATTCCTCAGTGTAGCCCTAGTTGTCCTAGAATTCGATCTGCATACCAGGCTAGCCTCGAACTCACAAAGATCTGCCTGCCTCTGCCTCCCGAATACTGGGATTAAAGGCGTGCGCCACCACTGCCTGGCATAAACTGGAATATATTTTTAAAAACTTTTCTATCAGCCGAGCGGTAGTGGTGCACGCCTTTAAGCCCAGCACTTGAGAGGCAGAGGCAGGTAGATCATCTTGAGTTCAAGGCTAGTCTGGTCTACAGAGCAAGTTCCAAGATAGTCAGAGCTACACAGAGAAACTCTGTCTCGAAGAACCAAAAATAAAATAAAAACTTTTATACCTACAGAATGTATAGCTTTAAAAGCATAAATGAAACTTGAATTACCAAATTTAAGCTGTAGAAGTTGTTCAAAACCCATTTTCTTAATGCTTTTCTAAATAGGTAGGTATTGAATGTGAGCATTTCTATGCAGTATACACTAGTCAACAGAACAGACTGGTATTTAATTTGATGCTTTATTTTTTAATTTATGCACATTGATGTTTTGTATGCATGTGTATCTGGTGGATCTCCTAAAATTGGAACTACGGACAGCTGTGAGTTGCCTGTAGGTGCTGAGAACTAAGCCCAAGCCCTCTAGAAGAGCAGCCAGTACTCTTACCTACTGAGCCATCTCTCTGGCTCCAGCTATTTTATCAGAAAGTTCACAAGTATAAAGACAAATTTTTATATGAGACTTTCATTTTTTAAAAGCTGTATGACACTACCAGAGACGGTGGAAAGGTCTATGTCATGAGTAAGCAAAATATTTTTTAAAATCCTATTTTATTTAACTTTATATATGAGGAGCTCCAGATTTTTCCGGCATCTCGTATCATTTGGGAAAGCGCTTTATTTACTGCTGGTTATTTTATAGCGCTAGGCACTGAGCCTAGAGCCTGGCCCAACAGACCATAAATCTAAATTCAATTTTTAAAAACCTTATGCATGCATATCTCTGTGTGTGCAATATGTGAAGTGCCTGCACAGCCCAGAAGAATGTGTTGGGTCTCTGCAGCTGGAGTTCCAAGCAGGGTCGAACTACCTGGCGTGCGTGCTGAGAACTGAACTCGGATCCTCTGGAGAGCAGCAAGTGTTTTTAAGCACTGTGCACCTCTGCAGACCCAGCCAAGAGTGTTTGAGGATATGAATTATTAAAGGAAAGGAAAGGACAACAGTAGAAAGTGAGACTGAAGGACAGAACACAAAGAAATACTAAGAAATAAAGTAAAGAGCAAAAGCCTACCTTTACCACAGGCCCGTAGCGGCAGAAATGCCGTGTTAAATACTGATCAGACACGTTTGAAGAAAGCCCATCTAGCCACACACAGTTTGTAGGCATGCTCTTTCCGAAACCCAGCTGAAATTCAAAGAGAAAATTCTATCACCATAGATCACAATTACCACTCTCAGAAAACTAGTCTTCTATAAAAATGCTGAACTGTGTGTGTCTGTCGCGCTAGTTTTTGAACCCAGCAGCTTACATGGTAAAACGTGTTGACATCTACCACTGAGCTCAAAACAATGTGCAAGTAGTTCATAAGTAATAAACAACAATCAAAACTTACAACAGGGCAATCCTGCTTGGCCCCGAGTGGCAGGCTACAATGACAGGATGAGGACACAGAGAAGGCTACCTTTAGCACTTACTGTCCTTCTGCAGCCCTAAAATAATAAGGTAAGTCCCCAAAACCTTAAAGCAATTCAAACAGTAACAGGGTAAGTTATGCACTTCACATACCTTGAGGCGGTTATTTCCAAGGTACTCTCCATCCATCTTCTTGATAGCCTTACACACACTGGCAATATCACAGTACTGCAGGAAGGCATACTGAGGGACTCCGTTCACTTTCTTAATGTCAATGTCCTGCAAGAGTCAATCAGCATCACTTAGCAATATGGTAATAAGAAAATAAATCAGCACTTGGGAGGCAGAGGCAGGCGGATCTCTGTGAGTTCGAGACCAGCCTGGTCTACAAGAGCTAGTTCCAGGACAGGCTCCAAAACCACAGAGAAACCCTGTCTCGAAAAAACAAAAAAAAAAAAAAAAAAAAAAAAAAAAAAAAAAAAAAAGAAATCAGAAGAAACCAAGTCCACATAGATAACGCTTCTTTCTACAAGTCATGTTCCCAGTAACTTTAGTTGGATCATGTCTGCATACACTGTAAACTGGTGGGAGAAAGATCACATATCATGAAAGCCATCCCATATGAGGTCCCTGGCAGAAGAGCAACTGTACTGCAACTTAAAAATTTAAATCCATGGTAAAGGGAAATTAATAACAAAGGAGAAGTTGCCTACTTGGTAGAATACCAGAAAGTAATTACCTTTGGTACTGTGACATAATCTTTTTGGTACACTGTGAAGATGTGTCACCTGGATTGGTTTAATAAAAAGCTGACCTGCCAATAGTTAGGCAGGACTTTGGGGTCAGAGGAGGATACTGGGAAGAAGAAATGGAGACGCCAGAAGACACAGGGCAAGCATGATAGGTATTATGGAGATGAGGTAATGAAGCCACGAGACAGAAAGTAAATTAATATAAATGTGTTGATTTAAGCTGAAGAGCTAGTTAAAAACAAGCCTAAGCTATCAGCCGAGCTTCCATAATTAAAAAGAAGTCTCTGTGTCATTATTGAAAAGCTGTCAGTCCTGATTTAAAAAAAAGACTAACTATACTTTGGCACTGTCAAAAATCTTAAGTAGAACCAAACTCCTTAATACACTACCTGAGCCTGGCATGGGGGTAAGAGCCTTTTAATCCCAGTACTCGGGAGGCAGAGGAAGGTAGATATTTGTGAGTTGGATGTCAGCCTGGTCTATAGAGCTGGTTCCAAGACAGTCAAGACTACACAAAGAAACCATCTTGAAAAACTCCAAAACCATAAAACCACTACTTGAAAAGAACAATCAAGAAATCAAGTTCTCAAGATGTGCTAAATCCATCACTATGATCATTAGTGTGCATGCTCACGCCTACAGCCCTCACATTCGGAAAGGTGACAAGAGAGGAGCTCTAGTTCAAGGCTGGCCCGCCACACAGAGACCCTGTTTCAAAACAAAGGACTACACTGTATCATTTAAAAAACAATAGTCTTTTTCTTCAAGCACAAAATATGAGCAAGAGACAGGCCAACACACAGAGGCATAGAACACACACAGGACTAGAAATGGAATGAACACACACACACACACAACAGCTGTTAACTATCATACAGTCTTTACTCCTCAAAATCCAAACTTAAAGCTTCTTCATTGCTGTTCAGTCTTGAGCTGGGTATGACATCTGTGATCCCAGCACTCAAGACAAAGGCAGAAGAGAGCTCACAAATTTAAAGTAAGCTCAGTCTGCACATCGAGCTCTGGGTCAGCCGGGGCTACATAATGAGATTCTGTCTTACAGAATACAGAAATAAAAGGCATTTAAAACATGCCTGGCTTATCACAGAACTCTGGAGGAGAGGTAGGAGGATCTATGTAAGTTCAAGGCTAGTCTAGTATAAAGAAACTTTGTCTCAAAAAAAAAAAAAACAAACAAACAAAAAAACAAAACCCAACAAAAGTGGGGGGGGGGGGTAGAAGTGCAGTTCGGTGGGTACAAAGTATGTGCCTAGCAGGTGCGAAGCCCTGAATCTGTTCTTTAATGCCTAAGAATTCCCAAGTACTATGGACAGCAGGAGTTATCAAAAGTTCAAAGTCACCTCTGGCTACGGACAACATTCGGTGGCAGAGTGGGCTACAAGCACATCTCACTTTCTAATTTACTAATTTTTATTGTATGTGTTATGAGTGTTTTGCCTGGATGTACGTCTGCACCATGTGTGTGCAATGCTAGCAAAGGCCAGATGAGGGCCCTGGATCCACTGAAACTATAGTTACTGGTGGTTGTGAGCCACCAGGTGGGTGCAGGAAATGGAACCTGGGTGTTCTGTAATAGTCAGTGCTCTGAAGCACTGATTGATCTCTCCAGCATGACTTCTCTGAAGAAAAAAAGAGAGAGAAAGAAACCAAGCAAATAAGTGGGGTTTTAAAATCCCACTTGAAATTATTATAAAAGTATTGTTTCTGCTTTAAAAACAAGAGTCTCTGGCTGGGAAGATAGCTCAGTGGTTACGAGCAAGCACTTCTCCTGTAGAGGACGTGAGTTCGGTTCCCAGCATCCACTTCGGGCAGTTCATAACTGCCTGTAACTCCAACTCCAAAGGTTCTTAACACCTCTGGCCTCAGTGGGCATCAATACTCACGTGCATATATCCATTCACAGACATATACACAACTGAACATGATCATATGCATATATCCACACACAGACACGCACAGAATTAAACATGATAATGCCCACATGCACATATCCACACGCAGACATATACACAATTAAACATGATAATTAAAAACAAAGCAAACATTATGTAACCCCAGCTGGCCTGGGAACTCACTATGTAGACAAGACTGCCCTTGAATTCAGAGACCTGCCTGCTTCACTACTCAGCAAGACACTGTCTCAGATTTTTTAAAAAACAGGAAGCTGGAGAGATGGCTTGGCATTCATTTATGGGCACTGGCTGCTCTTATAGATAACTTGATTTCAGTTTCTAATATACATATGGCAGCTTCCAATCTCCTGTAACTCCAGTTCCAGGGTGTCTAATGTCCTCTTGTAGACTCCAAAGGTACCTGGTACACACATGGTACACAGAAATATATGTAGTCAAAATGTGTATACACATGCGCACTCTCTCTCTGTCTCTCTCTCTCAAGAGTCTTGTAAAAAATGTTAACAGGAAAATGGTGGTTCACATTTCAAGGAAAGCTTGGGCTATATGAGACACTGGGCTTTAAAAATGAAAAAGGGATAGAGCAAAGGGGAAATATCTCATTTGTCCTTAAATATCACATATCTATATCCTTTCTCTTGCTCTCATGTTCTACAAAGACCTACAGCATTTTTATCACTGAAGAAGCATACCACAATTTCTCCAAAGCGCTGAAAGATGTTTCGAAGGTCATGGTAAGTAGTCGTCTTTTCAAGGTTGCCAATAAAAAGAGTTCTTGTTGCTTTGGGATGGAATTCATCTATCCTTTCATCCAAGGGCCGAAATTCATTTTCACTTTCTGTTTCTGTGAGTGGATGGGGCAGAATAGAACAGGGTGCTTTAATACATTCTCTAATACATGATTTACTTATTTGAAAAAATATGTGCTTATAACAAACTGTATCATCCTGGGCCTGGTGGCCAGGCCTGTAACCTCAGCACTCAGGAAACAGTGATGCCAGGACTGAGAGTTCAAGACCAGCCTTGCTGCACAGTAGATACTGTCTCAGACAAACAAGTGAGCATACAAAAACTGAAGCTATTGCTCAGAGAATTTAACAAGAAAGGTTTTTGTTTGCTTGTGGGTTTTATTTTATTTTTATTTTTGAGATAGGCTTTCACCATGCAGTTGTAGCTACCTTGAATTTACAGGTATCTGTGAGTTGTACTCAGTGCTGAGATTAAAGGCATGTACCACCATGACATCCATTATTATAGTATGTGTGCATGACGTATGAGTATGGGCATGTGTGGAAGTCAGGGGACAACTTTGTGAGTGGGTTCTCTCTAGTCACCCCTACATGGGTCCCAGGGAGAGACTCAGGTTACATATAAGTGCCTTTTACACTCTGGTCTTAACACTGAGTATGAAATTATAACTTGGCTATACATGGTGATACACCTCTGCAGTCCTAGAACTTAGAAAGTAGATACAGGATAATTGAGAGTTCAAGACCAGCCTGTGCCATATACGAATTCTAGGCAACTGTGGGCTTCATAGGGCAACCCTATCTCAAACAAACAAAAATCACGTATACTCTACGATCTAAAGGAAACTGCAACTCAGCAGAAAACAGTCCCAGGACATTGTTTAGTTTCATTTGCTTTGAAGATCTTAATGATATTCAACATTTCATGTTTACTACATTAATAGTAATTTTTACTACAGTAATATTAATTCAAATGTTTAAATCAAGACTTTAGGGGATGGAGAGATGGCTCTGAAGTTAAGTACTGGCTGCTTTTGCAGAGGACCCAGGTTCAATACCCAGCATCCATAGCAGCTCCCAAACCCATCCAGCTCCAAGGGATCTAACAGTGTCTAGCTTCCATGGATACTAGGCACACACATAGTGCACAGACATATGCAGGTATAACAACCAACCAAATACAATTCTAAAATAATTACTTTGGGGGAGGGGGTTAAGACAAGGGAGGTTTCTCTGTGAAACAGTCCTGGCTGTCTAGGAATTCACTTTGTAAAACAGGATGACCTTGAACTCAGTGAGCCGCCTGCCTCTGCCTCCCTGGTGCTGGGATTACAGGCATGTGTCACCACCGCCCAGCAAAATAATTACTTTAAAAAGACTTTATATACAAGAATAATTGTGTGGAAAGTGTTTAGAGTGACATCTGTGAGCTCTCTATTTTGGTGTTATGTGGTCCCCAATGATATCCAAAAGGTTTCTATTTTTCATGATGAAAAGCCTTGGCTTAACTTCTAATTTAATCCAGCCCTTTGCTAAAGCTCCATTTATTAATTCTGTCGGAGACACAGACATTCAAGGTTTTCATGGTAATTATAGCTCAGCGCTACATGTTCTCTACTTGTTAAAAATGTAAAACAAAGCCATCAAAAAGATAAGTAGACAGGATAAGGATACAGCTCAGAAGCAGAGCACTGTGCAGCACAAACAAAGCTCTGGGCTCAATCACCCCCTCACCACACACACACACACACACACACACACACACACACACACACACACACATGAAGCCAGGCGGCACGGGAGACACATTCCTACAACCCCAGCAGGTACGGGCAAGAGGAACAGGAGTCTAAGGCTATCCTTAACTATATAGCAAGTTCAAAGCTAGCCTGAGCTCTATGAAACCTTCCCTTAAACAAACAAAATTAACAAATAAAAGATGAACTGAGCATGGAGAAACACGGCTGTAACTTGGGAAGTGTAGGCAATAGATGTTGGATTTAAGGTTGGCCTGGTTTACGTAAGACTTAGTCTCAAAAGAATGACTAAGAACCCCTGTTCCCATGTGCTACATAACAAGGTCAAGCCGGGCAGTGGTGGCGCACGCCTTTAATCCCAGCACTTGGGAGGCAGAGGCAGGTGGATCTCTGTGAGTTCGAGACCAGCCTGGTCTACAAGAGCTAGT
Source organism: Chionomys nivalis (assembly GCF_950005125.1). NCBI lineage: Eukaryota > Metazoa > Chordata > Mammalia > Rodentia > Cricetidae > Chionomys > Chionomys nivalis. Next base: position 11,293,419 of record NC_080096.1, on the reverse strand, counting down.
TCCAGGACAGGCTCCAAAACCACAGAGAAACCCTGTCTCGGGGGGAAAAAAAAAAAAAAAAAACAAGGGCAAAGGCCTATAATAAACTTAAACTCTCCTTATATGCATAAAGACCAGAGTGCTACACCTGTCACTGACCCTGACTGAGATCTCCATAACAACTGATTGATGTTTAAGAACTGCATAAGTTAGGTGCACACTGGACACTCTTCAGGCGGTTCTGACACGTCCTGAAGCAACCCAACAAGAACCCCGGCCACCTGTGCACATGCCCACGTGTAACCCCAGCACTCTGGAGGCTGAGGCAGGAAGACTGCCCTAAGTTCAAGGTAAATCTAGACTACACAGTAAGTTCTAGACTAGCCTGTGCTACAGAGTGAGACCCTGTCTCCAGAAAACAACAAAGAACTCATGAGCTGCTCTGAGTTGGGTATAATTTGGGGCAGTACACCTGAACCTCCGTTGATAAAGGGAGAGAAGGCATTCTCTGGGAAAAGAATTTCCTTCTAATTGTTATGATGTTTAATCCTGACTGTCGCCTTGACAGGATTTAGACTCACCATGGAGACAAATTTCTGACCATGTCTGTGAGGGTTTTCTAGGTCAGGTTAACCGAAGTGGGAAGATCACCCTACATGTGGGTGGTGCCGCTCCATTCAGGTGCCTGCACATGAGCAGCCACCTCCCCTGCCCGAGGGCCTGGACACCAGAACTGTGACCAAAGGAAACCCTTTCTCACTCAGTCACCCTCATTGGCAGTGCTTACAGCAGCTAGTATACCCAGATTTCATCAGAAAGACATGCACACTTTACATGTCTACCAGTGCTATAGCTGGTTTAATATGTAAATACCATCTACATATTCATAGGGAAAGTATGCTCCCTCTTATCAAATAAGATGAATATTCTGAGATTTACCATTTAAATGAGTCATAAATTTTATTCCAAGTGTAAAGTTCACTTTTCTCAGACTCACAAACCCACTAAAGAATACTCTATTAAACTGCTCACAGTCTGTATAAACTAGGCATTTCTGAATGAGTGTTCAAATTCTCAGTCAGTTAAGCTACTGGGGGAGGGGTGGGGACAGTCCTTTTAAAACAAGCAGTACATGTTTTCTGAAAGACACCACCACTGACCTGAGACATGCTTAAGCCTTCAACCTTCCACAGTGGGTCTTGTGCAAAGGATAAAGGGTTTCCTTTCAGTCCCTAAGGGGCCACACCCATGCCTCATAGCTCTAAAAGGACATCCTGCATCCCTGGATTTACTCGGAGGCGCTAACCAGCAGGACTGTTAGCTGTGCACACCTTCTGCCCTCTATTTCAGCTCTGACCCTCATGTCGGGGCCCTGGAGAGAAACTGCAGGTGTCCGCGGGACTTCCTTTGTTTGTTCTTTTCATATATCCACTGAATAAATGTGGTATCTCCTTTCTCTGCTTTTCTTTTCTTTTTGAGCTTTTATTATTTATGCATCTGTGTATGAGAATGTATGCCATGTGTACCTGAGTACCCAGAGGCCAGAGAGGGTGTCAGATTCCAGGCAACCGGAGCTGCAGGCGGCTGTGCGTTGCCTGCTGTTGAGCACTAGGAACCAAACAAACCCAGGTCCTCTGCAAGGGCAGTGAGTGCTCTTAACCTTTGAGCCCCTGCTGTTCACTCTAGGACTGTCAGCTGAGCCTAGCTAAGGCTGCCAGGATCCCAGCTCTGATCTAGAACTCAGTAACAAGACAATCCACATTCTTTAACAATCTTTCTTTTTTTTTTTTTTTTGTTTTTTTGTTTTTGTTTTTCGAGACAGGGTTTCTCTGTAGCTTTTGGTGCCTGTCCTGGAACTAGCTCTTGTAGACCAGGCTGGCCTTGAACTCACAGAGATCCGCCTGCCTCTGCCTCCCGAGTGCTGGGATTAAAGGCGTGCGCCACCACCGCCCGGCAATCTTTCAAGTTCCCGTCATCTGGAATAGCATATCTAAGTTATGCTGGGAAAATGCAAATGAATTCCTCAAATGATATTAATACGGAGTCTGCTTCTTGGGTATCAATCAATGCCATCCTTTAGGGAAGGCTGACTCCACAGATGCCCTGAAGCTGCACTCCAGACTCTAAGGTAAAATCATCTCTCATACAGAGCAGAACAACCACTGCTCCCACTCACACCAACTCAGTATGCCTCATGAAGACCTTAGCCACCTTTTAAAAGCTAAGACGCTGGGCCAGTAAGTTAAGAAATGAAACTTGAATTAAGTCCACACACTGGACCACAACCCGCTTCCCAGCCTTACCTGGCCCTATCCACGCAGTCACCTCAATCTGCATGCCAAAGAAAAGCTTTCCCTTTGATGCAGTCAGTGCTTTTTCTTGGTCCTCTTGCTGCCGAAAGAACACCAGGCCATACCTCTCCTCAGAGGCCCCGTGGATCTGCACTGAAGTCACCTTGCCAAACTTCTTAAATTCATGGAAAAGGCCATCTTTAAGGCTTGTATCTACATTGCCAAACAAAACAAGGACATTTTTCTTATGTTAACTACAATCTATAGCAAACCATTTCCCCAAAACCAAAATATTTAATCCAGAAAAATATTTATTCAAAAGCAAACCATGTTTTATCTATGTCTATGATATTCTTATACATGTAAACATGTGTGCACTTGTTGCGGGAGCTCCTTCTGCTCCTTCAGCCAATAGCTGCTGAGATACCAGCCCACTGGGGCGTGGTCTCTCTCCCTTTAAAAAAGCAGCCACTTCCCTCTGCTTGCGCTCTGGCTTCTGGCTCCGCTTCCGGTGAGTAGGCTCCATTCCTGATTGCACAGAGGGCTGTTGTCTGGGACGGTGATCTGTAAGTTTTTCCCCCTTAAAATAAATAACCTCTCTAATAGTCATAATTCCAAACTGGTGTGGGATTGTGACTTACGCCTTCAATTGGCGCCCCACATTGGCGCCATTTTGTAGTAGGAGCTGTGGGCCACTTCCCGCCGCCCGGCTCCTGGTAGCACCAATCTACTTCAAGAGGACGATGGGCATCGAAGAGGCTCCTTATGGAGTTTGATAGCCATTTAGGCAAGAAACTGTTCTTGCCTGGACTATTGCATAAACTGGACACAGAGAACCCTCAGAGAGAGGACTGCTGAACTTGCCTAAAGATGAGATGATCTTTTGGGGTTCCTGATTCATGAAAGAGTCTGCGAGACATTCTACAGGACACAGCAGATAGTGACTGAACTGCCTTTGAAATTTCCTGCTTCATGGAAATGTCTCTGGATACTATGGGCCTGTAGGCCGAAGATGGATGCCCCAACGGTACAGAGGAACTTTGGGTGACTGTCCAGGCAGCGAAATGTCTCTGTGATTTCTAGAGTTTTGTAAGTTGCTTACTTCTCATTTACTTAGGTAATATTATATCCTTCTGGAGTCTTGATGGAGTTGAAGAATAGATAGATAGATAGTTATAGTTTTCCATTGTTATGATAAAAGATAAAGTAGATATAAATATTGTAACTGTAATTCTTGCTTGATAACTGTTTTGTTATATGTAATTTTACTATGTTAAAGTGAAAGCCTTTCCTTTTTGTTTAAACAGAAAAGGGGGAAATGATGTGGGAAGGTCATTTGTCAATCTGTTGTTTCATTGGTTAATCAATAAAAAAAAACTGTTTGGCCTGATAGGTCAGAAAATTAGGTAGGTGGGGTAGACAGAACAGAATGCTGGGAAGAAGGGAAGTGAGCCAGGCGCCATGCTGCTCCTCTCCAGGGCAGATGCGATGAAGCTCCAGCCCAAGATGGGTGTACACTAGAATCTTCCCGGTAAGACACCACTTCATGTTGCTACACAGATTACTAAATATGGGTTAAGCAAGATGGAGTTAGCCAAGAAGAGGCTAGATATAATGGGCCAGGCAGTGTTTAAATGAATACAGTTTGTGTGTTGCTATTTCGGGTATAAAGCTAGCCGGTGGCCAGGAGCCGGGTGGCGGGAAGCGACCCACAGCTCCTACTACATGCACTGCCTGTAACTAACATGTCATTTGACACACAATCTTTCTGTATGCAAGGGAACTGAACTAGAGGGCAGCTGTGCCTATTTTTCTAACTCCAAAGCCCAACTTCCTTTTTTTCTTTCATCTTTTTGAACACACATGAAAGTCCTAAGCTTGCTGTCCCCAAGCCTCTCAGCTTCCTCAATGTGCTGCCAACCATGCAGCTGCTTGCAGACCAGTCCATGCTGATCCTGCCTGTTTCCTCAAAAGGCCTGACATCTTCCTCCTCTTTCTTCTTTCTGGCAATGGCAAGATATGCCTTGCCTTCCCTGCTGTTCACTCTCAACCACATACAATTGTAACAATCACCTGGTTTTTGTTCATGGCATTACGTGCGAAATGAGCCACAGAAACACCACACGTAAAGTCAAGTCCCCTATTCTAGCTCATCAGCGATGCACTCTCTCGACTACTGGGAGAATACCGCACTCGTATAAAACCTTACCTGTAGAGCGTACTGGAAGATTCTGAACTTTGATCCCAAAACTTTTCCGGGGCTCATCTTTTTCAAGAGACGAAAGCAACTGGGAAGTGGGTGCGGGGACTGCGGCAGACAGAACTGACCTGGCTGGAGAGTCATCACTTGAGGTGCTGCTGGAGTCACTACTGCAGACAGGAAGGCAAAACACAAGGCAGCCCCAGGGGCATTAGTGTAAAACAGAAACACAAGAAACAACACCCAGCAGCAACAATTAGCTAATGGCCACACTGAGGTTGAGGTTCTGCAGTTCATGCTGTGTGTGTGTGTATGTCACACTCTGTTCTCAGAGGGAGAAGGCAACTCACACTGGCCTGGGGTTGGAAAGGAAAAGAACACTCTTTTACCGACACAAGCCACCAAACAACAACTACAACTTATACGACTGATCTCAACTTTCCCCTCCCAAGTCAAGTGCGTCTACTGAAAGGCAAGCAGGTGCACTGTAACCCTACACCCTGGAGGATATGCAGTAAGATTTGAGAATTCAAGACTAGCCTGGGTTATATAGCAAGACCTTACCTCAAAAGAGCAAAGCAACACTGGTACGTGTGCTTCCCTGAGAACATCGGCAGTGCTAGCCAACTGTGACAGAAGACTGTCAGCTCTGGAGCCACAGGGAAGGGTCTGTCTAAATATTGGTTCAGAAACATGTACATTTCTTGGACAAATCACTACCTCCAGCCTCAAGGTAACAGCATACAATACTTTGAATTTCATGCATGAGTCGGGCGGTAGTGACACACACCTTTAATCCCAGCACTCAGGAGGCACAGGAGCAGGCAGATCTCTTTGAGTTCGAGGTCAGCCTGGTCTACAGGGAGAGGGTTCCCTGACACCCAGGGTGGTTACACAGAGAAACCCTGTCTTGAAAAATCAAACCTACCCAGCCAGAATTGACATAGCAAGAGCCTGCCTTAAACAAAATCACTAGCTAAGCATAGACAAGACCCTACATTCTGGCTTTAGAAACAGCCAGGAAACAAGTTCTATACAAGTCCACATTAAGGAAATGTAGACAAGGGGCCACTGAGACAGCTCAATGGGGTAAAAAGTCCTTGCCCGATATCCTGAGTCCATTACTGGGGAACAGTATGGTAGAAAGAGAGGATCAATACTGCCAAGTTGTCCTCTACATCCACAGGCATACCATGGCACGTGTACTCGGAAGGCAGAAGCAAGTGGATGTCTGTGAGTTTGAGGCCAGCCTGATCTACATAAATAGTTGTATCCAGGCCAGCCAAGGCTACGAACTTAAGACCCTCTCTCAAAACAAAACAAAACCAGCAAAAAACCTAACAGATATAATCTTTTTGTTTTTTGAGACAAGGTTTCTCTGTGTAGCTTTGGAGCCTGTCCTGGAACTAGCTCTTGTAGACTAGGCTGGTCTTGAACTCAGAGATCTGCCTGCCTCTGCCTCCCTAGTCCTGGGATTAAGGGTGTGCGCCACCATCACCCGGCTATAACGTAACAGATATAATCTGTCAGACGTGATGGCTCAAGTGCTGGTAAATTACAGCAGAGGATTGACAGTGAATCTCAGGCCAGCTCCAGCCTCAGACGGACACCCTGCCATCAGGGCTGCAGGTGGTGAAGAAAGACATAATATGAAGCAATATTTTTTATTTGTATTTTTTTCTTTTCTTTCTTTAAGACAGTTCTCTCTCCATAGCCCTGGTAGTCCTGGAACTCACTAAGTAGGCCAAGATGGCCTTGAACTCATGGGCTGAGATTAAAGGTATGCCACCGTGCTCAACTCTGACTTAGTCATTTTAAATGACTTCTCATCAGGTAGCTAATAATTTCTTTCTTCTATATAATGCATAAGCTTGAATCAGAGGGAAAGTGTGCTAAGTGGATTTGATCAAGCTTTGACAATTCAAAACATGCCACAGTCCCTGGTGTTTTCCTCAGATACAGAAGAATCATCATATATACAGAATACACCACTGCACCAGGATAACCCCCCCTCACCACTGTACCAGGATAGACCCCCTTCATCACTGCACCAGGATAGACCCCCTTCATCACTGCACCAGGATAGACCCCCACCACCACTGCACCAGTTTAGACCCCCCTCACCACGGCACCAGGATAGACCCCCTCACCACTGTACCAGGATAGACCCCTGATATAGGATTCCCCTCTGTATGCTGTGATTACCATTGATAAATAAAGGAACTGCTTTGGGCCTATAGCAGAGCTATAGGGGAATAGAGCTGGGCAGGGAAGACTGGGCTGAATGCTAGGAGAGAGAAGGCTGAATCAGAGAGAAGCCCCACCAGAGCCAGACGGGACTTTAGCCAGTAAGCCACAGTTATGTGGCGATACACAAATAAACAAAAATGGGTTAAATTAATATGTAAGAGTTAGGCAATAAGAAGCTAGAGGTAATGGGCCAGGTAGTGATTTAATTTAATACAGTTTCTGTGTGATTATTTCGGTTCTGGGCAGCCAGGATGAACAAAAGCCACCTACAACAGACCCCTCTCACCACTCCACCAAGACAGACACCCCTCATTTTTTCTGAGACAGGGTTTCTTCATACAGTGCAGGACAGACTGTAATTTATGATCCCCCGGCTAGGTAAAGTACTGGGATGCAGGTACACAGCATTAAACCCAGTATTAAGCTCCTTTTTTGAGACAGGGTCTCATATAATCCATGCCGACTTCAAACTCTTTGTGTGGCTAGGGATAACTCCTAATCCTCCTGCCTCCACCGCACGAGTGCTGTGAATACAGACGTGGACCATCATACCTGGCATTTTTCTAGTGCTCCTTTTCATAACTTTCCAACCCCAACAGCACTAATGATCTCTCCACATCAGAATCACATTAGAATCTCTAGCCAAGGGCAGAGTATATTGTTTAATTACACTTATCTTGTGTGTGTGCGTGCGTGATGTATATGAACATGTCAAAGTGTGTGGACAAAGACGTTCTCAGGAGTCTTGTTTTCCTTCCATAATGCCAACTTCTAAAACTAGACTGAAGTGGAAGCTAGGTTTCAAATTTTGCTAGCATCAGTTGATTACAGGAAAAAGTAAAATGTAGAGTTTTTCTTTCTATCAATACCAAGGCCAAAGAATTCTGCAGCTAATTTTATTTTTCGAGACAAGGTAGCCTAGCTGTCCTGAAACTCACTCTGGAGACCAGGCTGGCCTCAAACTCAGGGATCCACCTACCTCTGCTCCACCCCCAATGTGTGCACCACCACTCCTAGCTTGCAGGTGGCATTATTTTTTAATTGTGAAACAAATAATAATCGAAATACATAGCACTGTAACCACTAACAAAAGATGGCATGGATGAAAACCACTCCAATCATTTTAATATGAACGCTACAGTCAGCTTTTCCTCATTTTGACTAGGAATTTGAGGTAATGGGTTTTATTTCCTCACCAAAGCATCATCATTATTGCTTTGGTTTTACAAAACAGGTTTCTCTGTGGAGTTCTGGCTGTCCAGGAAATAACTCTGTAGACCACGCTGGCCTTGAACTCAGCGATCGCGATCTCTCTCTCTCTCTCTCTCTCTCTCTCTCTCTCTCTCTCACACACACACACACAAAGAGAGAGATTCATTCTGTAAATTCTGCCACTCTAGAGAGCCCTAATACAGCCTCTGAATGAATATTTTTAATTTATCTTTTAAAATGATGCAACTCAACAATGAGGGGTGGGGGGCACGGTGTCCCAAAATGGCCAAAGCACTGAGCACGGGGATGGAAATCAAAAGCATGCAGTACAATGAACTGGTAATGAAGGCTGTGCTGCTGGCATCTGGGAGACCTGAAGAGGATCAGATGATCTAGGTGGGATAGCTCGAGGCCAGTCTAGACTATAGAATCAGACCCTGTTTCCATTCCATGTTGCTTCTTATCCATTTGGATGATATTCACTCATGGAGCCCGTGCTGGCCTCAAACTTGTAGCAATTCTCCAGGCTCAACCTCTCCAGGTCTGGATTTGCAGGTGTGAGTCACCACACGTGTGGCTCCCAACACTTGGAAAGGCTGAAACAGGAAGGTGAAGAGTTCAAGACCAGCCTGGGCTACAGCACTCTACTTCTGGAGCCTTTTGTGCAGGTGTTGGATGGACGAAACCACACAGTCACTGGAGAAAGTATATGGCAGTTCTCCCCAAAACTTGGAACAGAGACTCATGGGTATCTGTATAACCCACCCTCAGCACATTCTGCAGTCAAAGGGTGGGAACTAAAAAGAAGGGCAAGACAGCTGAATGGATGCACAAAATGTAGCATAGATCGGGCACATGCAATACTGCTGTTACTCAGCCCGACACATCTTGGGATATGAAGAATTTGGAAGACACTGTGCTAAGTGAAAAAAGTCAGTCACAAAAGCACAGCTATGGCCGGGCGGTGGTGGCGCACGCCTTTAATCCCAGCACTTGGGAGGCAGAGGCAGGTGGATCTCTGTGAATTCGAGGCCAGCCTGGTCTACAAGAGCTATTTCCAGGACAGGCTCCAAAACCACAGAGAAACCCTGTCTCGAAAAACCAAAAAAAAAAAAAAAAAGCACAGCTATGATTCCATATTAGATAATCAAAGTAGCCAAAGTCATAGGCAGAGAACAGAATAGTTGATTCCAGCAGCTGAGGGAAGAACAAGTGGGAGATCGTGTGTGTGTTTACACACGTGCATCCACATGAACCTACATGTGTGGAGACTGATATTGTGTGCCTTCCTCAGTTGCTGTCTACTTATTTTTTAAAGCAGGGGTCTCTCACTGAAGCTAGGCTGTTTCAGCTAGAGCAGCTGGCCAGCAAACCCCAGGGATGCTCCTGTCTCCACATTCACCAGTGTTTTACATGGGCACTGGGAATCTTAACTCAGATCCTCATACTTGCACTGCACCCCAGCCCAAGAATTTTCTTTTAATAGGTGCTACAGTAAAATTTCAGTTTGGAGGGCTGGACAGGTGGCTCAGCAGTTAAGAGCACGTGCTTATTCTAGTACAAGTTTTTGATCCCAGCACTTGGAAGACAGAGACAGGATCTCTGTGAGTTAAAGGTCAGTCTATCTACAGAGTAAATTCCAGAACAGTGAGCACTACATAGAGAAACCACGTCTGGGGGGGGGGGGCACTCGTTCTTGTAGAGAACCTAGCCTGGGTACAATTCCCAGTATCCACATGATGGCACACAATCATCCATAATTTAGCTCCAGGGGATTCAATCTTTTCTTCTGACTTCCCTGAGTACCAAGCACACAGGTGTGCAGGCACATGAAGGCAAGATGCACTCACATAAGATAAAATAAATAAATCTAAAGTTTTTTAATATTTCAGTTTGGAGAGTTAGGAAAGTTCCGGCGACAGCTGCACACCACAGAACTGCACACTAATACAGAACACTCACACCACAGAACTGCACACTAATACAGAACACTCACACCACAGAACTGCACAATAATACAGAACACTCACACCACAGAACTGGACACTTCAGATGACTAAAATAGAGCTTTCTCTTATTTACTCCTCCCCAGGCAACTTACAAAATAAGAAGAGTTCCCTTTGTTTCCTAAGGATGTGAGCAGCTGCCTCATCTCAAGGGTAAATTTCCTGGAAAAGACGGCTGTCCTGAGTCAGCTGGGACGCCCAGCTGTCACCCAGAGCAGGGGAGAACACAAAGCAGCAAGAAGGCCTGAGGGGTGGGGATGAAAGCCCTGGGAGTGAGCTCTGCATTCAAGTCTTACTCTATCAGGGAACCAGAGACGAGAGCTATCTGACAAAGAACAGTGACTAAGTTTGCAGAGGAGAATTCACAGGAGAGCACAGCTGTCTGTCAGGCAGAGCTAGAGGCAGAAAACAAACACCTACCCAGCAATAATTCCTGCTGACAGAAACAAACAGCAACAATTTATATTAGGTCTAAGGTTTTGTTTTTAGCGGGTGCTGGGGATAGACCCCGGGCTCCTCTCTCACACATGCTAGGCAAGTACTACACCACTACACTGCATGCATCCGAGCCCAAAAACTCTTTTTAAAGAGTGCCTGGTTTGCCAGGCGGTGGTAGCGCATGCCTTTAATCCCACAGAGAGGGACAAGCTAGTTTAGTATCAAGTGACAGTTAGTGCTGCTGAGGAAATGGCGCTGGTTTAGAGTGTGGACTGATGGCTGGGGGGTTTAAGGGATCATGGAAGGTTTATCTGTCAGCTGTGGCTGTACAGCAAACCCCCCTTGCCGAGTGTGGTAGTCCATACCTTTAATTCAACACTGGCACGTTCGCTGACTTTGAGGCCAGCCTGGTCTACAGAGTAAGTTCTAAGACAGCCAGAGCTACTCAGAGAAACCCTGTCTTGAAAGAACCCTTCTCCCCACCCCACCCCCGCAAAAAAGCCTGATTTTAGCAGAAAATGCTGCTTTAAGACTGTGTACTTAGTACTCACAAAACGTTAACTATGACTTCATTCTTCAGAACGCAGTGATTGCTGCAGCCAAATTTTTTATGCTTATGATTATCTGTGGGAGTCATGTAAAGTATAGGAATAGTTCATCACACCGTGCTGAATAATAAACAATGAACTAATAGAAGAAGCTGACTACAAGGCAGCTCAGCAATAGAGCACTTGACCCTGATTTTAATCTCTAGCCACAAAAGACAATAAAATGAAATAAAATGCTCCCCTTCTCCGGGTGCTCAAGCGCTGACCCTTGAGCTCAGGGCTGCTGCACACTGTGGGACATTCTGCTACTAAGTCTTTACCCCATCCTCTTACACCTTTTTGAGATAACTGCCCAGGCTGGCCTTGAACTTCCTATGTACCTAGGCAGGTTGAAACACTGAACTTTCCCTTTTAACCTCCCCCACAACCCAGGTCTGACTAAAATCGTATCAAAGAGAGGAAACAAGAAAGAGTGCTGGGGAAATCAGGCACACCAACATCTTCATAGCAGGGCACAGCTGTAATATTCCAACACGGGAGGTGAGGGTGTTTGAGGCAAAAGGATTGCAAGTCCGAGACCAGTCTGGCCTACCCACCAAGATCTTGTCCCCAGACAACTAAACAAAGTATTGCTCGGCCTTACAAAGGGATGAGTGAAATGCGCTGGATGAAAAGAATAAATGCGTGGCCCATATACTGAACACATCTAAGGGTACCTATGCTGGCAATTTATCAGTGGTGGAGTGCATGCCTCATGTGTGAGGCCTTGGGTGGGAGGGTCAGAGAACACGGTGGCAGAGGTAAAATGCTAGTCCCTAGGAGCTAACAGAAGAATTGGGAATTAAAAGAAAAAGAGTTGTAAAGGGCCTTTGAAATAGCTTCTTGGGTAAGGGCACCTACCACCAAGTCTGATGATCCAGGTTCAATCCCTGGGCCCCTGTATGTTGTGGGATAATCTTTTTGTACACTGTGAAGATGTGTCTCTGTCAAGGTACCTTCTGATTGGTTTACTAAACAGCTTAATGGCCCAATAGCTAGGCAGGAAGAAATAGGTGGGACTTCCAGGGAGAGAGAGGCACTTGGGGTAAGAATCTGAGGTGGGGAATTCACCAGCTAGACATGAAGAAAATCGGACACATACTGAGCAAAGGTAACAAGCCATGTGGCAGAACATAGATATATTTAAGTTATGGGAGCTAGTTAGGAACAAGCCTAAGCTAAGGCCCAGCTTTCAAACTTAGTAAGTCTCCTTGTCATCATTTGGAAGCTGGAGGTTCAAGAAAATCCAGCTTCACTTACTTACAGTACAGAAAATCAACTCGCATAAGTTATCTTCTGACCTCTGTGCACACATACATAGCATACATGTCTATAAGCACACAAGCACACAGTACAAGTGCTGGCACCAAAGTGCTGGATCCACTGTTTCATTAATAGCAAAAAAAAAAAAAAAAAAAAAAGCCTATGATTTCATTAATATAAAGAATACTTTGCCATTTCCTGGTGAGCTGTACTGAGCACTCAAATCCCTTGACTAAGAATTTTTATGTCATTTATGTGAACATGTACTCTTATATGTACATGTGAGACCAGAGTCTGACACCAATCACTCTCTGTTTTTTTTTAAAAAAATTACTCTGCCTCAAAGTAATGTGTATGGGTGTTCTGCTTGCAAGCCAGACACAGTGTTGGAGCCCCTGGAACTGGAGTTACAGATGGTTGTGAGCTACCACATGGGTGCTAGGAATTGAACCCTGGTCCTCTGGAAGGGCCTTTAACCCCCTAAGTTATCTCTCCAGTCCCTCCACCTCATTTTTTTTCTTCTTAAGACAGGGTTTCTCTGTAGCTTTGGAGACTGTCCTAGAACTCGCTCTGTAGACCAGGCTGGCCTCAAACTCACAGAGTTCTGCCTGTCTCTGCCTCCCGAGTGCTAGGATTAAAGGCGTGCGCCACCACCACTTGGCCACCTCATTTTTTTAAGACAGAGTCTCCCAATGAATCTGGAGTTTACTTCCGCTAAACTGGCTGAGCAGCCAGGCCCAAGGATACCAGCTCAACTTCCCACTGCTTCTTACAGATGGTCAGCCACCAAAAGCTCTGGGACCACGCACTATGACTGCCTGATGTTCAACTGGGCTGTTGTTTATTTTTGTCATGTGTTCAGATTCTGCCTCAGAGTACAAAATGCAGTGGGTGAAATGGACACTTTTACCACTGACTCACTTTTGGGGAACAATGTTGGTTGTGGAGTACTTTCAGTCTAAATTCCAAAGTGGGAGAGCCCAGGTAGTTGCCATAGGCTGGCAATCCAAGATTCAGAAAGCAGGTTAGAGACACAGAACACTGGCACAGCATCTACCAGGCCTGCCTGAGGCCCCAGGTTCCCTCCCAAAACCGTGTCTGTGTGTTCTTTAGAAAACCTGCTACTCGAGGTAGGTAACCTAACCTTCAAAGCAACCGCTCAAATAATGCTCACAATGGTGGCACACATCTAGAATCCCAGGACTTAGAAGGCTGAGGCAAGAGGACAGTTTGTTTGAGAGCAGCCTGAGCTACACAGCAAGACCTTGTGTCAAGAAAAGTAAAAAAATAACTACAAAAGCATCCTGCACAACTCTCCTTTCCATAGACGAAGCGAATAAGCCCAAAGAACAAGAGCACCTTCTTCACAGCAGCACTCTTAGAGCTCCCGGGGGGGGGGGGGGGGGGGGCTCCACGGGTACAGGCTAGGGGGCGGGTACCCACAGCACTGCTTTCCTGTTGGGGGTATTTGCACACTGTGTGAAAATATAAAGCTGAATGGCCAATAGCTAGGCAGGAGGTGTAGGTGGGGACTTCCAGGCGGGGACTTAGAAGTGGGGAAGGGAGCAAATCTAGGCCTATTAAGACGCCAAGGAGATATGGAAGGAGTTAAGACATGGACATACAAAATGAAAAAAAGGTAAAAGGCCACAAGGTAAAACATAGGTTAATATAAACGGATTAATTAAAGTTATAAGAGCTAGTAGAGCTAAGGTCAAACTTTCATATTTGGGAGCTGGCAGTACAGAGAAAGACTCTGCCTCTGCACTCCGGAGAGAACAGCCAGAGGCATCTGGAAGACTCCAAAGTAGAGAGAGGAAACAGACAGGTAGCGGAGAGAGGGGAGAATAGCGGGGGGGGGGGGGGGGGGGGGGGGATAGAGAACAGCTGAGAGAAGAGAAGGGTCAGGAGACTACCAGGGGTCTTTGAGACAGACGAGTACTTGAGAGTAGGGGCTGAAGGAGCCTGGAGGCTAATGTGGACCCTGATGTGCTGATAGGAATATATTCTGAGGAATTCTGGCTTTATCTAACCACCAGCAATCCTGCTGTAGACTAGGCTGAGCTCATTCCTGGGTATTTTGACAGACTTTAGGAGTTTGGGGAATTGGGAAGTTTATTTTGGACTCGACAGGAGACTGATGAGAAAGTCTCGTGTCGATACTTAACTATGTAATATATAAAATCAAGTAAAATGCTTAGAAAGGCAGGAACAAATAGAACATGGGGAGGTTTTTTTGTTTTGGGGGTTGTTTTGGGAGGTGACTTTTTGCTCTGTTTTGCAACAAGGTCGGTTTGTCTTATTTTTTTTAATTGCTATGATGAAACATCATGACCAAGGCCAACTTAAAAAAGATGCATTTAGTTGGGGGACTGCTTATAGTTTCGGGGAGTAAGTCCATGAATATGGAGGGAGTGTGGCAGCAGGCGGGCAAGCATGGCGCTGAGGCAGTAGCTGAGAGCTTCCATCCTGATCCAAAGGCAGAAAGCAAAGAGCAAGAGTTGAGTGGCCCTGATGAGGGATTTCAAACTTCAAAGCCCACCCCCAGTGACACAGCTTCTCCAATAAGGCCACACCTAACCCTTCCCAAACAGTTCCAGTAATTGGGGACTAAGCATTCAAACATATGAGCCTATGGGAATCATTCTCATTCAGACCAGCTAGTCTGACTATGTAATCCTGCTAGCCTCAACTCATCGGAGATCCACTTGCCTCTGCGCCTCTTTCTAAATTTAGAATCTCATCCTGTAGCTCCAGTTGGCCTTGAATGAGCTCCTCCCTCCTTGAGTGCTTGAGTGCACTGATTCCAGGTGTTGGCCGCTATATCCAGAAAAATGTGGGTTTTTTTTCATTGCAGATACACCAGCTGGGTACATCTGATGGAGCCTGCATCAGTGTACTGTGAGATTTTTTTGTCCTCTTCCGACTTAACCATGGCACTGACTTGCCTTTCTACTCAGGACAAGAGGAAAGTTTGCTACTGCCTGCTTCTGAACTGCGTTTAGAAGTGGTTTCAGGACCAAGAAATTTGAAAGGCACTAACCTACCCATGCTTAATTTTTATAATTTGGGGGCACTATTTTATTTTTTAAGTGACTACAAAGTAAAAGAAACAGTCTAAAACTGTTCCCTTTAAATGTAACCATTTCTTTAGAATCTTCACCCAAACACACAAAGTTACAGTGCAAAATGGCTGCAAGCACTGTGACACGGTGCATTCAAAAACCGTTGTCCTTGTCGGAAATAAGGAAGAGCCCTGGAACAAATGCCCTCGGTTTTGAGCCTGTGACTCATGGGAGCAGCACAGGTGTCTCTTGGGCTCCCTCTAATCCCAGCACAGCTCTGCTGTGTGTCCGCAGACACAGGAAAACCCCTACTGAAGACATTACTCATCACTTGAAAATAACCTGCATGGTAGCATTCTTTCCCATATCAAAAATAAATTTTTAGCCAGGTGTGGTGGCACAGACATGAGGCCAGGGGACTGGAGAGGCGCTTGTGGTTAGCAGTCCTAGCCTGAGGACCAGACAGATGTAACAAGCCAGGCACCTGCAGCACCCACCCCAACCCCCACTACAGGGAGTCTGCTGACCCTTCTAGCCTCCAAACACACACACACACACCACACACACACACACACACACACACACACTTCAAGTTCAAGCAGGTCTGGAATACAGAATGAAATTCTGGCTCAAAAAAGGGGGGCGGCGGTACTAGGGATACAACTTCTAGTAGAATCCTGCTCAGAAGCATAAAATCTTAGCTTCCATTCCCATCACTAAAAATAAAAATACGGCGAGGAATTAATAAAAGATGAGAACCAATCTTCTCACACCTATAAGCCCCCACTCAGGAGGTGGAGGAGGGGTGAGGGTCAGAATTTCTAGGTCATCCTCCAGAAAGTAGAGGCCAACCTAGGCTACTTGAAACCTGAACATGATAGCACCTTTAATCCCTGCACTTGGGAAACAGAGGCAAGTGGATCTCTCTGGGTTCTAGGCCAGCCTGGTCTACACAGTAAATTCCAAGACAGCCAGAGCTATACAGTAAGACCCTGCCTCGAAAAAAAAAAAAAAATACATCGAAGTTAAAACTCACGCAATATCAAAGCACAAATTTACCCCAACTTATTTTAATTCCGTTCAACCTAACAAACCCAAAGCAACCCCAGCACAAGCCAAGGGAAAAGGATGGGAAGCCAGGTGGAGCTCAAAGAAGCTCCAGGGCCACCAACCACCAGTGCCCAGATCATGAGGGACCGCAGCAAGGCAACAACAGGGCGGGACAGCACCTCATTTTCCGGGCTCTGGGTGACCCACTACGGGGGGGGGGGGGGGAGCACAAATAAAAACGGCAGCGTGATGACGGCCGCTGGCCCCGCCTCTAGGCTCGCTGGGCCCCGCCCCTGAGAGCACACCCACGTCACAAGACCTGTGGCAGCCACCCTCCCTGAGCCCAGCAATGCCACAAACAAGGCAAAGGCTGGCAAAACAAGGAAGCCTCCAGGAGGTGGCAAAGGGCCAGCTCAAACCGGATAATTCCAGTTCAGGCTGGTTCGAGATATAAACACACAGTTCCTAGCTTCCCAAACAAAACTCAACCTCGCCCCTGGGTTCTCTATTCTCCAGAGACAGAGCAAACCCTGGTCAGCCCAGCACTGCTCCCAAAATGCAAGTTCTATTCTTTCAGCCCTGGCACCACCAGAAGCCACACTTTTTTCTTTTCTTTCTTTTTTTTTTTTTTTTAAGTGTTCACTAAAATAATATACAGCGTTTCTGGAAAACAAGCTAGGAAGCGGACATGCTCCTAGATCCCCACAGACAGAACCAGGCAGGTTCACCAGAGCCATCAGTAGGCAGACGCTTTGCTTTTCCAGTTCTACATTTAGCCGGGGCCGTGCTCTCAGCCTTGATACCCAAGGTTTTTTTGTGGAATCGGAGGAACAACAAAGCGAAGCACGCAACGACCAAAAAAGGAACATTAGCAAAACAGGGGCTCTGCAGTGACCTCTGCAGGCTGCCCGCAAGGGGAATGCAGAAAACGGCCTCTTTTCTTCCCTTACCTTTAAACAGCCCTAAAACTACAAGAAGCAGAGAATGTGCAAACATTGTTGTTTTCAGAAGAGAACAAGAGGTTTGGGAGGAGTTTTAGGGCACAAAGACTTGCTGCTGTCCCTCAGCTCTGACCACTGACTACTGGTTCTAACAACTTCCAGAAAAACCCAGACACCACGCTTCAAGGAGGCAGAATAACCAGTGGGTAACACCATTAACTGATTCTTACTGGATAACATCACAGTTGATAATCACAAGCTAGAAACTCCGTCTAATAGCTAGAAAGGCCGACAGTAAAGAGTTTTTGTTCATAACAAATTTGACATTGGGGGGGGGGGTACCAGACAGGGTTTCTCTGTGTAGCCCTGACTATCCTGGAACACAGAGCTCAGCCTGCCTCCGTGTGTACCACCACAGCCCAGCTGGCACTATTTCTGAACCCTTTCTTAGATAAGGCAATACAGCACCTTAACATAGGCTTAAATCAGAGTGCAGGTATTTGCATTTTAGGTGAAAACAAGGGCCATGAGACAAATGAAGACAGCCTCTTAAAGAGTATGTACTGGTTAAGGGATGGAGCTTAGTGACAGAGCATTTGCAAGGCCCTGGGTTCCATACCCAGCACCCCCCTCCCCAAATCCTACATCTTTAACCTTTGACATTGGCCGCTTTAATGCCCTCAAATAGACATGTACTTCAACTGTTATTCC
Organism: Chionomys nivalis; assembly: GCF_950005125.1. Classification (NCBI taxonomy): domain Eukaryota; kingdom Metazoa; phylum Chordata; class Mammalia; order Rodentia; family Cricetidae; genus Chionomys; species Chionomys nivalis. Next base: position 11,275,426 of record NC_080096.1, on the reverse strand, counting down.
AAAAAGAGCAATATAAACCTAACTGTTGACTTTCACAAACTTGCATGTATATATTTCTTTTTGCAGCTGGTAAGAGTCCGTTTTTAATGGTCTCTTAACACTAGCAAACTTTCTTCATACCACTCAAATGGAAAAAAAAATAACCTTTCAATGATGTGGGATTCCCCTCTGTATGCTGTGATTACCATTAATGAATAAAGAAACTGCCTTGGCCTGTTGATATGGCAGAACTTAAGAGGCAGGCGGGGGAAACTAAACTGAATGCTGGGAGAAAGGAGATGGAGTTTGGAGAAGCCATGGAGCCTCCACCAGAGACAGACACACTGAAACTTTGCTGGCAGACCACAACCTTGTGGTGATGCAGATTAATGGAGATGGGTTAAATTAAGATGCAAGAGTTAACAAATAAGAAGTTAGAGTTAGGGGGCTGGAGAGATGGCTCAGAGGTTAAGAGCATTGCCTGCTCTTCCAAAGGTCCGAGTTCAATTCCCAGCAACCACATGACCATCTGTAATGAGGTCTGGTGCCCTCTTCTGGCCTGCAGGCATACACACAGACAGAACATTGTATATGTAATAAATAAATAAATTAAAAAAAAAAAAAAAGAAAAAATAAGCCAGGCGGTGGTGGCGCACGCCTTTAATCCCAGCACTTGGGAGGCAGAGGCAGGCGGATCTCTGTGAGTTCGAGACCAGCCTGGTCTACAAGAGCTAGTTCCAGGACAGGCTCCAAAGCCACAGAGAAACCCTGTCTCGAAAAACCAAAAAAAAAAAAAAAAAGAAAAAAGAAAAAAAAGAAGTTAGAGCTAATGGGCCAACCAGTATTTTAAATAATATAGTTTCTGCGTGATGATGATGATGAGATATATGATATAGGGTATGTCTCCAGCATGCTGGGACTAAAGGTGTGCAATACCAAAAAACCCAACAGGAAACTTTTACTTAATATATGTATGAAAGCTACTCCCACTTGTGCTGGTTTCCAGCAAGTAATACATTATCGTAGCAAAGTACATGACCAAGTAATAAAATGAGCATTCACACAAACGATAATAGTATGTATCTATGAAAATCCTTGAACACAGGAGGTAGGGGCACTGCAAGAACCTCTCTCAAAAACACAGAGCAAGGGTTAGGGAGACAGCTCAATCAATGGGTTCAGTGCTTGCTGTGCAACTTGAGGGCCTTAGTTTCCATCCCTATAACCAGACAATTCTGTATGGGAGCCTGTATCTTTAATCCCTAAGAGAGCTATGAGGTGGCGACAGAAGAGGCCTGCTAGCTTGGCAGGAGCAGTGGGCGAAAAAGAGACCCCACCTTAAAGATAGAAGACAAGGACAGACATGCTCATCATGACAGGAATGTACTGCCATGCACACACAGGGTAAGATTTTACAAAGCATTCATTCTCCTAATTAACACCTAAAAAACTACACTTACAAAAGCTAAACGCAGGTGTCACCCAACACAGGCCATGTCATCAACCCCAGGGTTCCTTCCTGCTTTCAAACTGCAGGTGACTGCAGTTATGGAAGGGTTTCTATCTGAACTGGAGGGACCTGCAAGAGTTCCTCGTAAGGTTAAAAGGTCTTCAAAAAAGCAATCTCTGATCTGGACAGGACATTTAGATGCTCGCAGGACCACGTGCGGCCTTGGTCTTCATAGGAAACAAGAGCTTTCTACACAGGGACAAAGTCTCACTATGCAGGTCAGGCTGTCCTTGAACCTAAGCTGCCTCAGCCTGCAAGGTCTGCAAGGTGCAAGGATTATGTTATGATTCAGAAGCCATAGCTCTACCTCAGTGGTAAGGCAAGGTCTTCATTTGATCTCCAACAGCAAGGTGTATGTGTGGAAGGGAGGTGTATGAATCCAGAATTTATTCAATATTTTAAATTTTTTATATTTTACTCCAAATTTGGGTAAGATAAAATTCTAAATGTCTACCATTAGGGGAAAGCTTAGTGGCATTGTAGACAACTGTAGTTTCCATTTCAGACAAGGTCTCGTGTAACAGAGGCTAGCCTCCACCTCCTAGGCTTACATCATACAAGACCATGCCCACTCATAGACAATTTTTAATATAATTTACTCAAATTTTTATTTAAAACTAATACATTTACAGCTATACCTAGAAAAAAACTTAAGCAAAATTTTTCCAAGACAGCAGGGTAGCTAATAGGGAACTTGCCTCCTGACGACCCACATAGAAGAGACACTCTACACCCCTGCGAGCTGCCCTCCAGCCTCCACACAAACATGGTACACACAATGTAATTTTCAGTCGTGTATGTTGACGCACACCTTTAATCCCAGCACTAAAAAGAGAGGGGTAGGTAGAAGGTAGGTAGTTTTGAGTTTGAGGCCAGCCCGGTCTACACAGTGAAACTCTTCATCATAATTTAAAAACAACCAAAAAATGTTCATTTTTCTTTCAAGGAAAAGTCAACTACTCTAATGTAAAGGAAATGTACAAGGAGGAGGCAGCAGTGCCGCAGCCAGGACGAAGCCCTGGGCTTCATGCATGTCTGGCAAACACTGCACTAGTAATCTAGTCAAGCACAGCCTAAGACTTAAGGTCATGGCAGTCTCAGTCTCCCAAGTGTTTGATTTGGTGGTCTGTGCCTCTATTACCACACTACGCAAACGAGGCATCCAAAATCGGTCTAATAAAGATCCAGGCATGTATCTAGTAAAGAAACACCTAAACCCCATTGGGTGGTGACCGTAGCATCCAGTTCATTCTGAGGATTTCAACTATCAGTTACATAATAAATGTTCTGGTTTCAAACACTAACACTGTAATGCATTTAAAAGTGTTCCGCATCGGGGGCATGCTAATTTTTTCTGCACTGTTCCAGTTTTAGTATATGTGCTGCTGAAAGGAGCCGTGGTGGCGTGCGCCTTTAATCTCAGCACTGGGGAGGCAGAGGCAGCAGATCTTTTGAGTTTGAGGGTAGCTTGGTCTACCAGGACAGCCAAGGCTGCACAGAGACACCCTAAAAATAAATAAATAAGTGGATAAATAAATAAGTAAACAATGACATGTTGTGTTGAGGACCCAGAAGATGGCCCAGTAAGTAAAAGGTGCCATTGCATAAGCCTGGCCACCTGAATTCAATCTCCTGCATCCACAAAAAGTAGAGAGACCTAGCTCCAATGTTGTCCTTTGACCTGAACAAGCACAACCATTCATATAGACCATACACACACACACACACACAAAATTTAAAACAAATTACATTCTATTAAAGGAAATTCTTTTAAAGGAAAAAATGGCCGGAGGTGTTGGTGGACGCCTTTAATTCTACCATTCAAGAGGCAGCAAGTGAATCTTGCCTGGTCTACACAGAGGAACTGTGTCTCCAAAGACAAAAACAAAACAGAGGGAAAGTGACACAGTAAATGGCAGCTAGGACAAAGAAGGGTACCTCCAGCAGCACAGGGCAGCACATGGGAGTTTGTACAAGAGGCCTGTTTCTCATCAGCTAGACGTTGTGACAAGCTATGAGAAAGAGTAAATGCCTCTCTTTCGGAAAGACTATGCAACCACAGTCAATAATTGTGTGATCACTCACTTCAGGTGGGCTACTAGAGTCTTGTCAAAGCAGGGTCAAAGGTGAGCCTCCCAGTCAGCCAAGTTGACAGGAGAGAAACTATGGTGTGAACAAGCTATATTGTGTCGATATACAATGGTAATTTTAAACATCTCTAAGTAGCTTTTGTGACTATTACATTTAAAAGTCATCCAAAAAGAGAGAAGGAGAAGGGCTTTTTCTTTCAGTTTGTCTGTCTTTTCATATGATTTAATTGTAGAGAAAAAGAAACCATCTGATGAAGGAACAAGGCTAAGAGACCCTTCTCGGTGCCACAGGACCTAATTTCACTCACAATCACATGACCAAAGTGTCCACCTATCTCCACTGGTTCTGCTTCCCCCTTCATGTTAACTAAGAATCCCTCCTGTGTCTAAGCTTTCCAGCTCATTCTAGAAAAGCAGACCAGGTCCTGTTCCTGGAGGAGAGCCCCAGTGATGCACCACTGATTCAGTCACCACGAAGTTCATCCTGGTTTTCATGAGTCAGCACAAGCTGACTAACAGACTGTCTCCCATCATTCCCAGTCAGGCTTTCCTTCTCTGAGGTCTAACAGTTTATCTATTCAAGTTTAAGCTCCATGGTTTCGATGAGGTTGGTTTGTTTGGCTAGTTGGTTTTCTGGAGAGCAGGGCAGTAAGGTTTGTGAGTCTGGGGGTCTTTCTTTGGTTGCTGTTGCTGTGTGTGTGTTAGAGAACAAAGCCCTATGGCATGCTAGGCCAGCACGTTACCAAGTGAACCCAGAAGTTGCCTTTCCAAAGCACACATCTCACAAGCCAGCTCTCTGAAAATCCTTCAAGTGCTTGTCTCTGCATGAAAAACAAACCCCTGGGGCTGGAGAGATGGCCCCATGGTTAACAATACTTATTGGCTCTTGCAGAGGACCTGGGTTCAGTTCCAAGCACCCATACAGTGGCTCATAACTATACATGGTTCCAGTTCCAACATATCTGAAACCATATTCTGATCTCTGTGGAAACCATGTACATGTAGCACACATATACATATACAGGCGAAACACTAATACACTTAAATTTTAAAAAATTAATTTTAAAAGGTTAAAAACCTTAATTATTAACATGCTTAAACTATTTTTAAATTATCTGCTGGTCTTAGCCAGGAAAGGTGGTGCACACCTTTAACCTCAGTGTTCAGGATGCAGAGACAGGTGAGTTTGAGGCCAGTCTGGGCTTCATGGTGAGGTTTCAGGACAGCCAGCGCTATGCAGAGAAAACTTCTCTCTCTCTGTCTCTCTCTCTCTCTGTCTCTCTCTCACTCACTCACTCACACATTATTTGCTGATCTCAAAACATTTAGATCATTCCTGTCAAAATTAAAATGCCTTTCTTCTTTTCTCTACTTCTACATATCCGTCACAACCTGACCAGCGCTGCCCTAGGTCTCCAGAGTTAGATAACCTTTCCATCCTCCCACTGCTCTACACAGAGACACCAAACTGTCATCACGAAGCAGCTGTCAGTCACACTTTAACAGAAGGAAATCAATAAGCTAATTTGAGGCTCAGGTAATGGCTAAACTATAACAGGTCCAGAAAACACTGCTGTGAAGCATGTTACCTCGACCAAAGGAATTAATTGTGCAGGAGGTGGTGGTGCACACCTTTAATCCCAGCACTAGGGAGGCAGAGGCAGACAGACCTCTGAGAATTCAAGGCCAATCTGGTCTACACAGCTAGTTCCAGAACAGCCAGGGCTACACAGAGAAAACCTGTCTTGAAAAACAAACAAAAATGTGTATGTGAATTGTGAACACAATCAAGCTTGTGTTCCCTCTACTAAGGAAAAAGAAACCATGTGTGTGTGTTTTCTGTATTACTATATAGGAAAGGAAATCAATGACCCAAAAAATGTATTAGAACCTCTTCAAAGGGGAAAAACACTTAACCAGGCAGAATTAAGCTGGAGACACAGCTCAGTAAGTAGCAAGATTGCCTGGCATGTAGAAAGCCTAGGCTCAACCTGTAGAACCCCAGAAAACAAGACATGGTATCATACACTTGTAATCCCAACATGGAGGAGGTAGAGACAGGAAGGTTATCCTCCACTACATAGTAGGTTTGAGGCTAGCCTAGGATAAATGAGACCCTGGGGATGGTGAGTAGGAGCAGAGCAAGAATCCATCAATGACCCTTCTCCAAACCCATGGAGAGCTGTCCTCAAGGAGCAAGCTTGAATCCTTGGCCTCCTTATTATGATATGAGCAAGGAGCACAAATCAGCCCTAAAGTTCTAAATTTTAGACATATAAAATACCGTGTAAAAAAGGCAAATTAAACTGCTCAGCTGGTCAGATGTGGTCTTCCAGACACATCTTCTATGTAAGAAGGTAAACCTAGACACAGTCACCTGCCACAGTCATCCTCAGTATCTTCTTGCTCACCCACTTTCTCCCTGAGATTCAGTCCGTAAGTCATGTCCAAGTACATCTTGCCTTTCTTCAAGTTCAGAAAGTCAGAAGACAGATCTTAAAAACTAAGAACAGGGCTGGAGGTGGTGGTTCATGCCTTTAATCACAGCAGTTGGGAGGGGCAGGCAGGTCTATCTCTGAGTTCGGGGCTAGTCTGGTCTACAGAATGAGTTCCAGGACAGGGCACCAAAGCTACAGAGAGAAACCCTTTCTCGAAAAACCAAAACCCCAAACAAACAAATAAAAACCCTGTGTGAACAGGGATTAGCTCCATCAGCAGCATCAGTTCACTTCTGCATTTAAACTTTGAGTCCCACTCAGACTGTAAGCACGCATTCAGTGTAAGGCTACCCAGAGCTTCACATCAGACTTCCCTGACATCAGCATCAGCATCCACACATCTTCAGTGAAAGCTCTGACCCAGACATGACACCAGTGCCCACACATACTTCAGTGAACGCTTCAACCCAGACACCAACATCAACATACACACGTCAAGGAAGTTCTAACCCCATGAAACACTGAGGGATTCCTTCAATGGCAGATTTTAAAGAAATGACAAAAACGTGACTATCTTAAGCAACCCCAGGCAGGAGAACGAAACAATGAGGTTCTCTGATCTGTTAAGAGGGTTAGCTTCATCAACCATTCGTCTAGACAATAAGCCAATCTAACTTCTCTGACTTCCAAAAGTTAAGTGCCTGCGTCACTCAAATATGGCAATTTCCCAAATATTTAGATCACAGCTAGATTAGGAAGATGAGGCTAAAATTTCCACTTTATTATTCTGAATTAGACAATTTAGGAAGCCTGAGAGTTATTCAATTATGTGACCATTTGCTTCTCTTAAATATAAGCACATTTTTTTTTTTTTAAATTTTCATTGGTGTTTTTCCTGCACTATGAGGGTGTTGGATCCCCTGGAAGAGGAGTTACAGACAGGTGTGATCTGCCATGTGGGTGCAGCTGAACCATCTCTCCAGCCCAAATCCGGACTTTTTTTTTTTTAACAGGTCAAAGAAGCTGTGTCCTGGGCTGGAGAGATGGTTCAGTGGTTAAGAGCATTGCCTGTTCTTCCGAAGGTCCTGAGTTCAATTCCCGGCAACCACATGGTGGCTCACAACCATCTGTAGTGAGGTCTGGTGCCCTCTTCTGGCCTGCAGACATACACACTGACAGAATATTGTATACATAATAAATAAATAAATATTAAAAAAAAAAGAAGCTGTGTCCTCCAAGTTTGTATGATATATACCACCTAAATTTACTGTAGGGCACCTGGTTTAACAGTCTAACTAGAAAGGATGAGAAAATGCGCAGGCCTACACAGAAGAGTTTATATTCTGAGGTTGCAGTAAGCACATTATTTGTCGTTTTCATTTTAATGCAATAAATCTCACTTGTTTTCTGCCAATTTGGGGTTGTTTAGCTATAAGGAGCAGCAGATTCAAACAGGGTTTTACCCTGCAGGCAGGGTGTGGACTCTCTTGCCTTAGCCTCCTGTTTAGTAGCCGTTACAGACAGATGCCATCACACCTGCTTCTAAAGTACGTTTCATATACACGATAAGAAAGCTGAGGCCCAGGAATCACAAGAAAACTATCCAGTTACATAAAGAATATACTATCTACTGAACTCTGTAACTTCAAAATCCACACAGCATGACCTCTAAGTCTCCTTGTTAAGACGACCTTCAACTTATTATTGCTAATCTTTAACATAAAACTTGATACAAAACAAAAAATCCCAATAAATTCATTATCTCAGCCTTGGAGAACAAAACGATAACCCTGGGTGAAGAAATGCATTTATAAATGTGGAAAAGCACACTGTAGTGATAAAATACAATTAAAGCTGGTTTGCCCAATGGCAATAAACAATGTATTCTACCAACACATTTACCCAAACAGCTTTTAGAAATAAATGCACATCCACAATGAGAAGCTGACGCCACACACTTAAATAAAAATAAGACAGGCATGGTGATGCACGCCTTTAATGCCAGCACTCGGGAGCAGAGGCAGGAGGATCTCTGTGAGTTTAAAGCCAGGTTGATCTACAGAGAGAGCTCCCGGATAGGCAGGGCTATACAGAGGAAACCCTGTCTCACACCACTTCCTTCCCCACCCACAAAGAAAAGAAAGATCCACTGTCACAAAATCTGCCTCACCAGGTTCCTGTCACTATTTCTCTTCCTTTTTTAGCAATTTAACCTCAAACATGTAAGGGATAAAACAGCACTGGTAAACCATCAGCTAGATTCTGGTTAATTCAATCAATGCCTGCATGCTACTCATTGCGCGGAGCGGATGAATGGCTGCACCTACCTGTCGGTGCTGGTGCTGGTACTGCTGCTCATCGACTCGCTACTGGAGGATCTACTTCGAGAGCCGCTGCCGCTGGGGGACCTGGTGGGTCTAGACGCTTGGCTAGCCAGCCTCTGCGGAGACTGGTTTCTAGACTGGGACGAATGTGGTGACCGACTCCTGCTGTGCTGGTAGCTGCGCTCTGGCCTTCTGCCTCGTACCTCCCGGGGAATGTCGTCCCTGTAGATATCCCTGTGTACCACGCTGGGCAGTGTAAACTGCTCCCGAGCCCTAGGTTCATATCGGGGGTCATGAGCATCAAAGCGGTTTGGACTTCGACTCCGAGAAGTGTAATAGAGCCCGTGTTGTAAAGTCCGCTCTCGAGGGTCTCTATAGTAATCCTGATCGTAATGTCTCGTCCGATCAAATGCTCCTGTCCCCCGTTCATGGTGTCCATAGGCACTATGTTCATAAGCACGCTCCCTGTTATCTGAAGCCCTGCATTTAGGAGGGGAAAATATTTAATCAGAAAGGAGCAAGCAAAACTGAAAGCAAGTCATGCAAACATCCATTTCAGAGTTGTCTTTGCACCTCATCACTCTCTACACAGCACGGACCTTAGTAAGCAAACACTGACAAACTCAACATTTTACTTGACTCGAAAACTTCACTAGTGAGCATCGTTTTTACTAATATTGGGCTGGCCTTCCTCAGTAGTGTTCTGCATGTCAAATGATCCCTTTATGGGAGATTTTTAAACTTGTATAAAAGGGTGTGTGTATGTGTTGTGAATACCATTGTTTGGTTGTTTTGGGGGGTTTTGTTGTTAGTTTTTTGTTTTGTTTTGTTTTTTGACAGTCTCATAGCTTAGGCTAACCTCAAACTCCCTATGTATGTATATAAGGATGACCTTAAACTTCTGATCCTGTATCCACCTCTTAAGCACCAGGTATGCACCACAATGCACAATACCCAGTTTATACCCTGATAGGTTGGCCTCCAACTCAGAGATCAGCCCCAAATGCTAGGATTAAAGGGAATGCACCCACCAGGCCCAGCTTAATGTTGGAGTTTTTTTTACAGTTTCAACTGAATAAAACATATACTATACTTCTATTTACTTGCAGTTTATTTCAGAACACATCTGTGTACTGCACTGAGGAAAACATTGACGCCTTTGACAGCCCACGTTCTGCAGTAGGAGGACTGCCAAACAAACCAAACAATTCAAATGCAGTGTTTTCTTACTCTTAAACTTTTCGTCCCCTGGAGACAGGGTCTTGCTATACAGCCCAGGCTAGATTTGAACTTCCTTTTTTTCTTTCTTTCTTTCTTTTTTTTTTTTTTTTTTAAGATTTATTTATTTATTGTGTCTACAGTGTTCTGTCTACATTCATGCTTCTAGGCCAGAAGAGGGCACCAGATCTCATTACAGATGATTGTAAATCACCATATGGTTGCTGGGAATTGAACTCAGGACCTTTAGACAAACAGGCAGTGCTGTTAACCACTGAGCCACCTCTCCAGCCCTAGATTTGAACTTTCAATCCTACTGCTTCACTCTCCCTAGGAATCAGTGCTGTAAGGCACATCTCACAACTATCAGGTCTCTCATTAATTTTGATGTTTGGGTCCTCTGAATAAATTACTAAGCTATATAAATTGCCCAAACAATTATATTTAAAAATGAGAATGGCAGCTTAAAAAAATTAAGATATCAAAATATTGGGATGTTGCATAACACTGTCTGCATAACTTTATCTAAGATTGAAAGCTGTTCTATCTTCCAGATGCTACATAATTCTTAAGCACTTATACCATGACTAATTTTTCTTAATATATGTGTTTAACGACTGGAAGAAATAGGTTCTCTTGGCTTTGACTGTATCAAAGGTACCTGAGATAAAACTGGCAATGCTGGCAACGGTGAGCTACTCGTGAGCAGCAATTAGTCATGACCTGACTTAACAATACTGGCTTTGGTTTTGCAGTTCTGAGGTCCAATCCAGGGCTCTAGACATGTGGGCCAAGTGTTCTACCACTGAGCTACATCCTCAGTTCCCCGAGATTTTAGTTAGGATGTTGATGTTCACCAGCCCAAGAGTACAGGATGTAATGCATGCATAAGAGCGCACACGCGCTTATGTGGTAACTCAGACACTGGGCATGGGAGCCCAGACCCTTCATGGGAGGCAGAGACAGGTGAGACTCTGTCTCAAAAAACAACAAAACCAAACAAAGGGAAAACAAGGAAGGAAGGAAAGCCCCTACTCACTAAAGAAATTCTAAGTTCTCTACTTCTGCAGGGCATGGGCACAAGTTACTGGAGCTGTTCTATAACCTCACCCACTACCAATCTTCTATCAAAAGAAAGAAAGAATCTTTTTTTTTTTTTTTGGTTTTTCGAGACAGGGTTTCTCTGTGGCTTTGGAGCCTGTTCTGGAACTAGCTCTGTAGACCAGGCTGGTCCCGAACTCACAGATCCGCCTGCCTCTGCCAACCGGGCGATGGTGACACACGCCTTTAATCCCAGCACTCGGGAGAAAGAAAGAATCTTGAGAGATAAAGAATTAGGATCTCTCCAACAAGGCTAGATTCAACGTTCTCTAAGAATCACCATCATTTTCTCAGTCCATTCCCAGATTCCCAATATGTCCATCAGCAGTCCCTTTCCCTCAGCATCTCACTTAGTACCAGCCCTACTATCCTAGACTGTGTGGATGTGTCTATACACACATGTGCACCTTCCTTGACCATTTCATGCCTTATATTCATTCTCATTTTGTAGCCTTGGCTGATCTAGAACTCACTGTATAGACCAGGCTGCCCTAGAACTCACAGACACTCGCCAGCCTCTGCCTCCAGTACTGGGATTAAAGGGGTATGTCACTGCACTCAGCCTACATCTTAGTTTTGGAGACAGGGTCTCTCACTGAACTTGGAGCTAGCCAAATGAGCTAAGTTGGCTGGCCAATAAGCTCCAGGAGTCCCCGTCTCCAGCTCCCCAGTGGGAGTGACGGCTGCACATCACCGTGCCAGGCTGTCACTGGGTGCTAGGGATCTGAGTCCAGGTCTTTGTGGTCCCATGGAGAGCATCTTATCTACGGAGCCATCTCCATGGACTCCTGATAGGCTATTTTTGCTTTTTTTTTTTTCTGCCAATATGGAAAACTAAGCTGGCAAAGGGAGAGGGGATGAGTACTATATATATATATATTTTTTTTTTGGTTTTTCGAGACAGGGTTTCTCTGTAGCTTTGGTGCCTGTCCTAGAACTAGCTCTTGTAGACTAGGCTGGCCTCGAACTCCCAGAGATCCGCCTGCCTCTGCCTCCCGAGTGCTGGGATTAAAGGCGTGCGCCACCACCACCCGGCAGTACTATATTTTCTTCTGAAGTGTATTAAACAACATTATTTTCCTTTTTCATTAACTACAATTCCAAAACTTGAAAATTTTCAGTGTCTAACAAGGTTTCCTTTAGATTTACACAAAAACATCGTAATAGGTCAGTTCTGCACACTACCAAATGTTAATTGGTAAAGCCATAATTAATGATGTAACAGAAGCAATAGACAATTACTGCTACAGCTGGCATTTTATAAGCATGTGCAGCTCTTATCCATTAAGAAGATACAGAGGCAGGCATGAGAGAAGCGGAGCTAAGATCTGACTGCTAGTCTTGGATTCATCTATTAGTACTAAATGCATCTAAAGTTAGTGGGGGAAAGAAAGGGTGTGACTTGGGTTAGAAGAGGGGCTAATATACACAGGTCAGGACATACCAACCTTTTCCAACTGTGGAAACACGACCTATAATCCCAATTAAATCTAGGGAGAGAATTGTGAACATAACTTCCCCAATTTTGGCCCCTCTTACGGGGGTAATCCACCTTCTTAGTGGGCAAGGGTGTCAAATGATATTTAGATGAACCACAAGAAAAAAAAAAATCTTAGTGACCAGACAAATAATTCCACAGGAAGCAAGTAGTCCCAGACAAACTGTAACTCTCAAACCCCCAGACTTCTTTCTTGAGATAGTAGACAATTATAAATTGATCCACATTCATAAAAATCTGCAGCCCTAAACACGATCAGGCAGCTGGCATCGAGGAAAATCTCTCTACAATTCCAGTGAATGAGGAACAAAGTTGCTGACAACTGTCCACTTTTGTAGATATCCAGCCCAGTCAATGTGACTGCTGTATCCACAACTGACAGTGCTGTGTTCAAAGCTAAAGGTCCTTCAACAGGGTGGCAACCTGCTTAAGAAGTGGACAGTAATCCTCTTCCCCTCGGCTAATGGAGTCTGAGATGGTAGCATCCCATACATTCCAGAAGTTAGGAGGCAGCTGTACTCCAGCATTTACGAATGTCCATCATTCCTATTTCCCCATCCCATCGAGTGTAATTCCACAGAAATTGAATATATCCAAAAGGGAAAAATCCAGCATTGCCTTTGTTTTTCCTCACCCAGGTATACATTTCCATGCTCAAGTATTGGTTGTAGTATCCAAATGGTTGAATCAACGATCTGCTAGATATTTTGTGACAATCCGATTTGTTTGTAGACTTTGCATACTGAAAACTGAGAGGTGCTTATCAGCTTGTAAAAGATCTGCAGGCTCTGATATTCCGGAAATATTCCACATAGCCCGAAGACAAAACCAGTAGCCAAATAGCTCCATCTGGTAGTAAGGATATATCCAAGGAAGGCCTTGATAATATCCAACAGGAGGGATACTTCCTTCTAGAAGCCAGGTAACTCCAAAATTGATGCTGCTGCAGGACCTCTTCCACCACGTTAGCTCAGAAGTAGATATCCAATCTGCTGCAGGAAATATCCTCTATGGTTCCATGAAGTACCAGCCACTGGGACAGACATCACTTCCGTTTCCAACCCAAAATAGGAAACATGAGAATGCCCAAAACTTTAAATCCATCTGGGGCCCCTAAATTTGAGTTTCTGTTTCTCACCACATCAAATACAAAATACCTGCCTACAAAAACCTTGGAACTTACCCATCGAGTCTCCGTTCATAGCGTCCTTCTCGTGCATGAAGTGATGGTGGGGGGCCATAAGCAGGCCCTCCACCACTTCCTCTGAACCCAGAAACCTCTCTACTACGAGATGCTATGGAAACTGTATCATCCAATCCCCGAGCAGCACTTGGAATCGTGCCTGGTTCATTATAATCCGTGCGTAGGTCTCTATCTCCCATTTTGTTGACTGAGTTGTGAGCTTTCTGTGCACTTTTGATGTCCACAAAATCCACAAAGGCAGCCACTCCTCCTTCAGACCCCCGCTTGGGGAGAATTTTGACACTTTCCACGCGGCCATATCTGGAAAAAAATGAAGTAAAGTTATTTGTGTGTATCAATACCATCCCACAATGTTTCCTTTTAAAGTAATTTACATTATATATGTATGGAACATGAACTACAAACTGGCTTTTTGTTGGAGGTACCTATTTGGAAATGTTCATGGTGCGGGGAGGCCAGAGATCCACGCCAGGAGTCGTACTCCCCCTCCTCATTTTCTGAGACAGGGTATCGAGCTTGATCTGGCTAGATGGAAAACCAGCAAGGAGATCTAGCATCGTGAAGCATCTAGGTACTAGGGGTCAAACACCAGTCTCTGTGTTTGAACAGCAAGTACTTTACGAACTGAGTTATCTCCCCAGGTCCCAAAATAGCTATTTAAATGGCTCCCACTTAAAACACACACACACAGTATCACACAATCTTTGAAAGCTCATTTGCACTTAACAGGTTTTATACTCTCTGAGACAAATATTTGCACATCTTGTTTGATTTGGTTTGTTTTTTCAAAATAGGTTTTTTTTTGTGTATCTCTGGCTGCCCTGGAACTCACTCTGTAGACCAAGCTGGCCTCGAACTCACAGAGATCCGCCTGCCTCTGCCTCCCGAGTGCTGGATTAAAAACGTGCGCGACCACCGCCTGGCTGCCACATCATTATTTTTATTTCTCTCATTTGTATTTCTGAAACTAAATTAACCTTTCCAAAACACTTAACTAAAACAAACCCCTCAAAAGTTCTCAGTCATATTTACGTTGTAACAAAGATTATTAAACCTAAAATAAAATTAAAGTGGCTTTAAAATACTGAACTGCGGTCTGGTAACATATGACTACAGTCCAGACACTCAGGAGATACAGGCAAGAAGGTCGAGAATTATCGCCAGCCTGGCTACATGGCGTGTTCTAGAACTCATGAGATAGACAGTCTACTTCACGAAGAAACTATTTATGCACTCGTGTAGACGTCCACACGATACAGTGGACAGGTGGTGGCCAAAGGACAACTTTCCCAGAGTTGGTTTTCCTCCTTCCACTGTATGGGTTCTGAAGATCAAACTCAAGATTGTCGGACTTGGTAAGCACTTTCCCCTTTACTCACTCAGCCATCCAATAACTGTACTCTATGTCTTATGGGGGGAGAGACTCAGAAACTCTAGTGTCCTCAACTCACTGGGAATGTGTAACCTTGAGCTTTCAGGGCTCCTAAAGGGCTGGGCCCACAGGTGCACACCACCATGAACCCTTTGTGAAATGTTAGGAACTTGTGTGCTTAAGCAAGCACTTTGCCAACCAAGCTGCAACCCCAGCCTATTACATGTTTTTTGTTGTTGCTGTTTTGTTTTTTATTTTATTTTATTTTTTTGTTTTTTGGTTTTTCGAGACAGGGTTTCTCTGTGGTTTTGGAGCCTGTCCTGGAACTAGCTCTTGTAGACCAGGCTGGTCTCGAACTCAGAGATCCGCCTGCCTCTGCCTCCCGAGTGCTGGGATTAAAGGCGTGCGCCACCACCGCCCGGCTGTTTTGTTTTTTAAATGAGTCAAGGTTTCTCTGTGTAGCCCTGGCTGTCCTGGAACTCACTGTGCAGAACAGGCTTAGCTTTGAACTCAGAAATCTGCCTGACTCTGCTTCCCTAGTGCTGGAACTAAAGATCTGTGTTATCATGAACGGCTAAACTCACTTTTTAATTAAATGGACAAAATGCTTTGACAAAATAGATTTCTTGTGGGATGGCACATACCTATAATCTTGATCCCGTAACCCCAATACTTGAGAGGTAGAGGCAGGAAGATCAGGAGTTCAAGACCACCCTTAGTTATATGCAAGTTTGAAACTAGCCTAAGCTCCAGGAGACCCTGTTGGAGGGGAGGACAGGAAAGAAATCTAGATATTTTACTGTAATTATCCAGCTAGCCTGTGACTATTAAAAACTCAAACCCTCCACCTCCTGGGTACTGCAATTAAAGGCACATGCCACCTCACCCAGCCAGAGGTAACTTTTCTCTTTTGTATTTATTTTATTTTATATGTATGAGTGTTTTTTGCCTGTATATGTATATGTGCACCATGTGCAGGTCTGGTGCCTTCAGATGTTAGAAGAGGAGCTGAAACTGGAATTACTAACAGTTGCTGGGAGTTGAACTTGCGTATCTTCAAGAATAAGTGTTCTTAACTACTGAGCCATCTCTCCAGCCCCCAGAGATTTTTGTGAGTGTGTGTGAGTGTGTGTGTTTTACATACACCATTTTCTACCCATAGTTGGCTAAACCCAGAGGGCTGACTAATCCACTAATCATCTAAGTTTTCTGGACAGAATAAAAAACTACCCAAAATATTGTCAGGTTTCCTCATGGTTTAGTCTTTCAACATTCTAAAGTGTCTATAGTAAACATTAACAGTCCTTAGAAGTTCCCCCAAAGAATGCAATTTCAGTTTGTTAATGACCTCAGAGCCTCCGTGTGGGAACTCAGCAACATAGTAAAAGAAAAGCCTGAGACCCAGTAGAGACTGAGGCTGCCCCAGGAGTAGCATGGCTTTAAAAGTGATGTTCTGGGTGCTGGAGAGATGGCGCTGTGGTTCAAAATACACACTGCTCTTGCAGTGGACAGGAGCTCAGTTCCCAGAAGCTGTGTCAAATGACTCAGATCTGCCTATGGTTCCAGCTCCAGGGAATCTGACGCCCTCTTCTGGCCTTCATGGGCACCTGCACAAGCATTACATACCCACATATACCCAACATATAAACATAATTTAAAATAAAAACTTGCCAGGTAGTGGTGGTGTACGCCTTTAATCCCAGCACTTAGGAGGCAGAGGCAGACAGATCTCTGTGAGTTTCAGGACAGTCAAGGCTACATAGAGAAATCCTGTCTTGAAACCCCACCCCCAAAATTAAACAAGTAGACTGAAATAGATAGGTGGGTGGGTGATAAAAAATTTGAGGAAAAAAATAGGTCTTATCGGGTGGTGGTGGCCCACATCTTTAATTTTGGGAAACAGAGGCAGGCAGATCTCCAGGTTTGAGGCCAGCCTTATCTACAAAGTGAGTTCCAGGACAGCCAGGATTATACCAAGAAACCCTGTCTCAAAACATCAACTTCCCCACCCCCAGAAAAAGAAAGAGAGAAAAAAAAAGAAAAAGAAAGAGGAAGAACGGAAGAAAGAAAGTCAGTTAGTCTTTAGGGGCTAGAGAGACGATTCAACAGGTAAGAGCACAGGACAGGCTGTTCTTTCAAATGACCTAGGGTTGGGTCCCAGCACCCACATGGCACCACACAACCATCTATAACTCCAGATCCAGGATTCTCTTCTGGCCTCCACAGGCACCAGGCACACAAATGGTGCACAGACATATAGGCAGGCAAAACACTCCTGCACTTAACAAACTGAGAGAGGATGTGAGAGTGTAAGAATGAGTGTGTGTGTGTATGTACCGGGCTGGAAAGGTAGCTCAGTTGTCAGGAGTATGTATGATCTGTTCCCTGTTCAGTCCCTAGGACCAGTGTCAAGTCCACAGGATGTGTCACACCAGCCTCCGCGGATCTGGTCCTGCTAACTCCACAGGCCCCTGTACTCACTCCCATGTGCATAGTCACACATATACATAATTAAACTTTGAATTTTTTTTTTTTTGTTTTTTTGAGACAGGGTTTCTCTGTGTAAAAGAGTCCTGGATCTTGTTTATAGACCAGGCTGGCTTCAGAGATCCACCTGCCTCTGCTGAAATTAAAGGTATGTGCTACCACTGCCCAGCTTAAAATATTTTTAAAGAGGTTATGTTCTAGGGACTTGATTTATATGGTAACAAAACCAAGACTATTTGTTTCATGGAATTTACAACTGCAGTTTCCTAAAAGATGAAAAGAAGATCTTCCTAGTCTAAACCAACCCCTCAGCTCCACAAGAAACTTGCTACCCAATTTCCAGAGCATCACTAACCACGTGGAGCCATATCAGCCTGCCCAGCACCACAGTAACAGTAGGGCAGCCCAAGAAGCACCTCCGTGGAGGAGCAGGCTTCACTTGCATGAGTGGGTTCAGTCCCTAGTAGCCAAAATCAAGAAGCATCAGTACGTTAAAAGTTAATTTCTCTCAACCTCTCCCTCATTAGCTTGATTAACAGAAATGTATAACTTTAATTTCACCTTTTGAAACTGATCTCATAGGCAACAACAACAAACTGCCACATACTTCATTTGCATAGTCCTCCCACTTCATACAACAATCCTCCCTGAGTCATTCTTGAAACAAGACAACAGAACTACATCCAACTAAAGAAAATAACTCATGAAGTTTTCCACCTAATTCCGCTTTGTCTATAGCTAGAGGACCATATCTCAGGGGCTGGGAGTATAGCTCAGTGACAAGAGTACTGGCCCAGCATGCACAAGGTCCTGGGTTCAAATCCCAGCATACATATATATACACAAAGATCAAAATTCACAACATAGCCAGGCACAGTAACTCACCCCTTTAGTGCTCTGGAAGCTAAGGTGGGAGACCAGTATTCTGAGGCTGAGCAGGGCTATAGCAAGACCCTATCTCAAAACAACAAAATCTGCAGCATGAGGAAATACCTATGATCCCAGCACTCAAAAGCTAGCTGCAGGAAAGTCAGTCATTCTGTCCTTGGCCGCATAAAGTTAACCTGCCTACGTGATATCCTACTTCAAATCAGAGGTAGGAGGGGATCCTCATCTGCTGATATAAAAGTTTTTTGTTTCGTTTTGTTGTTTTGTTTTGTTTTTTAATGTGGTAACTATTTTTTTTGAAACAGTATCTTCCAAAACAGCCCAGTTTGGCTTCACACTGGTGACTGTCCTAGGTCACCCTCCTGAGCCCTTGGAGCGCCAGGTGCACCCACCAGTCACTGCAAAGTTTGCCTTCTCCTTGGCAAACAAGATTCCGAGGCTGGGGGGTGGGGGGGAGCGCTCAGTGGCTAAGCTCTTGTTACTCTTGCAGAAAATCGGGCTTTGGTTCCCAGCTCTCAGGTCGGTGGCTCACAATCCTCTGTTAACTCCAGTTCTAGGGGACATGATGCTCTCTTCTGATCTCCACAGACACCAGGGACACACACGGTGCATATATACACATGCAGACAAAATACTCATACACAAGAAATGCAAACTTCTAAAATACAAAAAAAAAAAAACCCTCTAGAAATTAAAGAAAAAATCTAATGTGCAATTAATTTATGTTATGAAATTGACTTATAAATTTTAGTTACTAAAGATGGTTAAAAACCCAAAATCAGCCAGATGGTGGTGGTGCACGCCTTTTAAATCCTAGCACTCAGGAGGCAGAGGCAGGCAAATCTCAAGAGTTTGAGGCCAACCTGGCCTACAGGGTGAGTTCTAAGGCAGCCAGGGCTACACAGAAAAATTCTGTCTAGCCGGGCGGTGGTGGCGCACGCCTTTAATCCCAGCACTTGGGAGGCAGAGGCAGGCGGATCTCTGTGAGTTCGAGACCAGCCTGGTCTACAAGAACTAGTTCCAGGACAGGCTCCAAAACCACAGAGAAACCCTGTCTCGGGGGAAAAAAAAAAATCTGTCTTGGAAAATAAACAAAACAAAATATCCCTAAGCCAGCACAACAGTTGACCAGAACACCCTCACCACTTTTTTTCTTGGGGAAGGCTGGTGAGACAGGTTTGGTTTTCCTGGACGCCACTATGGAGAAAAAACTGGCCTTGAACCTGCAGCAATTTTCCTGCCTCTCTGTCTCTGAATTACAAGTGTGAGCCAACACATTGGGCTCCTGGTCTCTACAGAAAAAGCTAATACCCTGAGCTATCTGTGTCCTTGGAGTGCCGGGAAAGGAAGGAGGGGACAGAATTTACAACTGATGTTCAATCTCTGGCAAAGCAAACAAAAATCACAGGGCTGTGGTATAACCTTGAGGAAAGCAGCAGAGATTGGTTATAATGCAAAATCCCTACAATACAGGAAAGGACCCAACCAACACACAACCCTCCCCCCCCAAAAAAAAGGGAGGAAAATATGAAGTCAATCAACGTAAGATGCTCAAGGGCTGGGGAATTAGCTCAACAATGGAGCCTATATATAAGGCTCTGGGTTTGAGAGGGAAAAAAATTGTCCACATGGGGCTGGTGAGACAACTCAGCAAGTTAATTCTCTTGCAGAGGACCCGCGTTCAGTTCTCAGCACCTGCATCAGGTGGCTCACAACCGCTGCCCCTAGCTCCAGCTCCCACTGATCTAGGCCCTCTTCTGGCCTCTTCCAGCACTGCACGACAGCAGACAGGTTTTTTAAGGAAAGAAATAAAAGGAAAGTATTTTAGGATTATAGCTTTGAACAGTCACTCGTGTTTAAAAACAAGGGAAGAATTAGTCATTTTGGTGTAATTATGATGATAATAGTACTGTGGTATCTTTAAATAGTCTTACATTTGAGAAGTACTGAAACACTAATAGATAAAATAAGTCATCTGAGATCTGTTTCAAAACAAAGGGCTGAAGTGATGGCTTCTTGGTTAAGAGCGAGTAAGTACTGGCTGGGCATGGTGGCCCACACCTTCAATTCCTAGCACTTGGGAGGCAGAGGCAGGTGGATTTCTATGAGAGACAACAAGCTGCTCTACACAGAAGGTTCCAGGTCAGCCAGAGCGGCGCTGTGCCACTCTGCCTCAAAAACAAAGCAACAAAACAAACTGTATCCCAGCAGCACTTAGGGACACTGAGACAAAACTGCTTCAGGTTAAGAAAGATTCCATTGGAACTCAGCAGTTAAGAGTACCTGCTGCTCTTCCAGAGGACATGAGTTTAGTTCCCAGCACCCACATGGTGGTTCACAATCATCTGTTAACTCCAGTTCCAGGGGATCCAATGCCCTCTTCTGACCTCTGTGGGTACCAGGCACGCACACAATGCATGTACATAGGGTACAGGAAAACATACACAAAAAGTAAAACTAATAAATCTTTAAAAGTGGTATCTTAGGAACTGGAGTGATGGTTCAGTGGCTATAAGCACTTACTGCTCTTCCAGAGGACCCAGGTTCAATTCCCAGCACCCACATGGCAGCTCACAACTACCTGTAATTCCAGTTTCAAAGGACCCAAAACCCATGGCAAAACACCAATGCACAAAAAATTAAAATAAATACCAAGGCTAGACAGAGAAACCCTGTCTCAAAAAACCAAAATAAATAAATAAATTTTTAAGAAAAAATGGTATCTCTTTCTTGGTGCAGGGGTTTGCATCTTTAATCCCAGTGGCAGAGGAAAGTCAATCTCTGAGTGCTAGACTAGCCTGGTCTCCAGAGCGAGACCCTGTCTCCAGAAGTGGAGCAGGTTATAAAGGAAAAAAAGAGTTCATGTTCAACCTTGTAGTGAATTCTAACCCATCGATGGCCACAGAAGATCCTACTGAAAAGGGGGAGGGTGACTAAGGCTGCACTAGGGTTTCTCTGAAGTTCAGAGCTGTATACACTCTGTATGGTAAGCTTCAGGAAACTGATTTTCCCAAGTCCACATTAAAGGCTGCTGCTTTATTCATTGTAAGGCAAAATCATCACAATGAATTTCCTAAAACTTGTTCTCAACATAATAAGAAAGTCGATAAATGAATTATTTGACCAGCAGGAGAAAAAACACACCCCAGAGTAATGAACTGTTTAATTCCCAAACCCAGGGTGCAAGCAGAACAAACCCCAAACATCAAGTGCAAGGTGGCACTGAGTCTGCTATAAAATGCACCAAAGACAACGTCTCTGACAGAGAAGAAAAGGGCAAAACCAGCGAAGCCACTTCCTATGCCGCCTTCTATTCCTTGCCAGCCTCATCATGTTGGATTCCAAGGAACTGCTAAGAGCCTCCAGAGGCCATGTCCTCAGAAGTGGCAGGAGTGGGTGGGAGATCAGATACAAAGAACAATAACTAGTGAGCAAAGCTATACATATAAGGGAGTCAGGTTCACCACTGCTTCAGAAGAGATTCATAAATACAGAAAAGGGGAGGATAAAAACTTCTCACCCCTTGAGACAGATTAGTGAATTTTTAAAAGGGCTTGTTGTGGGTGCCTGGTGAGCTGGTTTGATCCCTGGATCTTCTTAAGGGAAGAGAACCAACCCTCCGAAGTTGTCCTTTGACCTACATACTACACACACACCCCACAGCATGCTCAGGCCTGCATTCATGCACACCATACACACAGAATCATATGTGGACTCATTAAATCACATGGCATGTAGGTGGGTGTGATGACTCAGTGAGGAAAGGTGCTTGCTACCAAGCCTGTCGACCTGAGTTCAATTCCCACGGTAGAAGGAAAGAACTCCAAGTTGTCCTCTGACCACCACACGCCTGCTGTGGCAGATGTGCATACATATATGTACATGCAAGTAAATATAAGTTAAGAGACAGCTGCATGTTCATGATTATACACGCGTGTGCAAATGACACACAGCTCTGCAAGAAAAAAAACCCACAGAACTGAGCACTCAAGATCTTGATTTCTAGCTGGGCGGTGGTGGCGCACACCTTTAATCCCCACACTAAGGAGGCAGAGGCAGGTGGATCTCTGTGAATTTGAGGCTAGCCTGGTCTACAAGAGCTAGTTCCAGGACAGGAACCAAAAAGCTACAGAGAAACCTTGTCTCGAAAAATAAAAAAAAAGAACTAGTTCCAGGACAGGCTCCAAAGCTACAGAGAAACCCTACCTCAAAAAAAATTCTTGATTTCTTCTGCTGTCTCTCTTCCTGTTCAGAGGTAGCCATCATTCTGTGTTTCTCACCAATAAATCTCTTGGGGTGGGGGGGTCGTGATATGGGGGGCTGGAGAGATGGTTCAGCAGGTAACAGAACACACTATTCTGGAAGACCCAAGTTCAAGTCTGAGCTACCCATGGAAGGCAGCTATCTCACAACCAGGCAAGTAACTCCAGCTCCAGAGAAATCTGATGCCTTTGGCCTCCACAGGCACCTGCACTCACAAGCACATACCCACACAGAGACCCGTGCACATTATAACTAATAAAAAATAAATCTAAAAGTTTTCATTTCTGCACAACTACACCCAGAGCAAAAAATGCTTCTTCTAGAACTGGGATGTTAGCAAACATTATTAAAAATAAGCCTTTGTCATTCCCGAAACACTTATAAAAAATGAGGGGATACAGTAGGTAGTCAACCCCCAAAAGAGGGGGACAGTTGGGGATTCTCTCTTTAAAAGTCCACCCTGGGCTCAAATTTATCCTCCTGCCTCAGTCTCCCAAGGAAGACAATCGCAGTGGCATGGAACACAAGGAAGAGCTATCAGCCAGTGCTGAGGCTGCTAGGCAGAGACTTGATAGAGAGACTGACTACCAAGGCAATCCCAGGTACCACCCACCAAGTACCTGTCACCAGGGGGAAGACTATAGTTTGTAAACCAACCTAGTTAGGCAATTTTCTGTGTTGTTTTAAGAGAAAGTCTCTTTACACAGCCCTGGCTGTCCTAGAACTCACAGACTGGCCTCAAATTCACAAAGATCTGCCTGCCTTGGCCTCCCCAGTGCAAACTTAAAAGCAAAGTGAGAACAAGGATGGACAGGCGCTGGATGCTTAAGAACACTTAACTCCACCCGCCACTCCCCCTAGACAGGGTTCTCTGTGTAAGGGCCTGACTGACCTGGAACTCTATAGACCCAGCTGGCCTCAAACTCACTGAGATCCGCTTGCCTCTGCCTCCCGAGTGCTGGAGCTAAAGGTGTGCACCACCACTGCCCTACACACTTACACTCTTGTGGATCGGGCTTCAATTCCCAGCACCCACATTGTGGCTCAAAACCATCTGTTACTCCACTTCCAAGGGACTCGAAACCCTCTTCTGATCTTCTCAGACACCAGGCACACGTGAGGTACATACATTCAAGCAAAACAGTTATGTACATAATATAAAATAACTAAGTCTTCCAAAAAACAAACCACGTGAGTAATGAGCCAGGTTATTACCCCCAGATCCAATCTGAAGATGGGAATCCATCAGCCCTGTGGTTTTCTTTCCAAGAACACGTGGCCTGATCTGGTCATAAGGAAGAATCAGAGAGACCCAGTCATCCTGAGAAGTGGTGTTCTTTAAAACTCTGAAGTGCAGGATGGACTAGAAATAGAACCCAGAGATAAAAGAGTGCTTGCCACATTAGAAGGGAACTAGAGTCCAGACAGCTGAAAGGACTGTCTATGTGGCACTGCGGGCTAGGATTCTGGAGCAGAAGAGCACATCCGATGAGCAGGTTTGCCCACCCTGTAATTCCAGCACTCAGGCTGAGGCAGGGACTCATAGGGAGTTCAAAGTGAGACAGGCATTATCTCAGAATGCGCTAACTTCCTGAAATATGAAAAGACACAAGCTGGGTGTGGTGGTTAAACCTGTAATCCCAACTCAGGAGGAGGGAGGCTGGGGAAAGAGTGTCTCGGTTCAAAACCAGCCTGGTTCCATGTAGTGAGACTGTCTCAAAAACAACATGTCAGAATTTCTATACTTAAAATCATAAATAACTGAATCCAAATGCTCAAGTCAGAAAGGAAGTCCCCTTCACAGGCTGCCTGCCTACCATGCATGAAGCTCTAGCTCGTCTGATGCCTAGAACCACATAAACCAGCCCTGACAGGTCACACTAAAATCCCAGCACAAGGAGGCCATCCTCAAACTAGCAAATTCAAGGCCAGACTGAGAATAGGGAGACCCTGTCTCAAAAGCAACCCAGTATGGTGGCTTAATCCCAGCAGTTGTGAGGCAGAGGCAGGAGGTGAATCTCTATGCTTACTGGAGGTCAGTCTGAGCTATATACATCAAGTACCAGGGCCAGCCAAGGGTACATTAAGAAGACCCTGCCCCCCCCCAAAAAAACAATGCAGTGGTAGTGTATTGTATGCCTTTAATCCCAACACTAGAGAAGCAGAGGCAGGTGGATCTCTGTGAGTGCATGGACAACCTGGTCTACAGAGTGAGTTCCAGGATAGTGAGGGCTACACAGAGAAAACTTGTCTCAAAAAATGGAAGGGAGCCGGGCGGTGGTGGCGCACGCCTTTAATCCCAGCACTCGGGAGGCAGAGGCAGGTGGATCTCTGTGAGTTCGAGGCCAGCCTGGTCTACAAGAGCTAGTTCCAGGACAGGCACCAAAGCTACAGAGAAACCCTGTCTCGAAAAACCAAAAAAAAAAAAAAAAAAAAAAAAAAAAAACGGAAGGGAGGGAGGAAGGGAAGAAGGAAGGGAGGGAAAGAAAAGAAAAAATAATCTACAATAGAATGACAAAAATCCTACTTTAAACTCAGTGAATTCTTTGTCTGCTTTTGTGTGTGTGTGTGTGTGTGTCTTTGTTTTTCAAGACAGAATTTCTCTGGGGAACTCTGTAAATCAGGCTGGCCTCTGCCTCCCAACCTCCCAAGTGCTGGAATTAAAGGCATCTCATTATGTAGCCCTGGCTGGCCTAGAGCTCACAAAGATCTCCCTGCCTCTGCAAGTGTGCAGATTTCTAGAACTAAAGGGGTTAAGCGCCACTCAGAAGTCCTCACACTAATTTTTAACTTAGTGGACAAGGACACGTGGGAGGACACTCTGAAATATGCAAAGCACACATTTGAAAACCAGTATGTATGACTCAGAAAAATCACAAGCTGGGGGTGCATGAAATGGCTCAGCACTTGCTGCTCTGCCAGAGGACTGGAGTTAGGTTCCCAGTGCCCACATGGGTCTCTAACTTTAGTTCTAGGAATCCACACCCTCCTCTAGCCTCCCTGGGTGCCAGATATATGGCAAGCAAAACACCATTACACATAAAATTTTATATATATATAGGCTCCAAAGCTACAAAGAAACCCTGTCTCAAAAAAATTGGGGTGGGGGGGGAGATCATCCAATAGCCAAATCTAGAAGCTCAATTTTTTTTTTTGTGACTACTCAAGCTTCACAGTTCATTCTAAACACTGGAATGTCTGATTGCAGCTCAAACCAATACTAGAGAGGGTTTAGACCTTTGGATGCTGGAGGTTCGACCCAGGGATCCAACAGTAAGAACTTGCCATGTGTGAGACCTTGGTTCCATCCTCGGCTGAAATAAAGAAGGGGAGCAAAAATAATAGAAAAGAAATATATAATCTCCAACTGGATATTCAAGTTTTCATGAAATATATTAAATACTTTTTTTTTTTTTTTTTTTTTGGTTTTTCGAGACAGGGTTTCTCTGTGGTTTTGGAGCCTGTCCTGGAACTAGCTCTTGTAGACCAGGCTGGTCTCGAACTCACAGAGATCCGCCTGCCTCTGCCTCTCGAGTGCTGGGATTAAAGGCGTGCGCCACCACCGCCCGGCCTATATTAAATACTTTTTAAAATGTAGTAGGGTCTACTGGGTCAGGCTTGTAATCCCAGAACCTGGCAGTTTGAGAGAAAGCCAACCTGGGTCATACAATTAATAGTAACAACCATGGCAGCCTGGTACGAGAAAACCAACTTAAAAATAAAATTAAATTGGGAGGCAGAGGCAGGCGGATCTCTTGAGTTCGAGACCAGCCTGGTCTACAAGAGCTAGTTCCAGGACAGGCTCCAAAACCACAGAGAAACCCTGTCTCGAAAAAGCAAAAATAAAATAAAATAAATAAATAAAATTAAAAAATAAAAATTAAAAAAATAGCCAAATACTTCAAATTAAGGGAACATGAGAGTTGGAAGCACACAGCAAGGCTTTGCTCCCGTCACCACTACTATCTTTATGGCATTCTACATAAAGATTTCCAAAGCTTCAGCGTTAACATGGCTAAAAATATCTCATAACCAAGCCTGACTGAGACCTCTTCATAAGCATACTAAACAGTATAAGCCAAGGCAACCAAGAGCCCGGAACAAAGGTGGCTGGGTTGAGTGCCTTCTCCAAGACAAACGCCGGCATCCTTCTTTGAAAGGAACCCTCTATTTTCCTCCAATCTGCCACATACATTTTTTTTACAGAATATAAAATATATTTTAAGCATTCTATATTAATTTTAATGCTACTCCAAGATAACTGAATTTTCCTGAGCTTTCAAAATAAGCACAAAAAAAAAGTCCATGAAAATACACACTCAAAGTCACCATATTCCAAAGTAGAGGTGACATCAAAGAAACCATCTGATCACAAATAAAGGACATAGCAATGATGGCATCTAAGAATATCCTCCTTAGGAAGGATGGATGAAGACGTATGCTATAATTTTATTTTGTGACCAAAAAGATATCTGAACCATTGTGCTAAAACATTTCAAACAAAAAAAGTGTTTTTAAGGAGGGAACACCCCAGCCAATAGCTCTATAATATTTAACCTGTCTATAAAGGACCAGCGATGGGTGGATGAGAAAAATCCAGTGTGTAACTTACTTAAATCTGAAAATAAGACAAAAAGAGTGTTTAGATCTTTAAGGGTTCTATTCACTTGCTCATTCCAATTCAAAGAGTCGCCATTCCACACACCTCTCTCTGACCAGACAGCAACTAATTGTTGTGCAATTCCTCCCTCCAACGCTTCAATTCTGCTAATATACAAAGGAAAGGACTTTCCATTGTGGCCCTGCAATGAATCTTTGTTAACTAAAACTCTATTCAGAAACAGTCGTTTAATTTTCTTAATTCAGCATACAGAAAGCTGTAAAGAGAACGAACACAGATTTAGTATACGCAAGAAGGTAAAGCCAATTTTAAAAAAATACTCTTATGTTCTAAGGTTCAGCCTTTCTTTGGCGCTGGGTTTGGGGGGAATCAGCACCCTTCCCTCCATCTTCCGTACAGTCAAAGCACTGATCAAAATACAAACTGAGGGAGGGAGACCTTCATTTCTGCCTCCAAGGCTGTCTGGTTTAGCCTTCATGGTTTTTTGTTGTCCTTTTAATCCAAATACCTACTGCAAAAGCCTAACCACTGTTAAAAGAACATTCATCTTCAGAGCGTTTTATGTAATGTATTCCCAGTATACACCTCTTAATCCTGTAAAACAGTTATTAGTTAATGTTGCAATCAGCTAGGGAAAAGGGTAGAAGCAGGCACTCAGGTTCAATTTTAACACAGGTTTTGCGTGGATTTTTCTCATTCTGAGGTCTACAAGGCACAGAGGTTGAATTTCATTAAGTTTCCTTATTTTGGTGCCTTTTCATCCCTTTTGATTAAATGATTCAAATTCTGTTTTCCTTCCTAGTAGTGATCACATATTTAACAAAGCACATTCCACATTAGGGATAAAAGGCTGGTCAACTTAACTCCACGGCTTTCTGCCTTGTTGTAGGCAGAAAGCAAGAAACCAGAAACAGAGAGTACCTGTTTGGGGCTAAGTGCAGGAACATGAGAACTGGGAATTCCAGGGTCAAGAGGGAGAGAGAGATTACTTTCTGTTACCTTCTCATGCTCTGCACCAATTAAAGGTGTACTACCCAAATAAAAATCCATTCCTTTGAAAGTGAGAATTGCAGTCTTTACAAAAGGCGTTTCGGGGACACAAGTCTGCAGAGGCTTCAAATAACCTTTTTTTTTTTTTTTTTAAACCAAGAGCATCTGCTTTTGCCCTATCTACATCAGGTAAATGCTGCTGTAAACTCAGGGTCAGCAAAGTGCGGATGAGCCTTCTGCTAGCGCGGTGTTCCTCGGGCTCTCCAGACAACCCTCCTGCGCGCCTCCTCCCTCCCTCCCGTGCATTCTGAGCGGCTCCGCCGATTCCCACATAAAGTGGGTCCTGGCCGCCATCTTAGAGAGTCATTCACACCAGCCGGACCGTAGCACCACACTTCCCAGCCTCCCAGAATCACCCCCAACCACTTCCTCCCTGCTCTCCATCATCTTGCACAGGGGGGTCAAACTCCAAGTGTGGGGCAAGCAGTGTCTCTAAAATCTGCATAATATAAAATGTCAAGTCTGACCACAGAACACAGGAGCTGAGCGAATGAGGCAATGCACGTGTTTGCACGTCGGTGAGTATCAATTTCCCTTGTAGAGACCCACAGGAGATCCACCAAGAGATTAAAGGGAGCACTTCACTGAGGGTTTCCACTCCAAAAACCCGCTAAGTGTTTCCTCCTCAACACTACAGATATGCTATGCTCCCAGAGGGCAGGGACCGGGCCGAGTGAGGGGTGGAGCAGCACCGGCAGAGAAAGTTCCCATCTGCTCGCGCTCCAGCTGCGGCAGTCCCCCTTCATCCCGGGGCACGGAGGCCAACTGCGTCCCAGGCCTCCCCCTCTCCCCCGTCTCAGGAACCACGTAGTAAACACCCGCAGTCCCGGGCAGCGCGCACCTCCCCCAGGCCTGCGGAGGACAGCCCGGCAGGTTATGAATGGCCTGCCCAGCTCCTTTTCACACGCGGGCACGCGCACATGCGCGCTCCAGAGGCCAAGATTTAATACTCCGGTAACAGCAACGGCCAACAGAATCAATGGCCCTCTATCAGACAGACAGAAATGCGCTCACGCTTCCCAGGCCTCCTCAAAGAGGACCCAGACCTGGCGATACAACCCATTTCCCTAGGTTGACTCTAATGAGGATGTTCCCCCTAATGTCACTGCCTTCACACACTGGATAGTGGTAATTCAAAGTACGCCTAACTTGGAACCTTCCAGGATATTGGATACGGGGAAAAACTAATTTCCACAGACGATCAAAGATTTGTTGTGCTCCTTCTCAATAAGTCAAAGTATAAATAAATCATCATTGTATGTAAGGATGCATTCTGAGACCTCTACCAGTTACCGGACACACGTTTCTGGGAGCAAACAAGAGCTAAATGCTACCAACCTATGAAAAGCAACATTTATTTTTTTTTATCTTTCACGCGCAAAAAAAAACAATATTTAGAAAAGCTGAAAAGTCACACCTAATCGCTAGAGATTTGCACTTTTTGGCTATTTCCTTAACGAGTTCGGAGGTTGGAGGATCTCCTGTAAAAACCGCTCGGTCACCAGCGCGGCGCGGGAATGCATCCGCGGCGCCTTGGCGTCCACGCTCCCTTCACCACGAGCCCCGGGACACGGGCAGCCCATCTAGCCGCCGCTGCCGAGCGCCGGGCAGTTCGCTCCACCCCACCGCACCGACAGCAGAAGCATCTGCCGCTGCACGAATCTTCGGAGAGGAGCGGTCCCTGCTCCGGGTGCCTGCCACCTCCCGGTGCCGCACGATGCCTACCTAGCACGGCTGCGGCACCCGCGCAGCCCCGGCTCTACGGGCGCTCCGGGACCCGGTCGGCCGCGCTGTGCTGCGGGGCGGCGCGCAAAGACGCGACCCCACGGGACCCACTGCTCCCGCTTCCTCGGTGACCGCACCGCAGTCGTCCGCCCAGAGAGCCGGAGCCAGCCGCGCGTCGCCGCTCCGCCCGTGGCCAGCAACGGGCCGGAGGGGCGCCCGAGGTGCCAGCGCGGCCCCGGTCCTCGTGTCACTCACCGTTTGAAATGCTCGATGATCTTCTCTTCCCGCACGTTCTCCGGTAAGTTTCCCACCCAGAGGTGCCTGGTTTCCCGGACCATGCTGGGCGGCGTGCCGGCGACCGTGGTGGCTGGCTCCCCCTCGCCGGCTTCGTACGCGGCCGTCAGCGCTGGGAGGCGGGCGCCGGGGCGGCGGCGGCGGCGGCTGCGGCGGTGGCGTCGGCAGCGGCGGCGGCTCCTCCGGCTCCCCCCGGTGCAGAGACCATCCCTCTCCCCCAGGTTCTGACTCTCGGGCCTCGCAGCTCCGCTCTGCCGCCACCACACACCCGAAGCCGACCCTCGCGCTCCGGCGGCGCATGCGCGCGGGCGGCGGCGGGCGGGGGAGCTGGAGGAGGGGCGAGCGAGACCCGGGCTGCCGCGACTACGACGGAGCCGGCGCTGTGGCTGCCGGACGCTTCCCACCGGCGCGCGCGGCCCGCCTCCCGCCGCCTGGCCACCGCCCCCTGGCCGCGGGCGCGCGCGCGTCCTCCCGCCCCGACGCCGAGTTCCTCCCGGCTGGCGCGCAGGCGCGCGGGGCCCCGAAGTGGGAGGAATGCGGAGCCGGGAAGCGGCGCCCGCGCACTCAACTTAGTGCGCAGGCGCGGGGCGGGAGGCTGGCAGCCCGAGGTGCCCGGAGATGCTGGGGCTGCTTTTCCCCCACGTTCAGGCGTTGCTCTGGGGAGACACAAGCGAACCGGGTTAGTTTCGAGGCCCAGCGGTTTCTAGAGGACAAAGTCCCCATCCCTCTCTGCCCTGCGTCACGCCCCTGACCGTTTCCGGTCGACTGGATTCCCCGCCTGCTTGGGAAAGTGGTCGGAACCAGTACGCCCTTTTCACCGCCCAGACAAGGGACTACAGCTGCAGAACCCATCCCTCCCAAAAATCATTGGCTTGTAACATTAAGCAATTTTTTTATATGGGAGCTTTCGAAACCTTTTCCAAGATGTCTCTTTGCTCATAGTTACGGTACGCAAGAACTAGAGCTGAAATAATACAGGCGTCTCATACAGTTCCCCTCAGAGAGTTTGGCATAGTTTGTAGTTTAAACAGGGGGGAATAGAGACCTCCAGCCTTTCCAGGCTTTTGAAACTTGCAGTTGACTTTTTACAAAAGGCCTCTTTACAGAAAGATAAAGCCTTAAAAGGCAACTGCAGAATAACAGGGGAGAATAGCTAGTTCATTAAAACTGTCAGCAAAGTCATTCTTTTAATTCTTCATACACAAAAGTAAAATGATGCTTCAGCTGAAGCCAAGATTCTATGTCTAGTTGTACCATTAAATATTATGAAGTGTGCCGGGTGGTGGTGCCACACGCCTTTAATCCCAGAACTCAGGAGGCAGAGGCAGGTGGATCTCTGTGAGTTCGAGGCCAACCTGTTCTACAAGAGCTAGTTCCAGGACAGGCTCTAAAGCTACAGAGAAACCCTGTCTCTATAAACAAAAGAAATATATATTATGAAGTGCATAGTACACACGGGGTTCTGACCAAGGGCCTTGCTCACGCCTAACAAGGGCTCTTTATCACTGAGCTACATTCCCAGTTCTTCCTGTTGTTTTGGTGTTGTTTGTTTATCTTAAATTGGAAGGGTCTTTCGAAGCGGTTGTTTGTTTGTTTGTTTTTTGTTTTTTTTTTGAGACTGCAGCCCTGAGCCACCATACTGCTACACGAACTGAACAGGCAGTATTTTGAATTGGAAAAATCATAAACAATAGCAATACTATCTGGGGTCACTTGCACATAATTGTTTCTTTTTTTCTACAAAGGATAAAGGTATCATTTTTTTCTTTCTTATTTATTTATTTTCGTCTGCCAATATTCCTGCAGTGGTGAAATCTGAGTACTCATTAGGCTTTCTTGTTTTGGTTTAACACTCTTTACTAGATTTAATATACCTGACTTCAGCAGATTTGATCACCTGAAATAATCTTGGGACGTTCACAAAACTAAACAAGTCCCAACACTGAGATGGTACAAATGTGAGCTGGGTGTGGTAGCACTTCAGATGATGTGCTGCCAGCACTCCAGAGGTAAGGCAAGATCATTAATGCAAAGCCAGCTGAGCTGCAGACTAAATCCCTGTCTCAAGACAAAAAACAAACCAGAGGACTGGTACACACATAGCTCAGTTGGTAGAGTACATTTGGAGCGTGGAAGAAGCCCTGGATTTGATCCTCAGTATAAACTGGACCTAATGGTGTATGCCTATAACCTCAGTACTCCACTGGAAGGTGGGGGCAGGAAGAGCAGAAGTGAAGGTTATCCTCTGCTACATAGGGAGTTCCAGGCCAGCCTGAGATAGCTAAGACCCTGTCTCAACAACAAAACATGTCACTTTGTCCATACCTTAATAATAAGGATATATTTGAGCTGGAGAGATGGCTCAGTGGTTAAGAGCACTGGCTACTGCTCTTCCAGAGTACTCCAGTTCAATTCCCAGCATCCACATGGCAGCTCACACCTGTCTGTAATTCTAGTCCCCAGACTTCTGACACCTTCACACAGACACAAATAAACATAGGCAAAACCAATGGGTGATGGTGGTACACATCTTTAATTCCAATACTCAGGAGACAGATTGCCAGCCTGATCTACATAATGAGTTCCAAGACAGCCAGGTCTACACAGAGAAGCCTTGTCTCAAAAATAAGATAAAATAATAATAATAACAACAATAATAGTAAAGAGGTCAACATAAGTGTGTATGTTGGTTTATTTTAGTGTTTAGCCTGCATTGTATTTGTATCAAATGTGTGCCTGGTGCCCATGAAGTTCAGAAGAGGGACCCCCTGAATTGGAGTTCAGAGTGGCTGTAAGCTACCATGTGGGTACTAGCAACCAAACCCTCATGTCCTCTGCAAGAGCAGCAAGTGTTCTCAACCACTGAGCCAGCCTTCCACCCCTCTTTCTGTCTTCCTATCTTTTCCTTTTTTTTTTTTTTTTTTTGGATTTTTCGAGACAGGGTTTCTCCGTAGCTTTTTTTGTTTCCTGTCCTGGAACTAGCTCTTCTAGACCAGGCTGGACTCGAACTCACAGAGATCCGCCTGCCTCTGCCTCCCAAGTGCTGGGATTAAAGGCGTGCGCCACCACCGCCCGGCTTCCTATCTTTTCTTGAGACAGGGTCTCACTCACTATGTAGCCCAGGCAACCACACGTGTGTGTGTGTGTGTGTGTGTGTGTGTTGTTTTTTCAAGACAGGCTTCTCTGTGTAGCTTTGGAGACTATCCTGGAACTCACTCTGTACACCAGGCTTGCCTCAAATTTTCAGAGATCTGCCTGCCTCTATATCCTGGGTCCTGGGACCACTACTGCCTGGCTATATATTTTTTTAATGTTGTTCTAGATTAGCTAGAGGGTTTGTTACAGTGGTACTGTTTCCCCTGAATAAAAAGGGACTGAGTAAAACCATTCATAATTAACCCCAGCACTCAGGAGGCGGAGGCAGAGGCAGGACAACCTTGTGTATTTCAGGACAATCAGAGCTACATAGTAACACCCTGTCTCAAAAACAGGGGGAAAAAGCCAAGTACAGAGATCCATTAGATAACTCAGCAGGCAAAGGCGCTTGCCATCAAGCCCCAAGTCTCACGGTGGGAGGCCAGAACCAACTCCTTCAGTTGTCCTCTCACCTCTACGTGAGCGCGATGGCCCATACACCCAGGACAATCAACTGAGGCGGGAGGAGCAAAACATACGGTGGGGGTGGGGGAGTGGATGCAATAATCACTGACTTGTTTCTTTGTGATTTCTGACCTTTTCTATTGCAAAAGCTGTGGATCAATGCAAGGGACAGCAAGTACTTTTTGCATAGCCGGGAATGGAGTGTTTCATTTTTTCAGTGCTTTGCATTTTTTGCTGGCAACACATCAGGAAACACTGGTATCGCTGTTTTCTGTTTCCTTCAATGTTACAAAATACTTAGGGGTTTCTTCATGAGCCTCCCATAGAAGGGAGGAACAAACCGACTGAGAGACAGAAAAGCAATCTACTCTAATTTTCTGTGGGTTTTTTTTTGTCTTAGGTCACAGTGGAGAGATGACTCAGCAGTTAGTTAGAGTGCAGACTTGTCCTCTCACAAGTCTCAGCTAGGTTCTCAGCACCAGTGTCCACCTCATAATCCCCTGCAACTCCCCAGGCCTCTGATCTCTAAGGGCATCTTCACTCTCCCGCATGAACCCACACAAGAAACACACACATACACATAATTAGAAATAAAAATAGAGATGAACATGGCTCACGCCTTTAATCCCAGTAAGCAGGAGGCAGAGTTAGTGGGTCTCTGTAAGTTTGAGGCCAGTCTGGTCTACATAATGAGTTCCAAGACAGCTAAGGCTATATAGAGAGACCCTGTCTCAAAAATATATAAGAAAATACATTATAGCTGGGCACTGGTGGCGCACACCTTTAATCCCAGCACTCGGGAGGCAGAGGTAGGTGGATCTCTGAGTTTGAGGCCAGCCTGGTCTACAGGTCAAGTTCCAAGACAGCCAGGGATACACAGAGAAACCCTGTCTCAAAAAACCTAAATAAATAATCTTAGTAATTGATGCTCATAGCAAAAAAATAGACAGAAGTTTTCCATGTCAAACTCCACAATAGAGCATGTATCTATGACCAGGCCTACCCCATGACTACAAAACCAAAGAAAATGTAAGTTGTGATTTACCTGTAAAAGCGGATGAAGTGCATCTCTTTGAATATTAAAGAGAATTCAAAAGGTGATATTAAAGCAGAGTCATTTGCAAAGGAGAATTAAAATAGATTTGCTTTTAATCAACTCCTATTTTCACACTGTGAAGAGCTGCTGTATTTAGCATGCTAGACATGCTCAAAGAGTTCAGTCATGCGTAATGGAAGCTGAGATGGGGAAAGCTTCTGAGCCTGAGACTGAGCTTGAACGTCGACAGTACAGTGGATAAATTAATATCCCCTCTGAGGCAGAGGACAGAATAGTCACCAGATATTTAACAAAAATAGTTACAAATTGAATCCCAAGCTATTAAAATTAAGCTATTTTACAAGAAGACATGTACTTAAAATATATGCATATCTTCTAAAAGCCATCATATAAAAATATGTTAACTAGCTGTAAAATGATGGCAGCCCTCAGCATGTGAAAACTGAATGATAGCAATGTGTGACTTGCCATTATAATCAGGGTTGGGGTTGTTCAAAAATAAATAAATAATAAAACAAAGTATTTGAATTCTTGCTATTTCTGAGAGTCTAGTGGTGAAAGAGAATAATCTATGAGCAAAGTATTAAGCAGCATGGGAAAATTCTCTGCATAAACTACAGGACCCCCAAAAGACTGATATTGTCTACCTGGTCCAACAGAGACTCTTTCAGCAAGCTAGCATTTAAAAGTCTACTGCTCACCCCTCTAAGAGAACTCAATAGCGTATTCTATGTTGTATTTAGTTTTCCAGAAACATAGAAAAATTGCATTTCTTAGAGAATTAGTTCCTAACTTTCCATACTTCTTTATCCTAAGAAAATTGTTCAGGGGAACATTTCTTCCCTCCCACCCCTGGACATATGCCTCTGCTGTGTTTAATATGCAGAATTATTAATTAACTAATATTTGTGGAATTAAATTTAAATGCATTCGAGGAATAGAATATTTATAATGTAAATAATAGTCATCTTAGGTGATAGAATATTTTTCTTTAATCCCAGCACTTGGGAGGCAGAGGCAGGCGGATCTCTGTGAGTTCGAGACCAGCCTGGTCTACAAGAGCTAGTTCCAGGACAGGCTCCAAAACCACAGAGAAACCTTGTCTCAAAGAAAACCAAAAAAAAAAAAAGAGAGTCACTTTGTCCAGCTAGAATTTGAATTTAAAAAAGTATGTGTGTGTGTGTGTGTGTGTGTGTGTGTGTGTGTTGGGAGGCAGTAAGTTCTAAGACAGCTAGGGCTGGCTACACAAAGAAATCCTGTCCCGAAAAACCAATAAATAAATAAGCAAATAGAAATTCCTCTGTATTTTCTTAACTTCTCTTCATTTTCATAATTAGAAAGAAAAAGTCATAACAAAGTTCCTTTGGGGTCATTAGTTTTGTACTGTTGTGCTGGGAAGCGAACCCCGAGCTCAGTGCATACAACTTGGGCTGCACCACCAGTCCAGTTAAATGACTTCTAGAAGTCAGCATATTAATCAATCAAGGGTTCCTCTGAAATGTTAATACTCGACTACAAGAAATCAACATATACAAGAAATCCCATATGAACAAAGTGTTAATCTTATTAGCATATATTCATAGGTCATTTGGTTTGTTTGAGCTGGCCTAGACTCCCTATGCTTGCCTCTGCCAATGCTGGGATTAATGGCATTTGACACCATGCGGCCTCATTTATTCTTTAAAAACCCAAGTGCAGTGTTAATTGCCATTTAAAAAACAATAAGGAAGCTTGGGCAGTGGTGGTACACATGCTCAGGAGGCAGAAGTACAAAACCCTTTCTGGAAAAATAGAAACAAACAAAAAACAGAACAACAACCAAAAAAAAGGAAACTCTGTCGTAAATGATATTACATTATCCAAATACCCTAGATCAAGGAAATTGTAATTTCTAAGCAATCAGAATGTATGCAGAATGAGTAATACAAATTCTGACTTTTGACTGATTCAGAAGAGTATCCAAGTGTACGCGATAGAGTATTAGAAACCAAAATACCAAATAAAATGTGGTTAGCTGCTCATCATCTATGAATTAAAGTTTCCCAAAGATTTAGTTCTTCATCTCCTTGATTGCTCCCCTTAGAAGACTGGCTCTAGTTTGAAGAGTGCAAACGAAGGAAGATTAATGTATTCAGTCTAAGTGTGTTTTAAACTGGGCATAGGGGCTCATGCTGTAATTCCACCACTAATGAAGCAGGGATCAGGAGTTTCAGTCATTCTGGGGCTACAGTCTGGGGGAACCTATGTCAAAATTAAAGGGTGAGGGAGAGAAAGAGAAAGAAGAAAAAAGTTTGTTTTTAAATTGCTTCCACTTAACTCGAACATTTGCGATTTAGCATCAGCCTCAAGTCAAAACCCAGCATGGGCTCCATGAGATCCAATCTCAGGGGAAAAGTGCAATGTATTCCTGCTGTGCAAGAACGAACGGCTTTTATCAGGGTGTTGGAGAGTCACATTTAGGTGCTCTTGCTGATGTGTTAAGCCATCTCCTGGGACCCAAATGTATGAATTTTCGTAGAAAATACTCAGACATAACTTTTTTTCATGCCATATGCCTCAAAATTTCTTAGAACCGTCTAACTAACTTATATTTAGAAAATACTTTGAAAAGGGAGGAGGCCTCAAGGTAACTTTCTTTGAAGAGCCTAGATGAATTTTAAAATACTTTTAAAAAAGAAAACAGAGCCAGTCAGAGTCATCACTAAAGATTTCACCGAGAAAAAGGTACTAAATAAAACGTGTTTTTCCCACCTCCAAACATCTAAATTTTAACTCACAAAAACAGGACTTTAAAAGATTTTTTAAAAAATTCATCCTAGCCGGGCGGTGGTGGCGCACGCCTTTAATCCCAGCACTTGGGAGGCAGAGGCAGGCGGATCTCTGTGAGTTCGAGACCAGCCTGGTCTACAAGAGCTAGTTCCAGGACAGGGTCCAAAACCACAGAGAAACCCTGCCTCGAAAAAAAAAAAAAAAAAAAAATTCATCCTAAGAGTGCGGCATTAAAGAATACCTTTGTTAGTCATAACGCTCACCTTAAAGAAAATTTAAGATAAGTTTGATGGCTCACACCCTTAGTTCCAGCACTTGGGAAGCAGAGTCAGGCAAATCTAGCAATGAGACCAGCCTGGTTTACAGAGCTGAGCTTTAAGCCAGCAGAGTTGTATGCTGAGATTCTCTCAGAAAACAAAACAGGGCCGGGCGGTGGTGGTGCACGCCTTATAATCCTAGCAAACGCGAGGCAGAGGCAGGCGGATGTCTGTGAGTTCGAGGCCAGCCTGATTTACAAGAGTGAGTGACAGAACAGGCTCCATAGCTACTGGGAAAACCTGTCTCGAAAAAAACAACAACAACAAAAAAAAAAAACCAACCAAACAACAACAACAACAAAAACTCAGTATTTGCTCCCTTTTCCATTTTGGAGGAAGTGTGATATGAAGTCCTTATTAAATACGATAATTTCTGTTCACAGAATATGCAACAGGAATTCTCCGAATTTACAGAATGTGTGACCCAGGGGTCACTTCCAACCCGTGTATTACAGCCTTGTTAGAATTCTACCTCCTCTAGATCAGCCTGCTACACTAATGTTTCTCCAGGAACCGGTCACCAGCTCCCGGTTCCCACCGGGAAGGCAGATCCGGCTCCGCCCAGAGTCATGTCTACTGACCTCATAGAGGTCAATGGCGCTCTTACACCTGCCGACTGATTCGCCGCCACCCCCACCCGACTCCGGGGGAAGCAGCAAGGCCAGAGGCAGACTGGGGACTTCTCGATGTGGGTCTGTCACGGCCAGGGTGCTTCACCAAGTCTCTCCGGCTCACAGTCTGCATGAACACAGATCTCAGCGGCGTCCCAGGCCGATAATCCGGGGAGGCAATTTCTCCGGCTGTACTGCAAGTTTGGGATTGGATGCATGTGGATTCCATGACAAGTGGGGTTTTTGGTTTCTTAGGCTTTTTAAATTTTCCTCTGAGAACCCACGGCCCTGACAATATTTCCACTACACTCCTAGTGAAGAGGAATGCGATCACTATGGCTACTGCAACGGGAGCAGCCGGCGGCCTCGCCTGCACACGCGGCCGACCAGGGCGCCTTCGCGAAGGGCGCACGAGGAAGACCGATCGGGAGAAACCAGGGCCTCCGGGGTCATCCAATCCATTGGGAACCTCTCAAACATGGCACGGGAGCGTATGGGTGAGAAACCAGGGCGACGCGATGCTATCCCAATGCCTGGGCTTTGTTTAGCCTTCCTCCACTAAGCGACCCGGAACCGCACGAACGACTGAGGATTGAGAAAAGCACAGGACCAGGGAGGTCCCCAAACGCGCTTCTCATACAAGAGGCCACCACCAGCAAGGCGGGGAAAAAAAAAACACGCGGTCAGACTGCGCAGGCGCGCGGAAAGGACGGCACCCGTTCCCCCCCACACATCCCCCTCCCTCCAGGAACGCGAGGTTCCCCAAATGCGCTTGCGCGAATCGAGGAGGGAAACGTTGGGGGGGGGAACCCTGTCCATTGGGAGAGCGAACCGCCCCCCACTCCCCCGCATGGGCGAACGCGGCGCGCGCACGCACCTCTCTCACAGTCCCACGGGCGCGCGCCACGGCCGCTGCAGACGCCACGCGCGTGCACTAAGATGGGGGGGTGATGGGGGAAGGGCCACGGAGCCGGTGCTTTTTTGCTGAGTTGCCCTGAGAAGTTTCTGGAAACACGGACACAAAGGGAAGCTGGGGGATGGGGCTGCGACCTTTCTTTTTTTCTCTGAGAGGGGACAGCGGAAAACGCCAAAGTACACGGCCACCGGCCTAAGCCCGAGGCCGACGCCACACTCGCCCCCCAGGGAGGACACACGGGGACAGCAGCCGCTCCTAACTGGACCCGCTCGGCCCGGCAACCGCTCCCGGCTGGGGCCAAGGACGGGGCTGGAGGACACGGAACAACGGGGATGTTTGCAAAGTGGAGGCGGGGGCTCGGCGCGGCGGCGGAGGCGATGGCGGTCCAGGGGACCCCGTACCCCGCCGTCCATAACTCCGCTCACGTGGGTTTCCTGCCAGGCCGCTCCACTTCTTCACACGGGCATCCCCCAAACTCGGGAGAGGGGACCGCGGGCACCGGGCTGTGGCCGGCTACTGGCGTCTCCACTCCGCCGCCCGCCCAGCCGGCTGCCATTTTGTGGCGCGGCCGCCATTTCGCGCGGCCCGGGGGCGAGGGGAGGGGCGCGGTGCGCGGCCCCGCGGCTCGCGATGGGCGTGGCCGGCGGCGGGCGCGGCCCCGGTCCCTTTTGTTCTTCGCCTGGGGTCGCGGGGCCCCTCGGCCTCTGCCGCCTCCTCGCAGCGTGAGAAAGGGGAGACGCAGCTCCGAGGAGTGCGGGATCCCGGAGCCCATTGGAAGTGGGGTGTGTCCCGCCGCGGTGGGAAGGGGCTGAGGGCGGGCCTGGCTCGGCGTCCCTAACCTCCTGCAAACAGTGGCGAGCGCGGACTGGGGCCCGGGGTGCTTCCTGCACGGTCGGGAGATAACAAAGGTGCTGAAACTCGGGTTCACCGAGCACCGGGAGGCGGGGCTCCTGCAACCCACGAGGTGGAGGAGCACTGAGAGCTTGTCTTCCATTGGCTGGCCCTCCTGCGCGAGGCTTTCACGACTCCTTCCTGACCCAGAAGCTTAAACAATAAATGTGTTCTGATGGCTTTCTTCTGTCTATCGAGATCCATCTCCACTTATTTAAAAAAGCCTGAGTTTTTAAAGAACGGACGGCAAAATACGTGCTCTTTCACGTTCTGGAAAAGCCGTTGTCTGGCTTCTTAGGGAATCTTTAAATGAGTATCTTGGTGTGTTTAATGTTAAAGTTGTGGCGCTATTTAACAAAGCCAGGAAATTCGAAAATCTCATGGTGCTAAATTTGTCTTCCAGCTTTGTTTTTGTACACCTTTTCTTAAAAAATGGTTTACGTGATTTTTCTTCACAACAGCCAGATAGCATAAAGGAACCAGCCCTTCCTGACCCATCTGTTTGCGTCTAGGCTACAGTAGGTTTCTTAGAGGTTTTGGGTTTTTTCTCGCAATGTATAATTATGAAGATTGCTTATGTTTTCTGTAATAGTGGGGTAAAGCTTATGATGACAGGATTAAAAGGTCAAAAACATTGTTGAGGGAACGGATGGGTATTTAGATGGCTTCCAGATGAGAGAAATATAGGAGGCTTTTAGATCCTCAAATTTTGTTTCATGAGTAGGTGGCTGGGTAGAGTTCTAAAATTGTATACTGTGTCTTTAAGATTATATAAGTTTTCTGAAACAAATCTTTGGTAGTGTTTGCTTAAAATATGTTGTCTTTTTTTTTTTTTTCGAGACAGGGTTTCTCTGTGGCTTTGGAGCCTGTCCTGGAACTAGCTCTTGTAGACCAGGCTGGTCTCGAACTCACAGAGATTCACCTGCCTTTGCCTCCCAAGTGCTGGGATTAAAGGCGTGCGCCACCACCGCCCGGCAAAATATGTTGTCTTTGTCACCCTGTTTTCTGTAATCAAGTAAAATCTTGTACTGGGAAGTTAATAATAATAATAATAATATGGCCAACCGGGTGATGGTGTACACTTTTGATTCCAGCACTCAAGAGGCAGAGACAGGTGGATCTTTGTGAGACCAGACCAGCCTGGTCTATAGAGCTAGTTCCAGGACAGGCTTCAAAGCTGTCCTGTCTCGAAAAACCAAAAATAATAATAATATAAAGCAAGCAAAATATACTATCAACTGATAGGTTGACATTCAGAGAATGACTGACCAGCAGGTACAGATGAAGGTCTGGTTTAAATTTTGAATTATAAATCCTTGGGGCCTTTTTGTTGTTGGTTTTTTGTTTTTGTTTTTTTTTTTTTTTTTTTTGGTTTTTCGAGACAGGGTTTCTCTGAAGCTTTGGTGCCTGTCCTGGAACTAGCTCTGTAGACCAGGCTGCTTTTTGTTGTTTTTGAAACACTCCTAGGGCCGGGCGGTGGTGGCGCAATCCCAGCACTTGGGAGGCAGAGGCAGGTGAATCTCTGTGAGTTCGAGACCAGCCTGGTCTACAAAAGCTAATTCCAGGACATGCTCTAAAGCTACAGAGAAACCCTGTCTCGAAAAAAAAAAAGAGGGCTAAGAGGTCAAGCATGCCCTGTAATGTTAAATGGTCTTGAAGGATACGCTCTCTAACAAGGAGATGCTTCTGCAAGAGCCAGGGAGCAGGTGCCGAGGGAAGACTTTCTAGCCAGAGCCTTCAAGTAGGAACATAAGCAGCACACAGAAATAGTGTGGCTGAAAAACAAAAGCATGTAGGATATGAACGGTTTTTGTTTTTACATGGAGATGTTAGATGCTACAATGTGGGGTCCTCAAACTTGTCCTGTACTAAAGGTTGACCTTGAACCTCCTGGCCCCACCTCCCAAGTGTCAGGTTTATATACATCCCTAGCCACACCAAGCTCTGAAGTAAGATCCACTCCATACATGTGTTTGTCTCTTTTACATGTATGTGTATATGTCATGTGCACAAATTCATGCTTCACTGAATGGGAGGGACACGTTTTGAGAGGGGTCATTAATTTTGCCTTTATTGGAGCATCATAATATCACTTGTCAAACCAAAATGGCATGCCTTCCTGTGTGATGTCTTTTAGGACCACCTTTTTTCTTGGCTTTTTGAGACGGGGGTCTCTTTACATGTCCCTAGCTATACTGGAATATGCTTTGTGGGCAAGACTGGCCTTGAACTCACAGAGATACTTCTGCCTAGTGCTTGGACTCAATGCCCAGCTTTAGGACCCCTTTGATAGTCATCAACCTTTGCCAACTCTATGTGTAAGGCGAGAAGGTCCTTGTGCTCACAGACAAGCACCAGAGGATGCAGGAATATTAAAACACACTGTAATGACATTTTCTTGATGTTTTAACAAATAAAGCTTGCCTAAAGATTAGAGTATGGAGCTAAGCCACTAGAGGCCAGGGAGTGATGGCAAACACCTTCAATCCCAGGACTCCAGAGGATCTCTTTTAGATCAAGGCCACCCTGGACTACAAAAGATTGAGACTGTCTAAAAGAAACAGAGCTCACAGGAAGGTAATCCCAGCCCTTGGGAACACAGGCTTTAATCCCGGCACTAGTGGTGTGGAGGTAGCAGTGATATGGCTGGGCGGTGGTGGTGCATGCCTTTAATCCCAGAATTTGGGAGGCAGAGGCAGGTGGATCTCTATGAGTTCGAGACCAGCCTGGTCTACAAGAGCTAGTTCCAGGACAGGCTCCAAAACCACAGAGAAACCCTGTCTCGAAAAACCAAAAAAAAAAAAAAAAAAAAAAAAAAAAAAAAAAAAAAAAAAAAAAACGAGTGATATGGCTGGGTGGAGGGGGGTGTGGAGACAGGAGGGATGTGGCTGGTTGGAGGCGGAGTGGAGACAGGAGTGATAGAGCTGGGTGGAGAGAGGAACAAAGGCGGAAAGAGGAACTCAGTGCTGTCTGAGGTTTAGTGGAGGTAGTCTGAGGACAGGATCGCCCCTTCGGTCTGAACTTTGGTAGAGGTAAAAGAACTCTCTAGTGACCTCTCCACTTCTCTGATCTTCAGCATTAACCCCTATGTCTGACTCTGGGTTTTTATTAAAGCCAGCTAAAACTCATGTCACACACACAAGATTGTTCATTCAAAGGGAGGGACACATAACCTATTATCTGCCCAGAAGGCTGGGAGCGGATGTGGTTAATAACCTGGTGACCTTTGCACTATTGGTGTGGCTGAGCCTCTCTCAGACACTTATCATGAGCAAGTCAATCTATAGAACTTATCTTTATGGATGGTGTCATGTAGTCAATCTATAGAACTTATCTTTATGGATGGTGTCACGCGTACTTTACAAAGAGTTTGATGTAGTCGGTTCTTAAGCCGTATTGAGTTAATTAGCACCAGGAAGTTTTTCACTAAATTGTGCTATGCTTAAAAATAAGCTACTTGGGGCTGGAGAGATGGCTCAGAGGTTAAGAGCATTGCCTGCTCTTCCAAAGATCCTGAGTTCAATTCCCAGCAACCACATGGTGGCTCACAACCATCTGTAAAGGGGTCTGGTGCCCTCTTCTGGCCTGCAGGCATACACACAAACAGAATATTGTATACATAATAAATAAATATTAAAAAAAAAAAAAAAAGCTACTTGGCCGGGCAGTGGTGGCTTTTAATCCCAGCACTTGGGAGGCAGAGGCAGGCGGATCTCTGTGAGTTCGAGGCCAGCCTGGTCTACAAGAGCTAGTTCCAGGACAGGAACCAAAAGCTACAGAGAAACCCTGTCTTAAAAAAAAAAAAAAAAAAAAAAAAAAAAAAAAAAAAAAACACTAGCTACTACCTTAGCCGGGCGATGGTGGCAAATGCCTTTAATTCCAGCACTCGGGAGGCAGAGGCAGGAGGATCTCTGAGTTCGAGGACAGCCTGGTCTACAAGAGCTAGTTCCAGGACAATCTCCAAAGCTACAGAGAAACCCTGTCTCTTTAAAAAACAAAAAACAAACTACCTTGCCTCCTGTGATTGTCACTTGGCTGGCCTTGGTAGTCACAAGGGCACCCCTCCACCCCACCCTGCATCTGACACCCTTAGGCTTGGGGGTATTTGGACTGTGTTCAGATAAGTTCTCCCTTAGAGGTAGCACTTAAGGCCTGGGAACTAAGTGAGCTCATAAACAGAGACAGAAAAAGGGAAGTCCTTTATCCATAAAAGTGTGGAAGGAAGGGATCAGCAGAGCTGACTGGGAGGAGCCACAAGTGAGGCAGAAAGCCCTGTGGAGAGTAGGGTCCAGAGAGCCAGCTGAAGAGAGAGCAGCAGCTGTGGAATGACAGACAGTTGCCTGGAAAGGAGGGAGCAGAGCCCCTCACTAGGATGAATTGGAGAAACTGATTGGATTGTTCCATCAGAGAAGTCAGAGGACCTGGCACTGTGGTCCTCCATACCTCCAGACTGAGGGAATCCAAGACCATCTTCTGGTTTCCAAGGATACCTGCATGCAAGTGTAAAGACATACACACAGACACA
Source organism: Chionomys nivalis (assembly GCF_950005125.1). Lineage (NCBI taxonomy): Eukaryota > Metazoa > Chordata > Mammalia > Rodentia > Cricetidae > Chionomys > Chionomys nivalis. Next base: position 11,230,678 of record NC_080096.1, on the reverse strand, counting down.
TGCATAAAAATAAAATATCTTGCCGGGCGATGGTGGCGCACGCCTTTAATCCCAGCACTTGGGAGGCAGAGGCAGGCGGATCTCTGTGAGTTCGAGACCAGCCTGGTCTACAGAGCTAGTTCCAGGACAGGCTCCAAAGCCACAGAGAAACCCTGTCTCGAAAAACCAAAAAAAAAAAAAAAAAAAATCTTAACAGGTGGTAATGGCACATGCCTTTAGATCCAGCACTCAGAAGACAGAAACAGGAGGATCTCTGGGAGTTTGAGGCCAATAAGTTCCAGGCTAGCCTGCTCCACATAGTAAGATTCTGTCTCAAAAACACAAACAAAACATAAACAAGTAAAACTATCAAGGAAGACCCATGACACGTCATGTGCATACAACTGGATACACCACAATGGGTGTACACAATTGCACATACCACAGCAGATACACACAGCCACACACACCACATGAACATCACATAACAGGAAAAAGAAAAAAAAACACCTCTTAATCTAAGTGTGGGAGGTAGAAACAGGAGGATCAGGAGTTCAGGGTCAGCCTCGGCTACTTAATGGGGTTGAGGCCAGTCTGGAATGCGTGAGACCCCATCTCAGAAAGAAAGAAAATAAGGAAGGAAGGAAGGAAGGAAGGAAGGAAGGAAGGAAGGAAGGAAGGAAGGAAGGAAGGAAGGAAGGAAGGAAGGAAGGAAGGAAGGGGAAGGGAAGGAAAGGAGAGAAAGAAAAGAAAACAAACAGGCCATGGAGATGGCTCAGCGGTGTGTTGGCTTTAATGTAATTGGCCCTCACAGCCTCACAGGGAGTGGCACTATTAGAAGGTGTGTCCTTCTTGGGGTAGGTGTGACTTTGAAGGAAGTATGTCACTGTGGGTAGGGTTTGGCATTTGAAATGCTCAAGCCAAGCCCATAGTCTTTTTCTCTCTTCCCCTTCCCCTGCTGCCAGCAGATTGGGGTGTAGAACTCCCAGCTACCCTCCAGAACCACAACTGGTTGCATGCTACCATGCTTCCCACCATGATAACAATGGACTAAACCTCAATTAAATGTTTACTTTAGCTGGGTAATTGTGGCATACATCTTTAATCACTGTACTTGAGAGGGAAGAGGGAGGTAGATCTCTGTGAGTTCAAGGCCAGCCTGGTCTACGGAACAAATTCTAGGACAGCTAGGGTTGTTACACAGGGAAACCCTGTCTCAAAAAACTAAAAAACAAAACAGAACAAAACAAAACAAAACTGGGTTTTCCTTTTAAAACCCAGTGGTAGTGGTGGCGCACGCCTTTAATCCCAGCACTCTGGAGGCAGAAGCAGGTGGATCTCTATGTTCGAGGCCAATCTGGTCTACAGAGCAAGTTTCAGGACAGGTACCAAAGCTACACAGAGAAATCCTATCTCAAAACAAAAAACAAAACAAAAAAATCAAAATTTCCTTTATATGAGTTGCCGTGGTCATGGTGTCTCTTCACAGAAATAGAAACCCTAACTAAGACAGCAGGTAGGTAAAAGTACTAGCTACCAAAGCCCTGAATCCATGTAATTAGCTGGGTTTGGTGGCGAGCATCTGTAATACCGTTACTCCCGTTGGGGAATAGGAGGTGGAGACAGAAGTCAGCTAGCCTGGAGTGTGCAGCTGCCGCAAGAGAAACAAGAGACCCTGTGTCAGCAAGGAGGAAGCAAGAACTGACGCCCCTAAATTGTCCTGTGACCTCCACACGTATGCTATGATATGAGAGCATGTGAGTGTTCTCTCTCTCTCTCTCTCTCTCTCACTTTAACAAACCAGTCAATCGACTCAAATGTATCTGTAATGCTCTGAGTATCTGATTATTTGTTCTTTGTAGAGGGTTTTTTGTTTTATTTATTTATTTATTTGCTTATTTTACTATTTTTCGAGACAGGGTTTCTCTATATAGCCCTGGCTATCCTGGAACTTGCTCTATAGACTAGGCTGATCTTGAATTCAGAGATCTTGCCTGCCTCTGCCTCCTGAGTGCTGGGACTAAAGGTGTGGCCCCCCTCCCACCAGGCCATTCACGGAGGTTTGTTTTGTTTTTGAGACAGTGTTTCTCTGCATAACTGTCCTGGAACCTTACTGGAGGTTTTATTGTGAAAAATCCTACTTCCTTAAAAGAGCCAAGAGAAATATTGGAAAATGTTAAATGTTTATGTCTCCTTTCAAAAATAATAAAAAAAAATAAGTGTGGTATCCATTATATTGGGAAAATTGAAACCATTTGTGCAAAGATCATCCGGGTGTTTTTCTAACCATTGGTTATTGACCTTCTGAAGAAACTGGACCAAATTTTGGTTTTAGACACAGTTTTCTATTTACATGAATTTACATACAGTATGGTCTTTATGCTAAACTTCCCTGGATAATATTCTGCATTTGTTGAGTAAATATTTTGTTGGCAGGGGTTTGCAAAATCATACAAATTTTGAGAATAAATCAGAGTGTAGCAGCAGCAGCAGCAAGTACCCGTAATCCCAGTCCAGGGGAGGTTGAAGCAGGAGGATTGCCAGAAATGTGAGGCAGTAGGTAGTTCACAGAAAGACCCTATTTCCAAAGAGAGAGAAAATAAATATTGGAATGGCAGGGGGCTGAAGATGTATGTTGGTGGTAAAGTTTTTTCTTTTTTAGTGTTTATTATTTATGTTTTCTAAACCAGTACCTTTGAACTGGATCCCCCTACATTATCCTCCACAAGCCTACTTTTGTCTTTTTCTGTTTTGAGGTGGAGTTGTCTTACTGTGTCTCCCAGGCTCGTCTCAGACGCCTAGGAACAAGTGATCTCTCACCTCAGCTTCTGGAGTAGCTGCAACTGCAGGCATTTATTTGCCTTTTTTTTTTCTTCCTGGTTTTCCAGGACAGAGTTTCTCTATGTAACCCTGTCTCTCCTGGAACTCGCTCTGTAGACCAGGCTGGCCACCATCACCTGTCTTATTTGCTTTGAATGCAGAAGAAACCCAATCCGTTTGCACAGCCCTGCTGATGACAAAGGAAGTGTCTGAGTGTGCAGGAATGGGAAGAGTTAAGCACACGGTCCATGTCCTAAGAGCCGGGCTGCCTGAGGAAAGACTGCTGCAGATGGGAATATAAATGGCTCTCTAGCAGAGGGCTGGAAGCAGAATACACTGAAACAGATGCTGGCAAGCAGATGCGGTTGAGCGAGTCTATGCAAGAAATGCCACTAATTGGCTAAGAAGACGGCATGATCACCATGACTTCATTCTTCCAGCTTCAGCACCCCATCAAAGGCACTGGATTCCCATTTTGTATCCCGGGTAGGTTAGGCAAGTATTTGGGGCTGTGTTTTGTATGTTTTATTCCACACGGAGTGATCATCTTCTAGAGCGGTGCCTAGCAAATGGTGGGTACTCATTAAATATTCATTGGGTTTTAGAAATGAATCTATTATCTGTACTGCCTATGGTGCAGCTTGTGATGCCAGCACTAGGGACGGGAAAACAGCCAGCCTGGGCTACATAACGGGCTTGAGGGTAGCAGCCTGGGCTACATAAGACTCTCAAAAAAACAAGAAAAAGAAAAAGAAACAAAACAAAACAAAACAAAAAAAAAACCCGACATCATTGTGTCACACCCTTACCATCCCAGCTCTTAGAAGTTAGAAGGCTAGCCAAGCGGTGGTGACGGACACCTTTAATTCCACCACTCGGGAGGCAGAGGCAGGCGGATCTTTGTAAATTTGAGGCTAGTCTGGTCTACAAGAGCTAGTTCCAGGACAGGCTCCAAAACTACAAAGAAACCCTGTCTCAAAACAAACAAACAAAAGAAGTTAGAAGGCTAAGACAGAAGGACCAGAATTCAAGTCCATCTCTGTGTTTCAGACCTGGCTGAGTTACATAAGACTATATATCTCAGGCTGGAGAGATGGCTTAGCAATTAAGAGCAGTTATTGCTCTTTCTGGTTGGTTTTTTTGTTTGTTTGTTTGTTTGTTTGTTTGTTTTTTTGAGACAGGGTTTCTCTGTGGCTTTGGAGCCTCTCCTGGAACTAGCTCTGTAGACCAGGCTGTCCTCGAACTCACAGAGATCCGCCTGCCTCTGCCTCCCGAGTGCTGGGATTAAAGGCATGCGCCACCATCGCCCGGCTTTATTGCTCTTTCTGAAGACCCAAATTTGATTCCCAGCACCTACGTGGCAGGTCACAACTTTGTATAACTCCAGTTCCAGGGGATCCGAAACCTTCCTCTGGTCTCTCCAGGCACCAGGTATGCTTAGGGTGCACATATATACATTCAGGCAAAATGCACAGGAAGTAGTAAGGAGGGACTTGGACTCTGGTGGTCCTTTTTGATTTGGGACAGCAGAAGATGCTTTCTCTTGCTGGGTTGCCAGCTAAGGAGGAAGGTCAGCTGGTTGCTTCTCAGCCTCTCTGAGCTTGCAGGTTTCACTCCAGCATCTGACTCCTGAGTCTCTACTGGTAAACTGAACAATAGAGACTTAGTTAAAACTACATGTGGCTGCAGAGGAGGGCTCAGCCAGAACAGCGCGGCAGTGATTGCAGAGCCGCAGTCAGTAGCTGAAACAGGAGCAATTCAAGTGCAGCCGCTGTACCAACAATAAACAACACAGCTGAGTGTGTCAGTGCACATCTGTGATCCAGTGTACGAGAAACTGCTAGGGAGTATGTCAGTGCACATCTGTGATCCAGTGTACGAGAAACTGCAAGCTAGTCTTTTAAGTCAGCTTGACACAAGCTAAACATGTGAGAAGAGGAAACCTCATATAAGAAAGTGCCTCCAAGCTGGGCAGTGGTGGCGCCTGCCTTTAATTCCAGCACTCTGGAGGCAAAAGCAGGCAGATCTCTGTGGGTTCAAGGCCAACCTGGTCTACAAAAAGAGTTCCAGGACAGCCAAGACTACACAGAGAAACCCTGTCTTGAAAAAAACAAAAAGAAACAGAGAGAGAGAGAGAGAAAGAGAGGGAGAGAGAGAGTAAGGAAAAAGGAGAGAGAGAAAGTAAGGAAAAAGGAGAGAGAGAAAGTAAGGAAAAAGAAAATCCCTCCATAAGATTGAACTATACACAAGCCTGCAGGTCCTATTTTTAATTAGTGATTGATGGGGACAGGCCCAGTCCATTGTGGGTGGAGACATCCCTGGGCTTTGATGGCCCTAGGTTCTATAAGAAAGCAGCGTGATGGGGCTGGGTGGTGGTGGCGCACGCCTTTGATCCCAGCACTTGGAAGGCAGAGGCAGGTGGATCTCTGTGAGTTCAAGGCCAGCTTGGTCTATAAGAGCTAGTTCCAGGACAGGACAGGCTCCAAAGCTACAGAGAAACTCTGCCAAAAAAAAAAAAGAAAGAAAGGCTGAGCAAGCAAGCAGTACCCCTTCGTGACCTCTGCATCAACCCCTGACTCCAGGTTCCTGCCCCGTTTGAGATCCTATCCTGACTTCCTTCAATTATGGACTGTGAATGTAGAAATGTAAAGTAGCCGGGCGGTGGTGGCGCACGCCTTTAATCCCAGCACTTGGGAGGCAGAGGCAGGCGGATCTCTGTGAGTTCGAGACCAGCCTGGTCTACAAGAGCTAGTTCCAGGACAGGCTCCAAAACCACAGAGAAACCCTGTCTCGAAAAACCAAAAAAAAAAAAAAAAAATAGAAATGTAAAGTAAATAAATCCTTTCCTCCCCAACTTACCTGCTGTGGAACAGTCTTTGTACACTGTAAATATGTATTGTTCTTATAGTTAATAAACAGCTGATTGACCAATGGCTAGGCAGAATTTTTGGGAAAGAAAAAGTGGTGGAGTCAGAGAGGAGTCACCAGAGAGACATGGGGAAGAAACAGGAGGTGCAAGGTGAAAGAGAAGGAATGCCATATGGCAGAATGTAGATTAATAGAAATGGGTTAATTTAAGTTGTAAGAGCTAGTTAGTCATAAGCCTGAGCTAATGGCTGAGCATTTATAACTAATAGTGAGTGTCGGTTATTTTTTTTTTTTTTTTTGGTTTTTCGAGACAGGGTTTCTCTGTGGTTTTGGAGCCTGTCCTGGAACTAGCTCTTGTAGACCAGGCTGGTCTCGAACTCCCAGAGATCCGCCTGCCTCTGCCTTCCAAGTGCTGGGATTAAAGGCGTGCGCCACCACCGCCCGGCTGTGTTGGTTATTTGGGAATTGGCTGGTAGGAAAGAAAAGTGTACCCACACTTGTCTTTTGTTCATGGTATTTCATTACAGCAATATAAACCTTAAGACAGTGATTGAAGCAGGAGGATCAAGAACTCAAAACCACCTTCGACTCCAGGAAGTTTCAGGCCAATTTGAGCTACATGAGACCTGTCTCCACAAAAATGACATTATACACTATGTATTGAAATTATCAATTAAGCAACAGGAGTCTGTTTGTTTTTTTTTTTAATTTAGACAAATGATGCAATACGTGTAAAAATGCTTTTGTCATGACAGAAATATTGTTTAATATTTAACTGTTTATGTGAGAATGTTACAGAGCATGAGGAGACTGTCCACCGGGTTTCTTTATAGTCTATATATGAATTTTTTTCTTTCTTTAGATTAGAGGGATATATTAATCTGTAAAGATCTGTCAATTTGTTTGTACCTAGAAGACAAAGTGCAATATTTAAAATAGGCAGGAAAACTCTCAGCTTTCGGGCACAGAGGCCTACTCCATCCCTAGGACCTAGGTAGGAAAGCTGGTTGTGCTGACATACCGTCTCAAACACTAAAGGTGCAGCCTAAGTTTGATCCTGGCTCTGACCTCTGTACATCTACACTCACACGTGATGATAATAATTTCAGTAAAAGTAGACACAGCACCTGTCAGGAGCCATGTCCCCCCCAAAATTATTATAGGGAGCATTGCCCTGAGGAGTTTTGCAGAGGGCTCCACTTCCCAATTGTACTGAGAATTGTTTTATTGACAAAGCCTATCCCACACCCAAATTAACTGTTAATAGAGAGCTATCTGTTAGCGGAACCCGCCTCACACTCTATCTAGAGAACTAGGTGTGTCAACTTGTGACTTCCTGACCAAGGAATCGTGACCTGACCGATCGTAACCTCCTGGCCAACGACCCTGTGACCTGCAAGATCCCGTGCCCCAGCCCCCCAAGCTCCTCATCCAGGGGCTATATAAGCTGCAACCATGACTCTAATAAATGGAGGCTTCGACAAATCTTTCAGGTGGTCTTTCAGGCCCATGTCTTTCAGGTGGTACCTCTCCGTGACCCTGGAATAACTGACCAGCCAGGTGGGTTACAGACCCTGGACAGAGTAACTCGCTGAGGCGGTCTACAAGCATCAGGTCGTGATGGTGCACATCTTTAATCCCAACACTGGAGAGGCAGAGGCAGGCAGATCTCTGGGGTCATGACCATTTTGTACATGTGAACGACCCCACTGCATGTTGATATAATCAATACTCTTAACCCTTACATACCATTTGAGTCTGGGATTTTCCTTCAGCGTTTCCTCGGACCCTACAATTATATTACCTCTTTTTTAAGACAAGGTCCCATGTAGCCCAAGCTGGCTCTGAACTCCATGTGTAACCTAGGATGACCTTGAAGTTCAGCGTTCTCTTTCTACCTTCAGAGTCCTATGGCCAGTTTATATGGCCCTCGGAATGGGACCCAGGATGTTGTGCGTGTTTGGCAATTGAACTACACCCCAACCCTCCTCCTCCTCTTCTACTTCCTTTTGGGTTTTCTGAGTCAGGATTTCTCTCTCTAGTCCTGGTCTCTATGAGTTTGAGGCCAGTCTGGTCTACCAGTTGAGTTCTAGGACAGCCAGGGCTATACAGAGAAAGCCTGTCTTGAAAAGCCAAAACAAAAAAAGAAAGGGAGGGAGGGAGGAAAGGAGGGAAAGAAAGGGGAAGGAAGGAAGGAAGGAAGGAAGGAAGGAAGGAAGGAAGGAAGGAAAGAGGAAGGAAGAAAGGAAGGAAGGAAGGAAGGAAGGAAGGAAGGAAGGAAGGAAGGAGTAAGGTAAATCTGATACAGCAAGAGCAAGACCCCTTGACATCCTCTTCTGACCTTTGTGAGTGCCTATGTGTGTGTGCACACACACGCACGTGCATGCACACATGCATTCACACACACACACTAAAGAAGTCAGTGCCTTCCCTTTTCCTTCAGCAGCCCTTATTGCTGAGGTCTGCAGGCTGCTTCCTCCTCTGCTTTAGTCTTCGGACGGGCCATACTTGGGTCCCGATCTATCCTGCGAGGGGGAGAGAATCACCTGAGGGCATCATCTCCCCATCGCTCACTTTCACTGCTAGAGACTAAGATGTTACATAATTAGCCAAAGTCACATAAGAGGATTCTATGGAACAGTTTAGGATTAAATTTAGGAAGGCGACATTAGGAACTCTTTGGGGTTCCCATATGTGTTCCTAAGTGTGGCAACGTGGGGATGCTTAATTAGACTACCTGCTGTTACCCAGCACCAGGCCTTTTAGGATTAATTAAAAACAAACGCTCAGTTCTCAGAAAATTGCAGAAGCCAATGGCAGACTGAGGGAAGAGGTTTGCTGAGTAAGGAGATGGGTCCCCTTCAGGTAAAGCCAGGAGCCCCGCGTGTGCGCTTCTAAATTGGCCCCAGCAGATTTTTCTAGGCGAGTGTGCTATGGTGAAGTCAACCATTTAGCCTCTGGGGATCTCTGCCTGCTGTTTACTGTGAAATTTCTCCCCCCACTGATGGGAGTCTGCCTGTACTGGTTTCCTGTGGCCCAGTTCTGGGTCGCGTTCTAAGGCGGTGCCACGTGATCTTAACCTACTTTGTTTCCCCCAGTGCCTCAGCAAATAACAGCTGCAGTGACACCCATAAAAAATACACCTGTCCTCCAAGCAGCACCCACAAAATACGCCTGCCCTCCAAGCAGCACTAGTTCACCTTGCTGTGCACGGGGTGCTCTCTCGTCTGAAGGACTCGGCGCCTAGCAAACGGTAATTATGCTCCTCAAACACCTCATCGATACGGAGTTGCTTGCCCTGCTACCTCCGTCTTATGATTGGGCAGCCTCCGATGAAGGACAAACCTGGGTCAGGAGCCCAGCTCCATTTGCCTGCTTAAACGCTTGGCTCTGAGCCTGTGAGAAGTAATGGCCCCAGACCCTTGCTCCGAGGAGTCTGCAAACAAAAGTGACTAGGGGCGCCTCTGAAAGGCCGGGCTGGCTTTTGCCGCTGAGTCGGTCTCTTTATTTAATATGGCTAAATGTCTTTTGTGCTTGAATTCTCTAGTCAAAAAAAGAGAGGGAGGGAGGGAGGGAGAGAGGGAGGGAGGGAGGGAGGGAGGGAGGGAGAGAGAGAGAGAGAGAGAGAGAGAGAGAAGAGAAAAGGCAACCCTTTACATTTACACTAGAGCGGGTGTATAAGTCCTCATCCCGAACAGTTCCAGCCGTTTCTGGTCTTTTCTTCCCTTTTTCCTTCCCGTCAGGACAGGACAACATACTCTTTTTTGTTGGCGGTCAGGGTGGACTTTGGAATCAAGCTGGCCAGTGCTGCCCCCCGGAGGTTGCACATGCAGCTGCGGGTAGAAGACCTAGCCAGACAATAGGGAAGAAACAAGGACAAAGGTTCCAAGAAAGGACCCCAGGGGTTGTTGTCATTGTAACACAAGAAACTTCTGCTCACAAACTGTTTCGTTTTGTTTTTTGAGAAGGATGACCTGGAATTCACTGTGTAGCCCAGTCCTATTCCCAGCTAACTTCACACTTAAAGCAATCCTCTTACCTCAAAAAGGCTGGGATCACATGAATGGATCACCATGCCCAACTCCTCTTGTTTGTCCTACTTGCTCTGCATCTTGCTGGCAAAATCAGCACACCTAGGTTAATCTCCTGAGGTCTCTGCCTGGAAGTCCCACCTACCTCTCCTGCCTAGCTATTGGCTATTCACTTTTGTTCATTAAACCAATCACAGCAACACAGTGTAAACTAATATCCCACAACAGTACTTGGGTCCTCTGCAAAGAGCAGTCAGTGCTCCTAACCATTGAGCATCTCTCCAGCCCTGCTCGTTTTGTTGTTGTTTGGATTATTATTATTATTATTATTATTATTATTATTATTATTTTATTATTTTATTATTATTATTATTATTACAGAGTCTCCATAGCCCTGGAACTCAGTCTGTACACCAGGCTGGCCTCAAACTCACCGAGATCCACCTGCCTCTGCTTCAGCCTGAGGGCCTGAGTTCAAGCCTCAGGACCCACATAATGGAAGTAGAGACCAATTGAAAAATGAAATAAGGTGGGCGGTGGTGGCACATGCCTTTAATCCCAGCACCTGGGAAGCAGAGGCAGGTGGGTCTCTGTGAGTTCAAGGCCAGCCTGGTCTACAAGAGCTAGTTCCAGGACAAGCTCCAAAGCTACAGAGAAACCCTGTCTCAGAAAGAAAAAAAAGAAAGAAAGAAAGAAAGAAAGAAAGAAAGAAAGAAAGAAAGAAAGAAAGAAAGAAAAAGAAAAATGAAATAAAAGGAAGAGGACTGACTTCTCCTAAAATATGGAGAGGTTTTTATTATAGATTTAAGGGAGAAAGCAACCCAGGAAAGAGTCCAGGCTGAACCCGGCCAGCAGACTAAACCAGACCAGGAGAGAAGAGAGCAAGAGAGGAGCCAAGAGGCCACGTGATGTCAACATGGATGCTATATGGGGATCAGGAGTGGGGGTGGCCCTGAGGTGCGGAAGCCCAGCGCCTGGGAGGGAAAGGTTTAGAGTTAGGGTGGAGAGAGGAATGCTGGGAGGGGCCACAGGTACTGTGCTGGGAGAGCTGGCCAGCATCTGCTTTGAGACATACCAGGCACCTCAGTTAGCCATTTATCCCTGGTTTCTGAGACCTAACAGAGACAGACTTCCACAGTGCCCACCTCTTTCTGCAACATGAAGGTAATAAAAAAATCTTAAATAAAATGAGACTGTCTTAGAGGAGCCCAAGCTCATGTTCTCAGGCATGTCTTACTTTCTCCTCAAATGCCTCTGGCTTAACATCTATATTTAAAAATATCTCGTAGGCCTGGCAAGATGGCTCAGAAAGAAAGATAAATGCTGCCAAGATTGGGGTCTGAATTCAATCTCCACAGCCCACAAGGTGGAGGGAGATAGCATATTGCAGAAATTGGAATGTGTCCACATCCCCCACATACACACAAATAAATAAATAACATTTTTTTTTTTTCGAGACAGGGTTTCTCCGTGGCTTTTTGGTTATAGCATTTTATTTTAAAAATGCCTTTAGGGGCTGGAAAGATGGTTCCATGGTGAAGAACACTTGCTGTTCTTCTGGGGAACCCAAATTATGTTTTCAGCACCCACATTAAATGGTCCACAGTGCCTGTACCTTGACCTCAGAAGACACAGCACCCACTCTGACCACTGTAGCCACTCACACACATATGGCTTCCACTCACATACACATACACACAAATACTTGAAAGATTGATTTATTTGATGTGTTTGGGTATTTTGCCTGCATGTATGTCTGTGTACCAAGTATGTGCCTGGTGCCCGTGGAGGCTGGAAGAGTTCACTAAATCCTCTGGAACTGGACTTATAGATGGCTATGAGCTGTCATGTGGGTACTGGGCGTCAAACCCAGACCCTCTGCAAGAGCAGCCAGGGCTCTTAACTGGAGCCATTTCTCCTCCCTCAAAAATTAAGCCTTTTGTGCTCGCTTCGGTAGCACATCTACTAAAACTGGAACGATACAGAGAAGATTAGCCCCTGTGCAGGAGGATGTGCAAATTCCTGAAGCCTTCCATATTTAAAAAAAAAACAAACCTTTTTAAAAATAGACATAGACAAATCAAATAGAAAGTTTTTAAAATCTGGTTTTTCTTTATATCTACATTCCCCAGCTTTGGTTAAGATGGTTCACCCTGCTGGGCGGTGGTGGCACACGACTTTAATCCCAACACTGAGGAGGCAGAGGCAGAAGGATCTGTGAGTGAAGTCCAGCTTGGTCTACAGAGCAAGTTCCAGGATAGCCAAGGCTACACAGAGAAATCCTGTCTTGAAAAACCAAAACAGGGGCTGGAGAAATGGCTCAGTGGTTAAGAGCACTGACTGCTCTTCCAGAGGTCATGGAAGGAATGCTGTACACATAATAAATAAATAAATCTTAAAAAAAAAGAAAAGAAAAACCAAAACAAACAAAACCCCAAAAGACAAAACTTTTCACCCTGCTGGTAACCTATCTAGTTCAGGTAGCAAGCTTTCTTTGGGGGAATTCCTCGTCTCTGTCTCCAGCCCCCAAACCCCTCAATCTGGAATTATGGGTAGGTTGCCATGTCCAGTCACATGGGTGCTGGGTGTTACAGTGGTATTATCAGAGGTGAGCAACAAGACACAGTTTATAGACAATTGGAAATCTTTATTCCAGCTGGTTGGGACAACACTCAGGCATTGGGGACCCAAGCATGGCCCCAAGTGTATTTTTTGGTTTTTTTTTTTTTTTTTTTTTTTTTTTGGTTTTTCGAGACAGGGTTTCTCTGTGGTTTTGGAGCCTGCCCTGGAACTAGCTCTTGTAGACCAGGCTGGTCTCGAACTCACAGAGATCCGCCTGCCTCTGCCTCCCGAGTGCTGGGATTAAAGGCGTGCGCCACCACCGCCTGGCTATTTTTTGGGTTTTGTTTTGTTTTTTGGGACAGGGTGTCTCTGTGTAGCTTTGGAAACTCGCTATGCAGACCAGGCTGGCCTCGAACTCAGAGACATCCACCTGCCTCTGCCTCCCAAGTGCTGGGATTAAAGGTGTGAGCCACCACTGCCAGATGGGTAAGAGGTATTTAAAGGCAAAAGCCACATCCTGGCATCTTGCTTGGCAGCTGCAGGGGACACTTCACACCTCGGGAAGTTTAACAGCAGCTAAGAGAAGTTAGTTGGGGCATCTTGACCTTGGGCTCTAGAATGAAGCTGGACAGTTTTCCACGGGGTTCACCATCAAGATCAAGTTTTAGTTAAACCTAAAGTGACCCCATTCCAAAGATGGGTGCCAGGGGCTGAGATGAGGCCCCTGAATATAATAACCCCCCTCCAGGAACCTCCTGGCGTGCTGTCTTGGCCTGTCATAGGGGGATCCAAACGCCCTAGCAGCTTTTCCCCGTGAGGCATCTTTCCAGGGCCCCAAAGAAGGTCTTTCTCCTTGGCTCCTCTTTTTAGCTCTCTCCTACACACTCGGAGGTTTTGAGTTTCTCGCCCTAGCTACTAAGCTACATCTAGAAAGTTCCTATCCTACCCCTTTAGAAGAGGAGGGGGCCTCGGGCCTAAATGAATACCTAGCCTAAACGTTTCCCCTAGTGACCCTGTCTCTGAGAATTTTTGCTTTGGTTTCTTGGAAGCCTTCAGTGTGAGGTTTCCTACCTAAATTCGGCTGGTTCGGGGCTGGAGGGACGGCTCAGGAGTTAAGAGCTTGTACCGCCCTTGCAGAGGACTTCACTTGGCACCCAGCACCCAAGTCAGGCACGCTTTCCGTTACTCTGGGGGACCGGATACCCTTTCTGGCTTCCAAGGTCACCTGTGCTCATGTGCACACTCGTCCACACATAATTAAAAATGAAAAGATTAATTAAAAAATAAAACCTTTTTGAGTTTCTCTGTTAAGTGTGCCCCACCCCCCACCTCATCCCGGTGACTCTTTTTGTAGACCAGCTTGTCCTGGAACTCAGAGATCCAACTGCCTCTGCCCCCGGAGTGCTGGGACTAAAGGTGTATGCCGCCGCCACCACTCAGCTGGGAAAAACAAAATGGAAAAAACCAAAACTCTTTTTAAATAAGAAATCTGGTTCAATGATGCTAAATACAGAGCAATGGAATTCGCGCTGTTTCCCCTCCACACCCCCAGACCTCGGCTGAATGAAAGTAGAGAGCATAACAATGAGCCCGCAGCGAACGGCTTTTGGTTAAAAACGGGGAGGAATGTTTCTGGCCAGCTCTGGCTGCTGTGGCTGTAATCCACCCATTGTGGCTTAGAGCTCTTCCTGCTGGTCTTTAGAACAAGTGAATGACAAAGCCTCAATTTCTTCCCTTCCCTTCATTTGAAAGGCGGTGGAAGCCGGATTAGGTAGCACGGGTCTGTGTCCTAGTGTACGGGAATGGCGGAGGTGGGGGGGCGTGGAGGGGGGGGGGAGAGTGGGAGGAGGGGTGGAGCAAGGTTATCCTGGGTCTCATAGAGTCCGAGCTGGCTATAAGAGACCCTGTCTATGAAGAAAAGAAAGATGAGAAAGAGGACCAGGAGGAGAAAAAAGGGGAAAAAAAGAAAGACAAAGGGAGGGAGGGAGGGAGGGAGGGAGGGAGGGAGGGAGGGAGGGAGGGAGGGAGGGAGCAGTGTTTATGCTTAGGGCAGTGGTACTCAACCTGTGAGTCCCGACCTCTTGGAGTTGAACGACCCTTTCACAGAGGTCGCCTAAAGACCACTGGAAAACATATTTACATTACGACTTATAACAGCAAAATTACAGTTATGAAGTACTAACGAAAATAACTTTGTGGTTGGGGGTCACCATTAACGGGGTCGCAGCATTAGGAAGGTTGAGAACCACTGCCCTGAAGAGCTGTCCCCTTTAAGATGCTGTTCACGCAATAGAGTTCACCCTTTTACCAAAAGGCTGAGTTTTGCCCTGGGGGAAGAGTCAGGCTCAACAAGTAGGTTAGGTGAAGATTCCTCAGAGTGCTCTGAGCCCCAGGGTGAAAAGGGAAGCCTGGAACTGGCTAGGCTGGGTCAGGTCCTCACCAATTCACCACCCACTTCCTCAGTTCATTATCAGAGTAAGTAGGGCTGGGGCTTAACTCTGGCCTCAGGCATAGCCTCTGGTGCGGGAAGATTCTTAAAAATTTTCCCTCATTCAGGCTGAAGAAGTGGCTCAGAGGTTAAGAACACAACAGCACACTCTGCTTTCTGGTTTTTCTAGTTTTTTTTTTTTTTTTTGAGATAATGTCTCACTAAGTAGAGCCTGGATCTCGACTGTGCAGACCAACCTGGTCTGGAACTCACAGAAATCCACCTGCCTCCGCCTCCTGAGAGCTGGGACCACACCCAGCTTACTGGTATTAATTTTTGTTGTTGTTGGTTTTGTTTCTTTTTTTAAAAAAAAAAATATTTAATTTATTTAAAACGTATACACTGTTCTGTCTGTGTGTATGCCTGCAGGCCAGAAGAGGGCACCAGACCTCATTACAGATGGTTGTGAGCCACCATGTGGTTGCTGGGAATTGAACTCAGGATCTTTGGAAGAGCAGGCAATGCTCTTAACCGCTGAGCCATCTGTCCAGCCCCCTTGTGTTTTGTTTCTTGAGGAAGGGCTTCTCTGTGTCCCAGCCCGAGGTGTCCTGGAACTCACTCTTGTAGACCAGGCTGAAGTTGAACTCACAGAGATCCGCCGACCTCAGCCTCCCAAGTGCTGGGATTGAAGGAGTGCACCACCACCGCCCAGCCCAGTTATCCAGTTTTTAAAGATCTGAAGCACCTCCCAGAATGGAAACATTCCAGGGTTCACGGACCCTAATTTAGAGGCACTTTCCTGTGAACTTGTAATTGTGCTTATTAACTCTCACCCTGCCCAGTAGCTGCCTTCATAGGTGGTGGTGGAAAGAAGGAAGACACCCTTAGTTCAGCAGGGCTGTAAAACACAGGACTTGGGACTTTGGCCTTATTTCCCCAGAAGGCCCAGAGGGCAGATCTTGGCCTTTGCTCTCCCAGATGTGTTTTGCATACATGTATGTCTGCACAGGTGTGCCTTGCTCAGAAGCAGACAGCAGACTCCCTGGAACTGCTATTATTGATGGCCATGATTCATTATGTGCGTGCTGGGATTCGAACCCAGGTCCTCTACCAGAGCAACAAGTATTCTTCACCAGTCAGCCATCTTTCCAGCCCCTCTGGCTTTTTTAAAATTGATTTTTCTGCCGGGCGGTGGTGGCACACGCCTTTAATCCCAGCACTCGGGAGGCAGAAGCAGGTGGATCTCTGTGAGTTCGAGACCAGCCTGGTCTACAGAGCTAGTTCCAGGACAGGCTCCAAAGCCACAAAGAAACCCTGTCTCGAAAAACCAAAAAAAAAAAAAAAAAAAAAAAAGGAGGGCTGGGAATGTAGCTGTCAGGTAGGTTCATCGCAAACCTTACCCAACTGAGCAGGTGACACACATAGTGGGAGGTAGTTGAAGGAGGGTCACTGCGAGTTCGAGGCCAGTCAGTTGTACCTAGTGAATTGCCACATATGCCTGATACCCTGAATTTTATCCATGGGACCCACTTAAAGGTTGGAGGAGAGAACTGACATCATAAAATTGCCCTCTAACCTTCGGATGCATGCCATAGCACGCTTATCTGCATGTATCATACACACAAATAGATTAATATGACAGATGTGTGTGTATAGACACATATGGATCATAACGGGGAGGGGTCTGAGGGTGTGGCTCAGTAGTAGACTTGCTTAGCATGAAAGAGGTTCTGAATTGTCCCTCATCAGCATTACATCAATAAATAAATTATAGGGGTTTTTTTGTTTGTTTGTTTGTTTTCTCGAGACAGGGTTTCTCTGTGGTTTTGGAGCCTGTCCTGGAACTAGCTCTTGTAGACCAGGCTGGTCTCGAACTCACAGAGATCTGCCTGCCTCTGCCTCCCAAGTGCTGGGATTAAAGGCGTGCGCCACCACTGCCCGGCTGTTTGTTTGTTGCTGCTGTTTTTGTTTGTTATTTACTTATTTATTTATTTATTTTTGAGACAGCTGTGTGTAGCCCTGGCTGTCCTGGAACTTAATCTGTAGACCAGGCTGGCCTTGCTGGGATTAAAGGTGTGCTCCACCACCATCCGTCTTTAGGTTTATCAAAGTATTGTGTCTGTTCTAAGGGATTCAAGGTAATGAAGAAAGAGAGCAGTACCACAGGGCCCCAACAATTCACTTGTATACTTAGGAGGCAGGAAAGCATTTGTCCTCACAGGGAGCGAGTATGTGAATGTCCGCAGTGGCCCTCTCTGTAATAGCTGTGAGAAAAGGCCTCGTCAGTCAGCTGAGGAGTGCACAAGCAGGTTCTCACGTGGGGTGTTACTTCACAATAGAAGGACTGAGTATGTTACACGCTACAGCTGCCCCGTACATGGCTCCCTCTCCCTTCAAAACAGGGTCTATGCTGGGCAGTGGTGGCACACACCTTTAATCCCAGCACTCGACAGGCAGAGGCAGGCGGATCTCTATGAGTTCAAAGTCAGCCTGGTCTACAGTGCTAGTTCCAGGATGGCTAGTCTGTTACATAGAGAAACCCTGCCTGGGGGTGTGGGGGTAGGGAGCAGGGTCTAGACGGGTAATCCTGGCTGGCCTGAAACTGCGGTGTTCCTCCTTCATCTGCCTCCTGGAATGCTGTGGTTAAAGTTGTGTACCACCACATCCGGCTTTTCTAAAACTCTTTTTAAATTTATTTTTTTATGTTTATGGGTGTTTTGTCTGCACACAGGTCTAGGAGAGCATCGGATCACCGAGACTGGAGTTACAGACAGGTGTGAGCTGTCATGTGGGTGCTGAGAATTGAACCTAGGTCCTCTGGAAGAGTAGCCAGTGCTTTTAGCTGCTGAGCCATCTCCCCAACCCCCTGTGGCACACTTACAGATATAAGATCTGGTCTAGAAAAAGAGATTTCTAGAATTTCTAGGTCAATAGGTCGTAACAGATTTCCACATGACTCTTGGTTAAAATTCTTAAGTTACTTCTCTTCAAATTCCCAAGTGGTTATGCATTCACTGAACAAATATTTACTAAGGGCTGGTCCTGTACGCTGACAATTAAGTAAAACAAACAAGTCACACGGCCGGAGAGGGGGCTCACATTCATGACCTGTGACCAGAGACAGCCCTTCCTCCATGCCTTCCACAGACTGACCTCAGCCCAGCATCTTCCCTTCCTTATAGCAGTCCACCCCTCCCCCACAACCGCACCCCATTCCTTTTTGGTTGTTTCATACCCTCCAGGATATCTCACCTGAGAAAATCTGGCCTCTGCCCACTTCCCCAACTGCCCTCCTGGGAGCTCGCAGTCACACGCAGTCTTCGTGGATAGCGCGCTCATCTGCCCTCCGTGTTAGTCTCTCTACAACATAAGGACATAATTCCCTTTCCTAGGGCTGTCCCCGCCATGTTTACTGCCTGGCACCTGCTAGGTCCTTTATCCGTGGTTGCCACCTGGTGGCTATTTCCTAGGGTCCTTGGTCCAGGAGTTCCCTGGTCACTTTGGTCTCTGGGGAGCCCTGCAACCAATTTTTGTTGTGGTGCTTAATGAACCTTGTTTTCATCAGCCCGCGGGAAGGGAAGGATCCAGTCGGAGCAGGAGATTTGGCACTGCTTAGGAAGCTCACTCACTACAAGCAGCCTGCGCCCGGGTGGCGGGTCAAGCCTGACTCAGACAGTGGAAGAACCACAGTGGAAACTTACCAGCCTCGGATGGAGGGTGCGGAGGGGGGGCGGGGAGGGTGCTGAGAGGGAAAAGCAGACGTGGCCTCCCAGTCGGTGCCCAAAGGGCAGAGCAAGGAAAGGAAACCAGCTGATGCCCCTCCCACGCAAGCCACGCCCCTCTCCCCCGGGAATCAAGGAGGTTACACCTCCCTCCAGAGAGCGAGGATCAAACGAAGCACAGAGGAGGAAGTGTGAACCTTGGATACAGTGACAGGCTTCACCTGGGGCAAATCAACTGTGACGCGTGGAGGCTGCTTGTCCTGCTTCCCAGGACAGGACTGTCCGGCCCTCACGCTTACTCTGATTTCATTTGCGCAGCCCCATTCCTCTACCTTCCCTCCTCCAGCCTGATGCTGTCTGTAAGTGGATATTGGAAGGTCATAGACTGTCGAGGGTTAGGCAGGAAGTGGAAGTCAGGGCACCTGGGGTGTGGCTACTACCAGTCAGTGAGGGACTCCCACCCACTCTGAAGTCCGTCTCCTGGGAGCTGGGCTCCGTGTCCTAGGGGTTTCTTATCTCTACAGGCTTTTTTTTCCTGTCAAGAAAGGGGCTCGCTGCCGGGCGGTGGTGGCGCACGCCTTTAATCCCAGCACTCGGGAAGCAGAGGCAGGCGGATCTCTGTGAGTTCGAGGCCAGCCTGGTCTACAAGAGCTAGTTCCAGGACAGGCTCCAAAGCCACAGAGAAACCCTGTCTCGAAAAACCAAAAAAAAAAAGAAAAGAAAGGGGCTCGCTATATAGCTCAGGCCAGACTGAAACACACTATGTAGACTAGGTTAGCCTCAGCAGCAATCCTCCTGCACCCGCATCCCAAGTGCTGGGATTATATGCCGCCATGCCCGGCTTTCATCTCAAAGATTCTACCAGGCTTGTGGATGCTCCTTCTTGCTGCCACCTTTTAGATCTGTTGGGATTGCCTGACTGTCCCACTCCCCAGGACAGTCGATTGTGTCCTGTACACGCTCTGCTATGCACCTTGCCTGGCTGTGCCCCCAGTACTCTATGCACCTTGCCTGGCTGTGCCCCCAGTACTCTATGCTCACCCCTTTCTCCTGCCTTGCTTTTCAGGATAGCAATGGAGCAGGTGCACAGCACACAGTTCCTCTTGTTTCTACCCCATGCGACTGACCGCTTTGCCCTGCCTTTCGAAGGAGTCCAAAGGGGATGGGAAAGCCAGACCAAGGCAATATTCCAGCACCTGTGAGGGGGGAGGATCAGGGTTCAAAGTCATCCTGGTCTGCACAGCTGGAGTTGGAGGCCAGCCTGGATTACCTTAGACCCTGTCGGAAAAATAAGCAAAATAGATGGGGTGGAGACACGGGAGGACCCCGTGCTGGGAGTCCACAGCGGCGGAATCCTCCACTGGAGTCACATGGAACCTTTGCTGCTTGTGCAAATAACAGGCACAGCTAGTCACCTTCAGGAGGCCGATTCAATGCCTTCCAAAGTGTGGGTTGTGCCCCCAAAATGGTGGCGGCTCCTGTTGGCAAGACTTCATGCATCCTCAGCTGTCTGTCACCTGACTAAGAACCTGTCAGACCCCAAGTCTACCACTAACCCCGGGGAACACGGCTGCCTTTCTCCTGGCCTTCCGGCCTCACCCCAAACAGGAATTCAGGGAATGTGTCAGTTATCTTTCTTTTGCCCCCTCAGATCTGAAAGGGACCCTGGCATGGTGGCCACGCCTTTAATCCCAGCACTCGGGAGGCAGAGGCAGGTGGATCTCTGGGAGTTCCAGGTCAGCCTGGTCCACAGAGCGAGTTACAGGACAGCCAGAGCTGCTAAACAGAGAAACCCTGTTTTGAAAAAACAAAAAACAAACAAAAAGCTTAAAGGGGTTTCTCAAGGACAAGTTACTACTTCCGAGCTAACCACAGCCAACCAGAACTTGACCTAGGCCCTCCCACCGGATCACAGCCCTCCCTCACTTCCTTCCTCTCCCCACTTCTCCACCATCCATCCATTCCTCACTGCTCTTCCAGGTGGCCCTGCGGCAGCTGCCTCCTCCTGGTCATTTTTAACTGTTACCCCACTTCCTGTAGGGGACCCTCTAAAGAAGCTATTCATAAACACCTGGAAAAGGAAGTGTTCAGTGAGGTTTTTCCAGGTTAGGTCATAGGTAGAACCTAGAATCTTCTAAGATCCTGGTTCCAGTCCCAGCACAGGAGGAAAAAGAAAAAAGGTTAGATTAAAGAGTTCCCACTCCTTGTGAGAGAGCTAGCTGGGAGTGCCCGTAGAATAACCATGGAACACATTTTAGGTCAGGCCTAGTGACATCCATAGATGCCAGTTTCTCCACAAGGGGAGGTCACTGGTAAACCTCTTCCGGATGGGTCGGGATTTTCACCCACCTGCAATTCACAGAGTTATAAAACAGTTCACTGACAGGGAAAAAGACTGGAGTCCACCAGGCGAGGGGAAGGGTGCGCTGTGTGGGCAGCTCATCGCTTCCAACCAAGGCCCAGGCACTTTCCGCCTGAGGCAGGTCGTGAAAGGGTCCAGTCCACAGTCCGGCCTCTGAGAACACACACACCGGATGCCAGGCCTCTTCTTGGGTAGCAGAGGGCATTACAGAACACTTGCTAAAGTGCAAGGTCTGAGCCCAGGTCCCGTAGGGACTGAGCACATGCAAGACTTTTTCTTTTCAGGTCTGAGGATGTAGTTCAGTAATTTCCAGCTGCTTGCAACAGCAGCAGCAACACATACACCACACATGTGGTGCACACACGCATGCACAACACACACGTGCACACACATACACAGGGATGAGCTGTGGCATGCAGGTGCCCTTCCAAGAAATAAATGTAAAAAAGTCTTTGTGTGTTTATTTTCATGTGTATGTGTGTTGCTAGGGTGTATGTGGTGGGTGAGGGCCAAGATTTGCCACAAAGATCGCACCATGCAAAGATGTCACTATGTATATATCGTGATATATATATATATATGATTTATTTTTATTTTATGTCCATTAGTGGTGTGCCTGCATGTATGTCTGTGTGACAGCTGGGAGTTGCCATGTGGGGTGCTGGGAATTGAACCCAGATCCTCAGAAAGAGCAGCCAGAGCTCTTAACCACTGAGCCATTTCTCCAGCCCCAATGAGAGAAATGTATTGTGGGGTGGTATACAGAGGCTACCTCTGAGGGAGAAAGAAGGGGAAAGAGACAGAGAGGCAGAGTGAAAGACAGACAGACAGACCAGGAGACATACACTGGATTCTGATATGGGAGACCTTTTAAAGGGCATTGTAAATCCCGGTCTCTGGCCTCCATCTTTGCAGGCCCCATCTCTGTGCCCCTTGCACCTTGACACCCCCCCCCCAGGAGGGTCAAGGCAGCCCGCCAAACCTTGACCCCTCCCTAGAGGAGGTCAGGACTACTCCCCCAGTCTATTTAAACTGCTCCCCAGAAAGTCCCTTCGTGGTCTTCCCTCTTTCCTCCCAGTGGTCGCGTTGGCAGCTTCCGGGTTCCCCTTGGGGCCACCCGAGAGCGCAGGAGTCCTATTAAACCTGGATATCTTTTAATTCAGCTTTTTTGATTCGGCTTGATTGATATTTTTGCATCGACAGAGAACTTGTATTAGAAAATATTTCTAACAGGCATGAGTGTCACATTTGGAGGCTGCTGCTGCTGTGGTTGCTGGAGTTGAGCCACCGTAGGCAAGCTAGGGCTAACACGGGTACCTGTGTGTAAGTTCATATATACCGTGTGTGTGTGTGTGTGTGTGTGTGTGTGTGTGTGTGTATGCGCGCAGCAGCCCTCAGAGGCCAGAAGGTGTCAGATCCTGTGGCACTGGAGTGGTAGGTAGATGCTTTATGGGTGCTGGGAATAAAATGTTGGGGTACACTGTGTAACGTGGGTTGAAGAAGGAAGGTACTCCAAGATGAAATTTTAAGGCCTGTTGGGGAGCAACCTTGACAAAAATACCTCTCGCCAGGGTAAGAATGTGGGGATTAGAAATATAGTAAAGAGGGGCTGGAGAGATGGCTCAGAGGTTAAGAGCATTGCCTGCTCTTCCAAAGATCCTGAGTTCAATTCCCAGCAACCACATGGTGGCTCACAACCATCTGTGATGGGGTCTGGTGCCCTCTTCTGGCCTTCAGGCACACACACAGACAGAATATTGTATACATAATAAATAAATAAATAAATAAATAAATATTTTTTTTATTCTTAAATCTATCTCTTTAAACAAATATTTATTTATATATTATGTATACAATATTCTGTCTGCGTGTATGCCTGCAGGCCAGAAGAGGGCACCAGACCTCATTAGAGATGGTTGTGAGCCACCATGTGGTTGCTGGGAATTGAACTCAGGACCTTTGGAAGAGCAGGCAATGCTCTTAACCACTGAGCCATCTCTCCAGCCCCCTAAATATTTTTTTTTAAAAAAAGAAATATAGTAAAGAATATGAAGACGCGAATGAAAATAATAAAACGGAAAAATATATAGGATAGTATCGGGAAGGAATTCCTGTGGGTACTGAAAATTCATCCCTGATTAATTTCCAATTGCTTAAAATACCCCGACTCCCAAAGGTAGGAGTAAGACAAAAGACTGCATTACCGTGGAACAAGGAAATGAACACACCAACTGAAGGTCACAGGCAACATTCATAGTTAATCATTCTGTCGCTAGAACAAAACAAGTCACAGTCATACACTAGACCAAAATGTTCTGTAGGCAAACCACTCCCTGGGTGGAATCCCAAGTTATCTCTATAATGGGAACTGGAACTTAGTTGGACCCTAAGACTTTTGTTTGAGGTAGGAACTATCTACTTCTCTATTCCAGGAGTACAAGGTCTGGCTATAGCCACACCTTTGACAAGAACCTTGAGAGAATAGGACTCTCTGATCTATATCTAGGTGGGCCCTTTGGGGTAGAAGCACGATAACCTTGAAGGAACTAGAGGAAAGTTCCTACTCTCTGACCTTTGGTCAACATGGAAACAGGGCTCACATTTCTGGGCTCCACAATGAACTTACCTCTTGTTCTTAAGTGCTGAATCATCTATCCAGCCCTAAGAATTAAAACAAGAAGAAACAAGATAATAGTTATTTTTTTAAAAAGCATTTTATATTTATTTATTTATTGTGTATACAATATTCTGTCTGTGTGTATGCCTGCAGGTCAGAAGAGAGCACCAGACCCCATTACAGATGGTTGTGAGCCACCATGTGGTTGCTGGGAATTGAACTCAGGACCTTTGGAAGAACAGTCAATGCTCTTAACCTCTGAGCCATCTCTCCAGCCCCCGATAATAGTTATTTTTAAAAAATGAAATGAGGGGTAGAGAGATGGCTGAGTAGTCAAGAGGCTGCTCTTCCTGAGGACCCAGGTTTAATTCCCAGCACACTTTATTGCTCACAATGTCTGTAGCTTCAGTTCCAGGGGACCTGGTACCCTTTCTTGGTCTCTCAAAGCATCAGGTGCACAGACTTGCATGCAGGTGAAACACCCATACAGATTAAATAAAATAAAAATAAATTGAAGATAAAATAAGATAAAAAAACAACCTTCAGGGTTTTATCCACTTATTTGTTTTGGTGAACAAAACAAATATTTGAGAACATTTGGAAGTATTTTTTTTTTTTTTTTGGTTTTTTTTTCGAGACAGGGTTTCTCTGTGGTTTTGGAGCCTGTCCTGGAACTAGCTCTTGTAGACCAGGCTGGTCTCGAACTCACACAGATCCGCCTGCCTCTGCCTCCCAAGTGCTGGGATTAGAGGCGTGCGCCACCACCGCCCGGCTGGAAGTATGTTCTCATGTATCCCAGGCTGGCCTCAAAATCTCTACAATTAGCTTGAACTTCCAATCCTCCTGCTTCCATCACCAAAGTGCTAGGATTACAGTGATGCACTGTGATGCCCAGATTGCAGAGACCCCCATAAACCAACAAAACTGAGTCACGTATGTAAAAGCAAGGAAAATTTATTCAAGTTTGAACTTGAACTCTTTATGTGTCTAACATGTGGGCATGATCAGAGTCTCGAGTTGGGGTGGGGTTTTTATCATAGTAGAGGTTGGGGTGAGGGATTTTTAAGGCTCAGGGCACCTGATTGGCTGACATTTGTCTAGAGGTGTCTTGGTGAAAAGAGATGGGTGTGTGCTGGGCTAAAGGACATCAGGTGATCCTATTTACAATGGTTTGAACATTAGGAATTTCCTTTGGAATGTTAGGTCATTTCCCCTTGGAAGGTCTCAGTTTGTGGTCTTTCTTGGAACCAGGTATTGCCTTAGGATCTGAAACTCAAGCCTCTTTTGAGCTCGTCCTGGGTGAGTCTTACACACACACACACACACACACACACACACACACACACACACCCAAACAAGTACCAATTACAGGACCCAATCCTGGGTTCTGCTTGCCCAGGGGTTTAAGGGAATGGTACTGGTGAAAGACCTGGATAAATCCAGACCCCCCCGCCCAAGCAGGAAAAAATAGATCCAAAAATCTAAGCAGGGTAGGAAGAATCAGAAATCTAGGATTAGCCGGTTCAGTTTCAGGAACTAGCTGAAGATAAAGGTAGATTGTAATCTTGAGAATAATCTTGAGAAACAGGGAGTTGCCCCCTTGTGATTATCATTGGTATTTTTGGAATTTTTTACCATGTCCTCCCTACCCCTTTGGATTGCTGGGCTGTTGTTTCTTCCCTTAAAAACCCTTTCTCTTGGGGGCTGGAATGATGGCTCAGCAGTTAAGAGCATTGCCTGCTGGAGAGATGGTTCAGTGGTTAAGAGCACCACCTGCTCTTCCAAAGGTCCTGAGTTCAATTCCCAGCAACCACATGGTGGCTCACAACCATCTGTAATGAGATTTGTGCCCTCTTCTGTCCTGCAGGCACACTGTGTCAGGGGTTCAGACTGACAGAACGACTTAGAGAAAACTTTTAGATAAGCATGCCTGAGTTGTTACAAGCAACAACATTATACAGTAATTGCCCAGCCATCTTTCCACGAGCCACTTGTCAGATACAAGGGATCTGACAAAGGCTAAATCAAAAGGCAAAGCTTTTTGGTGTTATTGATTGTGAATAAAGTGACTGTCCTTTTCTGTAGATTTTTCACTGTAGCTGACTTCACTTAAGTTACATATTTGGGAATTAGTTCCCACCGTTCAGAACTGTTTCGTGAAGAGTTTCCCACAGCCAGGCCTTCATTCCTCTCCTCTAGGTAAACACAGATCTGCCTTCCTGCAATTATCTTTATCAGCAGGCAGCTGGTCAGTGCTTAGGGTTCAGGAATAGAGCATCCCACTTAAGATAGTCACAGATATCCAAGGACATAGAAGACGTAGAATTACTTCCTGCCCAAGCTGCTGCTCTGGTTTTACCTCACTCAAAAGATTCTTAACACCCTACACTCACTTTCACCTCAGTTTCCTGGTGATTTTTGTTGAGGAAATTTACGGCCTTGTGTTTTACTCTCAATGACAGCAGAAGGGATAGTTAACTGCAACCCAGAGAAAGACGCACAACACCCACGATCAGAATGGCTGATAACAGCATAGCCTGGACTGATTGATAATTTAGAGGTCTGGGTCTCTTCTTCGCTTAGAGCAGTAAGTCGTTAGGTCTGTAAAAATTATAGTGCCTGGTGTATGTGCTATCAGATTCAGGGCTCATTAGCTTCCCCTTGACTGTTTATGTAGGTTGCCTAGTTACTTGGTATCCTCTATGCATGTTGGGATATAAGAATCAGCACACCGATTTAAACAATTTTGTGACCTGTTCATAATTTTACTAAAAATAAACTTTTTAGTTGTTTAGTAACCACCTAAAATTGTAGCATAGCACACTAACCTTCCCCTCCAGAATTCCCTGATGATTTAATTCCTTTCTTAACTTTCTCCATTAAGGAGTTCCGGGGATGTGTACTAGCTGCTCCCACAGATCTGTGTATGTGTGCACGAGCGTGTGTGAAAACCCTTATCTGGTTTTCTATGGTGGAGCAGTAATTAGCCCTGCATGGCTTAGGCTCTGTTGCAATAGTCCCTACGTCTCTAGTAAAATCTCCTCATCTCTATGAGCAAGCAGTATATCATCTACATAATGGATAATATAAACCTGTGGAAATTGATCTCTAACCTTTTGTATAGTCTGAGCTACAAACTTCTGGCATAGGGTAGCACTGTTTGCCATACCCTGAGTTAAAACCCTCCATTGATATCTCTCTTTTTTTTTTTTTTTTTTCTTTTTGGTTTTTCGAGACAGGGTTTCTCTGCAGTTTTGGAGCCTGGCCTGGAACTAGCTCTTCTAGACCAGGCTGGCCTCCAACTCACAGAGATCCGCCTGCCTCTGCCTCCCGAGTGCTAGGATTAAAGGCGTGCGCCACCACCGCCGGGCCCCATTAATATCTCTTCATTGGCTCTCTGAAATTAACTGAGGGTATATTAAAAGCAAATCTTTGGCAATCTTGTGGCACCAAAGGGATGGTATAAAAACAATCTTTTAAGTCTTAAATAATTTTATGGGTGCCCTTGGTATTTCTGTAGGATAAAGCAGCCCTGGCTGTAACACTCACATTGGCTGCATGGTTGCATTAACCTCCCTTAAATCTTTTTTTTTAAAGATTTATTTATTTATTATGTATACAACATTCTGCCTCCATGTATGCCAACACGCCAGAGGAGGACACCTGATCTCATTACAGATGGTTGTGAGCCACCATGTGGTTGCTGGGAATTGAACTCAGGACCTCTGGAAGAGCAGACAGTGCTCTTAACCACTGAGCCATCTCTCCAGCCCCTCCCTTAAATCTTGAATCAATCTTTACTTTCCTGATTTCTTTTTAATACCAAAAATTGGAGAATTCCATGGTGAATTAGATGGTGAAATGTGCCCATTATCCAGCTGTTCCTGCACTAACTGCTGGGCAGCTTGTAATTTTTCTTTGTTAGAGGCCACTGATTTACCCTTACAGGTTCATCACTTTTCCATACTATTTTTTTTTATTTTTATTTTTTTTTTGGTTTTTTCGAGACAAGGTTTCTCTGTGGTTTTGGAGCCTGTCCTGGAACTAGCTCTTGTAGACCAGGCTGGTCTCGAACTCACAGAGATCCTCCTGCCTCTGCCTCCCAAGTGCTAGGATTAAAGGCGTGCGCCACCACTGCCCGGCACTTTTCCATACTATTGTGTCTGCATGGAGTGCAGGTTTTTCAGTGACCTTTCCTAAAAATACCCTAATCCTGCCCTAGGAGGTCTACCATCTGGTATGATAGGATCGATCTTTCCCTTATTATCCTTGCCGAGACCTTGATAAGGTAATAATTCTTGTTGAAACATTTGATTAGTAACGGCTGTGCTGGGGGAATATAAATATACCCCATTCTGGACATAATATCTTGGCCCCATAAATTTATTGGTAAATAAGGAATAATATATGGCTGTAAAGTTTCCTCACAGCCTTTGCCATCTTCTCAATGCACTTCATTACTACCCTGTTCAGGATTTCTAGTCTGACCAATTCCTTTTTTTTTTTTTTTTTTAGTTTTTCGAGACAAGGTTTCTCTGTGGTTTTGGAGCCTGTCCTGGAACTAGCTCTTGTAGACCAGGCTGGTCTCAAACTCACAGAGATCCGCCTGCCTCTGCCTCCCGAGTGCTGGGATTAAAGGCGTGAGCCACCACGCCCGCTGACCAATTCCTTGTATTTGTGTAATACTCTCCATTTTTTGGCCACTTAGATGGCCATTGATGGGCCGTTATAATAAAAATATTCGCGCCAGTATCCAGAAGACCAGAAAATCTTTTTCCATTTATAAACAAAGTGAGTTCCGGTCTCTGAGGACCTGAAAGACCCTACAGACCCCCTCTCAGAACCTGCAGCTAGCATACTCCCGTGAGAACATTCTGTTTGCTTGAGCCTGCTCTCATGAGAACATCCTGTTTGCTTAGGAAAACAGGATACCTATCGTCGGCACATGTGCCAAACTTAAAATGTTAGCAGTTTACAAAAGGAACAGTTGCCCCTATGGAAGACCCCAGCTTAGCTGCTGTAATGCCATTCTGCAAAACAGGATATCTGTAAAATAGGACATCTATACAACAGGATATCTGTAAAAAAGGAACAGGATATCTGTTGCCATACATCTGTGCTGGGAGAGGAAAAACCACTTATGCCCCCTCGCCTCATTCCAACCGACCAATGACCACGCATCTGCTTCTGTAAACCTGCTTTTGCCGCCCTCTTTCCTATAAAAAGACCTTCTCCCAGTCTGCGGGCGCGCAAGTCCTCCGAAGAGACTTTGCCGCCCACAGGTACCTGTGTATACTCAATAAACCTCTTGCTGATTGCAGCCTGTGGTCTTGGCTGTTCCTGGGATCCCGGGGTCTTCTCCTGAGGGAAGGTCCTCTCCAGGGTCTTTCAGACCTATGTCTTGCAGCCAATATGCGTCAGATGAACCAAATCCGTCCTTTCCTCTTTTCTTTCTTGCTTTGACTTTTGGTTTGCACAGCCGGAAGTAAAATTAATTGTGCAAGCCTCTGACCTGCTTTTACTACAGAAACTCCATTTGGTGAGTGAGTCATCACCTTCATCTCTCCCTCAAAATCAGCATCAATGGCTCCAGAAGCAACAATAATTCCTTTTGGTAAAGGCCCATAAACCCCCATGGGGAGAGCTTGCATCCTCTCTTCAGGTGTCAGAACTGTGTGTACAGAAGAGCTGAAACCAAAAGTCAGGCCCTGCACACCCTGGGGTTGCTCTGAAAAGGTCCAGTATAGATTTCCATGTGGGGGAACAGATTGCTGGATTGCCCCATAATTCTGTCTCTGGGCCTGAGGCTGGCCCCAGCGTCTGTTTTCCAAAAGGGGATTTCCTAAATCATCTCTTTTTAATATGCACTCACTAGTACAATGTTTTCCTCTCCTGCATAATCCTGGTTCTCTTCTTGTCCTTGGGCTTACTCTCCTATCAGGACATTGTCTGACTGCGTCCAAAACAGCCTCCAGGAATTCCTGTAGTCTGCATTCTCCCTGGGCCTAGGTCTCTCTGTTGGGGTAAGACATCATTAGTTGTCTTTCCCTGCAAGGCAGCAGCTATGACCATTCCCTGTGTCCCTGTGTATATGATTGGCTGATATCCGAGCAAAATCGGATCTAATCTGCACTGTTACCCTGCTTTTTTTTTTTTTTTTTTTTTTGGTTTTTCGAGACAGGGTTTCTCTGTGGTTTTGGAGCCTGTCCTGGAACTAGCTCTTGTAGACCAGGCTGGTCTCGAACTCCCAGAGATCTACCTGCCTCTGCTTCCCGAGTGCTGGGATTAAAGGCGTGCGCCACCACCGCCCGGCTGTTACCCTGCTTTTTAAAAGGTTTTAGAGCCACCTTACATATAACATTGGCGTTCTCAAAGGCTAGCTGTTTAATTATTAACCACCCTGCTTCTGTGTCTCCAATCAACCTATTAGATGCCTGTGTTAGTCTGGAAACAAAGTCCTGAAATAACTCATCTGGTCCCTGTCTTATAGTAGATACCTCCTCAGCCTGTCCTTTTTTTTGTTGGAAGTTGCTGCATTAATTTGCTGCCATATCAGATTCTAACTGCTGATCTTTTCCGGTGTAAGGTTCCTCATCTGCAAGCATCTCATACGAAACAGGAGTCTGCTGAGCTCTGTTTCTCTCAGATGTGGCCTGACATTGTTCTGCAAACTCAGTTTTCCACAATAGATAATCTCCTGACAGGCAAGCCTTGGCTATCTGCTTCCAATCCGCTGGCGGCAGAGCTTCTACTGCTATATTTTCTAACAGCGTCTGGGTAAATGGCACCGTAGGACCGTACTGAATGCAAGCAGTTTTTAATTCTTTGAGTAACTTAAATGATATAGGAGTACGTATCCTAAGCAAATTTCCTTGCACATCTCTTTGCCCTACTATGGGAAACAATTGAAATCCTTGCATATCTTTCCCTCTGCTAGCGGCTTCCCTGATACAAGCTTGTAGAGGAGATTCACGGCTATCGTTATGTATCTGCTTCACTTTCAGAGTGCTCTATACCATTGGTGGATCTAAACCAGCTCTTACAGTAGGAAGAGAATTACTCTTCTGACAAGAGTCCTGGATTTGCAGAGTTTCTAGTCTGTGTGATCGTGAGGTTACCATCTTTCTCAAGCCTTTTAGCTCCTTCTGAACATCATTATTCTGTCCCTGTCTCTCAGCATTGCTGGTTGCTAGTGAGGGAGATGAAGACTTTCCTTCATAATCTAAATCACTAGTCTCTGATTAATTATAACTACTGGGTTCTGTAAAAGCATCTAACAACTCCTCTGGTGGTACAGAGGGAAGTACCTCCCGCTGGTCAAGATTTAAGTCCAACCTTTTCTGTATTAGCATCCTGAAATAAAGTGTATCTATAGGATGCTTTCTGGTCCATAATTACATTAATGTTGTTGAATCCTTTTTTTAAAAAATATTTATTTATTATGGATACAATATTCTGTTTATATATATGCCTGCAGGCTAGAAGAGGACACCAGACCTCATAACAGATGGTTGTGAGCCACCATGTGGTTGCTGGGAATCGAACTCGGGTCCTTTAGAAGAGCACGCAATGCTCTTAACCGCTGAGCCATCTCTACAGCCCCCCGTTGTTGAATCCTTATCCCTACTTTTTTTACTGCATCATCTAAGGTCCTGCGCTAGGAAAACCAAGGGCATGTCTCCTCCATAAATTCTAAAAATTCCTTTATCTGATGCTGCTGTGCTCTTTCTTCTCTGTCCTTTAATATATCTCCGGCCAACTGTATAGCCATTTGATTGCTTTTTCCTTGCCCCATATTTCTATATATACAAATTTTACTCCTGATATTATGGTCCTGCTTTATCCTATGCTTCCTTAAATTCTATTCTTGAGCACTTATTACTCACTTATGCACCTGTGGTGCAGGTTTCTCTTGTGGGTACCTCACTTTCTCCTCCATACATCTGGTCACTTTGCTGGCATTTCTCGGGGTTCAGCGGTCAGTTCCACATTGCAGGCACCACTATGTCAGGGTCCAACCCCAACATAAATTATCTCTCGGGACTGGCGTGGAGGCACGGGAATAATTGAGACACAGTTCACACAGAAATATCAGAAGGGAGTCTCAGTACATTCAAATTATGACCATCACCCAGGTTTATTTTCAAAACAGCTTTTGTATCCAAAGGCAAACTGAGGGGGAAGTTCATTAGCAATTCTGTTTCCAGGGTAGTAGGACTAAAGTCATGTCCACAACTATGGCTGCTCTGTCTCGTAAGTTAGATTAGCACCTCTTCCCAGGTGATCTTCATAATTACAATTGTTTAACCCATATTGGTTTCTCAGTTAATCATTTTTTTTAATATTTATTTATTATGTATACAATATTCTGTCTGTGTATATGCCTGAAGGCCAGAAGAGGGCGCCAGACCTCTTTACAGATGGTTGTGAGCCACCATGTGGTTGCTGGGAATTGAACTCAGGACCTTTGGAAGAGCAGGCAATGCTCTTAACCACTGAGCCATCTCTCCAGCCCCCTCAGTTAATCATTTTAAAGCAGGTTTGTTGGTACCTCTGAAGGTTTGCTAGCTGCTTTGTGTTCTTGTACAACTAAATGGCTGGGGATCTTTGTCTAAAATACCTTATAATATCCTTCCCAGAAACATGAGTTTTTGGAACTGCCGGAATGTAAATCTGGGTATTCCATTGCTGCAATAGATCACAACCTCATACATTCACTGCAATATTAGGTACATATGGCCTCAGCCTTCCTTTCTGTCCTTCTAGCCCCATGCATTTAACCCATCTCATGCTTTGTTTCACTTGAGATAGGGTTCCAATTCCTCTGAATTGAATATGTCCCTCTTGAAGAGGCCAATCTGGATGCCAAGATTCTGAAGTAATGATAGTCATGTCTGCACCTGTGTCTAGCAATCCCTCAGTTACAAAGCCATTTAATGCACTCTTTGATCATTTATAGAAGTCTTCCAAAACTTACGTTTCCCAATTCCTACTGGAGTTTTTGACTCATCCTCCATGTCTGTTCCATCATCTGGATTAGTATGATTTTTCACAGTAGGTACTAGATAGGCACTGGATTGTTTAATTTTCCTGGTGAGACATGTTTTACACAGTGACCAGGAATGCCTACTGATGAGACTAAATCCAGTCTTTGTGCCTCCTCTCCCCGCTTATCAGTATCAATAAATTTCTCAATCTTTTCAAATATTTTTAGTATTGCCTTTTATAGAGTCTGAAACTCCTGTTCAGTATTCTGTTCTAATGCCCTCACTGAGGAGTCCAAGGTATGAAGCTTATCCAGTAAAGATAACATCTCATCCTTGGACATAATTTTGATGGTGTATATATTATCTTCCTGGAGAGATATCTTAATCTGTTAATCTATCATAACTTTTCAACAGATTCTGATTGTTAAATTCAACAGCACAAATTCTTTCAGATAATTCTGTCAAAGTGATGCTATCCCTCTCAATAGTATTGATCTTCTCAAATAGCTGCCCATTATTAGTCTGTAAAGACTGTATTATTTCTAAAAGTGCCTCATTCTTGGTCCTGTTATTGAACCCTTTTATAATGAGATAATATTGAAAAAAAAAACCTTATTCCTAGAATTAAATAAAGGCATATAGAAGGAAAATTACAGAAGCCTTGCTGGATACCTTCCATAGTATAAGTAAAATGATTATTGAACTCCTGGATAGTTATGCTATCAGTAATTTTTGTAGGTTTTCAGGTCTTACCTGTCGTAAGGCAATTACAATGAATTGGAGTAGGTGTAATAATCACTATTGGCCAGCAGGTGTCTCTGTTGCAGCCACGTGGCTGAGAAACCCTAGTAGCAGTGAACAGCATGTGTTCGGGTGCCAGATGCTGACAGAAGTTACAAAATAATCCCATACTAGTTCAGAATTAGGTATAATAAAGGATTATTTATTTAGGGGAGACTTACAGATCACTGTCTTCGATCATAGTCCTCTGCACAAATGGAGAGTAGGGACCAAATCTAGCAGCCAGAAGCAAGAGAGCAAGCATATGATTTACAGCTGCTTTTATAGTATAAGAGACCACACCCAAGTGGGCTGGTATCTTAAAGGCTATTGGCTGAAGGAGCTCCCTCAGCAGAGGATCAAACCCAAGGCTTAGGTTGGTGCACGCTAGGCAAATACACCTTTAACTGAGCCACATAACCAGCTAAAGCAGCTGTCCAAAAAATTGTTTTTCGCTTGAATTTGGACATCTGTGTTGCATGCGTGATGGTTTCTGGAATATTCTGTAACATAGTTGTTTCTGAGGTGTGTCTACCAAGGAGTCCTTGGAGACATCACTGGACATCCTGATCCTGACCACTGTGCAGCCTTGGGTATTTTTAGTTTACCTCTTAGGGGATGCTTCCTTGCATAGCACCACTCTGAGGATTTCATACCCTCCCCTAAACCTCTGTAGGGTCCGAGGAAACACTAAAGAAAATCCCCAGACTCAAATAGTATGTAAGAGCAAAGAGCATTTATTATACCAGCATGCATGTGGGGTCGCATGTGGGGTCGTTCACCTGCACAAAATGGTCACAACCCCAGAGGAACATGCAGGCTGCTTTTAAGCCTAGCTAAGGGGAGTTTCAGGGTCAGCTATGCCATTGGTTAGGCAAGCAGCAGTTACTTTATTGTATTTCAAACTGCCTGAGGTTTAGTCTTATCGTTTTTGGACACATCTGCACAAAATTGATGTGACCCAGAAGGGGGCTGCTGGTTTGTGCTTGAGATACTGTGAGGCTGAAGGCCACCATGCTTAGTTTCTGTCTGGACTCTGAATGTAAGGGCCTCGGAGATGCAACTTTAATTCAGTTGTAAAAAGTGGGAGAGTGACTCCCTCACCTGATGTTCCCCTCACCACCTTCTTGTGGCGAGTAAGTACATTTATTTATGTGTGTGGGTCCACCCATCCCAAATCCTGCAAGCAGAGCACAGAGGGCAACTTCCGGGAGTCAGTTCTCACCTCTCATCTTTGGGATATTTGAACTCTGGTTGTCAGGTGCTGTGGCAAGAGCCTTTGCCCACTGAGTCAGTTTGTGGGCCTGAGGAACCTGCCTGACTCCATTTTGAAGGCAGAAGGACTCATGCTCTATTTTTGGAAATATGTTTTCTGTTTACTGAGAGCCGAGTCCTGGAACTTGACCTTCCCAAAACCATCATTTGTTTTGTTTCGTTTTTCAAGACAGGATTTCTCGGTGTAACATCCCTAGCCGTCCTGGAAATCGCTCTGTAGACAGGCTGGCCTCAAGCTCATTGAAATCCACCTGCCTCAGCTTCTCAAGTGCTAGGATTAAAGGTGTGTGCCCACCACACCCAGCTAGCTTTGTTTTTGAGAATACCTTTGACCTCCCCCGATCCTCCACGACCCCTCCCTAATCCTATGATTGGTGAGGTGACCACATTTTTAAAAAGATTTTTTTTTTGTATTTCCTTATTGCCCCACCGTCTCCTGTTCCTGTGTGATTTCATTCCTTAAGTGGGGCCAAGAAATGGATTTGGGGCTGTTTTCTTTAACCTGATTTAGGAGACAGTCCCTGGTCAGCCCTTGGGTGCACCCTAATAAAAAAAAAATCAAGTTTGCTTCATATTTGGCTCAAATTGTGGTAATGGTCTTACTCTTGATGTTGGGACTAACAGGCCCTTCTCATTGTTTTGGGGACATATTCTCTCTGCACATCCCAGGTTGGCCTTGTACACCTTCCTATGCCCTTTGATTTCTGGAATTACACTTATGTGCCACAAACACCATCCCTCTTACACCCTTTCAAAGTAGGTCAGGCAGACCTGATATTTACTACATCCTCAGCCTTGAATGGTGGGGGGAGATGGCCCGGTGGTTAAGAGCTGGCTGCTCTTCCACGGGGGTGGGGGGGAGGTGGAGAAGAGGAGAGGAGAGGAAAGAAGGAAGAAAGGATGACCTCGAAGTTTAGAGCCTCCTGCCTCAGCTTCTGGGATTTCTGGCTGGCATAGACTTGCCCATTAGCTGAGCCCTTCCGATGGTTATTCTAGCTGGGTAGGCAGCTGCAGGCCTTACTAGAGGGGCAGGAGCACGCTAGCGAGGTCGGACTCCAAGTACCTGGGTGTGGCCTCAGGTGAGAGGTGTGGGCTCCGGTGAGAGGGACCGTGGAACAGGACTATGGGAAAGTTCAAGGCTCCCAAGCTACTCCTGCTCGTGTTGTGTTCGGAGTTCATGTTCTTAGGTCTCATTCTGGGTTTTTCTGGTGCTACCTCCCTAGAGGGTGAGAGTTTCGGCCCGTGAGAGGCTTAATCTTCAGCTATAGGTCTTCTTCCGAGAGAACGCATTCCTGGTACAGATGGAAAAGTTTCGTGGCTAAGTCACTCTTTAGCGATGTTTTCTGTCTCTGCAGTTCTGCAAACCCGGGTAGCTGATGTGCCCGAGGAGCATTCTGCCCGCCCCACGCAGAGAGAAGCTGCTGAAACACTGAAGAACCTCGGCGCCCGGGTACCAATGCCAGTTCATTCATTGGTCCATGCTGCCCCCTAATGGCCATGCGCCACATCTGCCTTGATAGAGCCCAGGGTCCGCAGCTGCAAACTACAAGCCAGCCTACATCCCAAGACCCACAAGCAGGGGGATTCAAGTCCAAAGGAGTCCCGAAGCACGTCACCACTTTATCTGCTTCTCTGTATCTGCTTTCATTCAGATATACTTTTGTTTGGGTGCTGGGAATGGAAGCCAGGGTCTCAAAAACATGATTTATATACTCAAACCGACTGTGCTACATGCCAGCCACCTATATATACAGGACAGGGTCTCATGTACCTCTGGGTTCGAGTCCTAGAAACATCATCCCAGAATATAGGTGGAGACAGGGGAATTCAAAGCCAACGCAATCCTGGACTACATAGGTAGTTCAAGGCTAGCCTGGGACACATGAAATGCTATTTCACACACATGAAATCCAAAAGGAAAACAACCCCCCCCCAAATAAAAACAAGATGCAAGGAAGGAAATCATGTTTAATTTGTTCTATGTGCATCTCAGACGTTACAAAGCACAAAAGTGATTTCTTTTCCTTCTTCTATTTTACATTTTCTATTACTTGTGTATACATGTGCGCAAATGTGATCCCGCAGCATGCGTGTGTAAACCAGAGGACAGCCTATGGGAAGTGGTTCTCTCCTTCCATGAGTGTCCCAGGGATAGAACTCAGGCTTGGTGGCATACACCTTTACTGGCTGAGTCATCTTGCCAGGCCTAACGTGAATTTCTCTGAAAGGAAGAGTGCTCTAGTGTGGCCTCGTGGAGGCAGTGGTTATGGGGTAGCCCGGCTGCAGGGCCTGAAGTGGGCGCTGGGAGGTACAAATGGGAGATAAAGGGTGTGCCCTTCCCTGGGCTCATCCTGGAAAGAGAGAGAAGGAGCCTGTGCAGGCCTCAGCTCCAGTGAAGGCTGGAGGGCTGGAGGGAGGAGGCTCAGCCTCACCCTTGTTACCTAGCAAATCGAAGGCACTTAATCCATGCCCACGGATCACTCACTAAAGCACCCAGGAGCACCGGTAAGCGAGTGGGGGCTACCAGCCACCTTCCTGCTTCTCGACCCCATCCCTCAGCACGTGTGCCACAGGCAGGGAGGAGGGGTGGCCAATATGTCAAGTTCCTATACATTTATGTTTCTTTTTTCTTTTTTGAGACACAGTCTCTGAATGCAGCCAAAGCTGATCTGGAATTCTAGGAAGACCTGGCAGGCCTCAAGCTTCGTGTAGTTCTCCCAAGCACTAGGATTATAGATGTGAACTGCCAAACCCAGCTAATTAAAAAAAAAAACAGGCCGGGCGGTGGTGGCGCACGCCTTTAACCCCAGCACTTGGGAGGCAGAGGCAGGCGGATCTCTGTGAGTTCGAGACCAGCCTGGTCTACAAGAGCTAGTTCCAGGACAGGCTCCAAAACCACAGAGAAACCCTGTCTCGAAAAACCAAAAAAAAATAAAAAATAAAAAAAAAAATACAACATTTCTCTGTGTAGCCTTGGCTGCCTTCAAATGCAGAGATCGCCTGCCTTTGAAGTACTGGGATTAAAGGCACGTGCCACTACACCTGATTCAAGATTTTTTTGTGTGTGTGTATGTGTTTGTACTTGAGTATATGTGCACCACATGCATGCAAGTGCCTGAAGAGGCCAGTAGAGGGCATCGTATCTCCTGGAATTGGAGTTACAAATCAAGCACTTAGGAGGCTCCATGTAGATGCTGGGAAGTGAACCCTGATCCTTCACAAGAGCAGCAGGTACTCTCAGCCACCAAGCTACACTCTTTTTTCTTTTCTTTTTGGTTTTTCGAGACAGGATTTTGTTGGGTAGCTTTGGCTGTCCTGAAACTAACCTGGTAGACCAGGCTGGCCTCGAACTCACAGAGATCCTCCTGCCTTTGCGTCCAGCCCCAACATAAATTTCTTAATTTTCAAAATACACTTTCTACAGTAACTGGGCAGGCACACTTCAAACAAACACCTCGGTTCAACACACTAAGCTGGCGTCAGCACTTTCTGCTAGGGAGCTAAGCATCATGGTCAGAGACAAGGGCACCATTCTGAGACCTGTCCCCACAAATAGGTCAGGGCCAGCACCAGAGAGCAGCCAGGGTCCCAGTCTTGTAGTGAGGGGCCTGGTCAGTGAAGGAGGAGTTGAAAGTCTGGGGGGTGCCGTGTACTAGGAGGCCAAGACCTCCTTGTGTCTAGACACCGTGGGCTGAGCAGTGTGCTGGTGCCCAGCGAGGCTCGAAAGGAACAGATGCAGGGAAGTTAGGCAGGGAAACCAAGTCAGGGCCGGGCCGGCCACAGGGCTTCTCAGAAGCACCCAGCAGCACTCCGCTTGATGTGGCAAGGCTTGCAGAAGAGGTGGTCATTCAGCGGGTAGCAGCCTTGGTCGGTGGGCTCCACAGAGAGGAGGACACTGCAGTCCTGGGGAGACAGAGCACAGGTGGGACCAAGCCAGCACAGAGCCTTCCCAGGGGACACTCGGCTCTTGCGTTTCTGCATTTTGAGACAAGATTTTTTTCTTTTTCTTTTTCTTTTTTTTTTTTTTTTTTCCCGAGACAGGGTTTCTCTGTGTAGCCCTGGCTGTCCTGGAGTGCACTCTAGACCAGGCTGGCCTCAAACTCACAGGAATCAGCCTGCCTCTGCCTCCAGAATGCAGGGATTAAAGGCGTGCGCCACCACCGCCCGGCTTGAGACAGGATCCTAAAGCTGAAGCTAGTTTCAAACCATGCAGCCAAGGATGACTTCCAAGTCCCTGATCCTACACCCAGCTTGGCTTTGTTTTTTGTTTTTAATAATTTATAAGGTATTTATTTTTATTTTATGTGCATGTTTTGCCTGCATGTATGTCTGTGTGAGGGTGTCAGGTCTCCTGGAACTGGAGGTACAGACGGTTGTGAGCTGTCATGTGGGTGTTGGGAATTGAACTCAGGACCTCTGGGTTAACCCTGAGTCATCTCTCCAGCCCCGGCTTTGTTCGTTTTGAGACAGGCTCTCTCCATGTACCCCAGGCTGTCCTGGAAAACTCAGTGTGACTCACGGTGGCCTGATCTTCCCACCTCAGCTTCCCGTACTGGGAATGGCAGCTGTATGCCACTATGCCCAGCTTCAGTTTCCCCAGCTGAAATGGGGACAGTCATCTTCCAAGACTGTCATTAGGATTTAATAAGGCGATGTACATGACAGTCTTTTATAATTTAAAAGCACTTTCCACTTATAAAAATATGGTCACCCTTCCATCAACAGCAATAAAAGGCCCGGAGCACAACGTCAGCAGCAAGACGGAAGGATACCAAGGGCACTATGTGGAGCCGCACTTCTCCTTCTTTCCTGGGAGAATTAGAACCCAGTTCTGTGCTAGACTGCTATGGCTTGAGTTTTACATCTGTGGGATTTTTTATTTGTTTTTAGGGGTCAGTTTAAGATACTGTTTAGCCTAGAGGTGGTGGCTCATCTCACCACTCGGGAGGTAGAGGCAGGTGGATCTCTGTGAGTGTGAGGCTAACCTGATCTACAGAGTGAGTCTGAGGACAGCCAGGGCTACACAGAGAAACCCTGTCGAAAGAAAGAGAGAGAGAGAGAAAAAAAAAAGAAGGAAGGAAGGAAGGAAGGAAGGAAGGAAGGAAGAAAGAAAGAAAGAAAGAAAGAAAGAAAGAAAGAAAGAAAGAAAGAAAGAAAGAAAGAAAGAAAAAGGATAGGGTTTAAGCCAGGAGGTGGTGGTGCACACCTTTAATCCCAGCACTCAAGAGGCAGAGACAGGAGGATCTCTGTGAGTTTGAGGTCAGCCTGGTCTACAGAGCTAGTTCCAGGACAGGCTCCAAAGCTACAGAGAAACCTGTCTCAAAAAAAAAAAAAAAAAAAAAGTTTAATTCAGCCCCCACTTGAGCCACCAAGCCTGGCTGGACATCACCTATCGGAATGTCACTTTGGAGTCCTGACTCACTAGGCAGCTTCGGTCAAAGTGACCGTGGACAGGAAGTGGGGGTTATTTGCTCAGCCAAGCTTTAGTTGCCTGGTACTGGTGGACTCCATCAGGGCTCCGGGACTAATAACAGCTCTGGACTTTCCTCATCAGCTGGCCAGACCTTGAACTCTAACTGACAAAGTCAGATTACATGTGAAGCAATCAACTTCTCTCCCCCAAATCCTCTAGGCTCTCCATTATCTTCTCAAATAAACATAAGGGAATAAATGAAATGACCATCAGCTGTTTGAGAGATCCTGCTCTGGGGTGCTCCAGGAAGGTGACGTCATCATCATCACCAGAGGGCAGAAAGCTCAGAGCTACAGGGATGGCAGTGGAGTGAGGGGGTGGGCAGCTTGGAGCCTCATTGCTGGACCAAGTTCAGTGCCTGCAGGGTCCAGGTAGAAAGAAAGAGTGCAGCCCCAAGATTAAGAACTTTGCCAGGAGTGGTGGTGCCCGCCTTAAATCCCAGCACCTGGGAAGCAGAGGCAGGTGGAGCTCTGAGTTTGAGGCCAGCCTGGTCTACAAGAGCTAGTTCCAGGACAGCCAGGGCTACAGAGAGAAACTGCATCTTAAAAAACTAAAAAAGAAAAAACAAAAACAAAACAAAACAAACAAACAACAAAACCAAAGAGGGCTTGGGCTGGAGTTTCGCATGCTCACTGCTTTCGCAGAGGACCCAGGTTTGATTCCCAGCCCCACATGGTGGCTCACAACCATCCACAACTCCAGGGCCAGGGGATCAGAGGCCCTGGTCAGGTCTCCACAGGCACCAAACCACTCATACACATTAACTAAATAAATACATCTTAAAAAAGAAAACAAAAAAATAAAGCAGCAGCAGCTGACCCTTCTGATCAACTGACCACTGCCTGGCATTTCCTGCTGGGGCTGCAGCAGAAGTTTCTAAGCAGCTCCTCATGGAAGCCCAGCCCCTCCCTTTCTTGGCTCCATCTCTTACCCTCCCCCTCCCAGGCACTCTGCATCCCAGACCCCCTAGAAACCTCCACTCCCTCTAATCTTCAGAGTTTCACCTGCAGCAGTGGGTCACCCCCAACCTCCTCTCTCCCCTCTCCTCCTTCCTTGTGCATGTATGTGTGCACGTGTGTGCCCGTGTTCCTTATGTGTGCACACAATCAGAGGACAACCTGCTGTTCCCGAGGACTGCCTGGAACTTCGTCAAGGAGGCTGGGCCAGCGGCCAGAGCTCCCAAGCCCCTCTGCCCAGCTCAGCCTCGCTGAGATCACAGACTGCGCCCGGCCTTTCAGAAGGGCTCTGGGGATCTGAACTCAGGTCCTCATGCCTTCAAGGTTTTCTCTCCTTCTGCATTTCCTTTCCCCCTATGCAACTGGCAAACCCGTGGAGGGGGTCTCATGGAATAGGCTAAATACCCCCTCCTCTACAAAAGCACTTTCTCCTCTTCTCTTGCACTGCATGTTCCAGGCTGACCTCAAACTCAGGTTCTCTTGCCTCAGCCTCCCCTGGGCTGGGATTACAGTCATAGGCCACCACTTCCTGCTACAAGAATTATTTTTCGGGCTGGAGAGATGGCTCAGAGGTTAAGAGCACTGACTGCTCTTCCAGAGGTCCGGAGTTCAAGTCCCAGCAACCACATGATGGCTCACAACCATCTAGGAGATCTGGTGCCCTCTTCTGGCCTGCAGGTGTACATGCAGGCAGAACACTGTATACATAATAATAATAAAAAAAAGAATTATTTTCCTTGTAGTACCTCCT
Organism: Chionomys nivalis; assembly: GCF_950005125.1. Classification (NCBI taxonomy): domain Eukaryota; kingdom Metazoa; phylum Chordata; class Mammalia; order Rodentia; family Cricetidae; genus Chionomys; species Chionomys nivalis. Next base: position 11,189,067 of record NC_080096.1, on the reverse strand, counting down.
GGTTAGTCCTGGTTAGACTCTATCACAGCTTTTCCCCTCTAAGTGCCATTTAAATTGTTATTTACATTTTAATTTATTCATTGTGCACATATGTGTGGGCATGCTTGTGTAGCCTCGGGGCGTGTGGGTACGAGGACAGCGTGCAGAAGTCGGTTCTTTCATTCCACTATGTGGTTCCCAGGGATCGAAGTTAGGTAGCCAGGCTTGGTGGCATGCACCTTTACCCACTAGGTCATCTCACTGGCTCCTAAACCTCATTTTTTTTTAACCTTTTTTTTTTTTCTGGCACCTACAAAGGTTTAAGCCTGCCCAGGATCCCTTTCTCTCTGTCTATGGTAGCCAAACCCTGTTCCATGAGGCTACGTGTAGGGGTGCACACTTTATTCATAGCACCAGAGAGGCAGAGGCAGGGGGATCTCCATGAGTTTGAGGCCAGCCTGGTCTTTGTAGTGAGTTCTGGGGTGGAGACCCTATCGTGGTGGGGTGAGGTAGGGAGACAGGACAGGACTGGGCAGATGGACCTGTTTCATGGGTTCCATCTTCTGGTTCTAGGGGCTGTCGATCATAGCTCATCAGCTCCCAGGCTGCGATAGGCTCAGAAGGTATGTTAGCATCAGCTGTCTATCTGACATGGTGCAGTTATCAGCAAGAGTCCGAGTCGGGGGACTGCCCAGAGCAGACTGGCCTGTGGCATGTCTCTGGGGGCACTCTCTTGATTGCTAGGGGATGTAGGGGAGCCCAGCTCGCTGCAGGCAGTACCTTCCTGAGGTGGGGGGTCCTGGGCTGTCTAAGAAATCTATCTGAACAGATGAGAGAGAGAGAGAGAGAGAGAGAGAGAGAGAGAGAGAGAGAGAGAGAGAGAGAGAGAGAGTTCGGGCCAGTAAGCAGCATTCCTCCGTAGTTTCTACTCCAGGCTCCTGCCTTGATTTCCCTTAACGATGGATTGTAACCTGTACAATAAATCTTTTTCTCAACTAGTTTGCTTTCGATGACGGCATTTATCATAGCAACAGACAATGACCCATGCCAGGCCAAGCAGGAACCTTCTTGGGACGGTATGCCCCTCCCACAACGGGGTCCACTCTCATTCTCTTGGGGCTTCTAACGACACAAACCTGAGCTATGTGTGCCCTCGCGCTGTGCCAACCCTCAGAAAAGAAAGTAAAGGCGGGACCAGGAGGCAATGATGGCTTCGGGGCTATTATTTGTCACCACCGTGAGCTAACACAGTCTTGCCACAGGAAGTGATGTGAGCTCACACTGAACTCTAATGGCACCTCACGTGTTTTTATCCACCTTTCCCGGCCTCTGAGGGCAGTGAGCAAGGGAAAGGTACCCTTGGCCACAGCACTTTATACCACCTCAGCTCCACTCACCTCACAACGGTAACAGTTTTCGTGGAAGTTCCTACCCATGCACTCAATTTTGTAGGCGTCCTTCCCGTCGCTGGGGATGATGGGATTCTCACAGACGCTGCACACGGGGGCAAATTTCCTAGAGGGAGGGGGAAGCACATGCCAGGAATGTCAGCTACTCACACCGACAACAGCATCAGCTGGCAGAAACTGGGTGGCTGCAGTTCACCTCCCAGAGCCTCCACCTCCCACCCAAGGTTGCTAGGTGACAGAATCTGCAGGGACAGTCACAGAAGTCCGCCCTTCCTGGCAGAGGCGGGAGGAGGGACCAGTGTTATGACTCCAGCTTCTTAGAGTATAATTAGCAGAGGCCAGTGATTGACTGGGAAGTATGGGGCTGAGGAGGGTGTTGGTGAACCTGGACATCCATTGTCTTGTACTTTGCTTCATTTAAATTTTTTTAGCATACTTATTAAGTCCTATTTGGAGGTCCAAGGACAACAAGCAGGAGTCAGTTCTCTCCTTCTACCTGTGGGTCCCAGGGATTGAACTCAGGTCATCAGGCTTGACAGCAAGCTCCTTTAATCCACCGAGTCACTCGTCAGCTTTATCTGTCTATTTTTTGTTTGTTTGTTTATTTATTTTTGTTTTTTCAAGACAGGGTTTCTCTGTGCCACTTTGGTGCCTGTCCTGGAACTAGCTCTTGTAGACCAGGCTGGCCTCGAACTCACAGATCCGCCTGCCTCTGCCTCCCGAGTGCTGGGATTAAAGGCGTGCGCCACCACTGCCCGGCTGTTTACTTATTTTTTGAGACAAGGTCTCACTAGGTAGCCCTGGCTGGCCTGGAACTTGCTATGTAGACCAGGCTGGCCTGGAATTCACAGAGATCTGCCTGCCTCTGCTTTCTGAGTGCTGCTGTTTGCTTATCTTTTGAGACAGGGCCTTACTCTACACTCCAGGCTGACCTCAGACAGGCAGCACCAATCCTCCTGCCTCTGTCTTTACAGGCACGAACCACCATGCCCCATCTCTTCCTTTTCAAATAGGGGGACAAAGCGAGAGTCTCCTTTACATCTGTATCCCCAGTCCCTCCCTCCAGTTCCCAGCCTAGGATCCCAAGTCAAATCCTTTTCATTTTCTTGAGACAGGGTGTCATATAGGCCAGGCTAGCCTTGAACTTGCTAGGATAGCCAAGGATGACCTTAAGTTTCTGACCTTCTTGCTTCTAGGTTTGGAGTGCTGGGATTCCAGGTGTGTGTCACCATTGTGTGTTTACGCGGTGCTAGGAATCCAACACCTCTGGGCTTTGTGCAGGCGAGGCAGGGACTCTGCCAACTGAGTCACACCTCCAGCTCCCAACTCAAGTCCTTAAACGGAAGCCTCGTTGCACCTTGGTTACTGTGTGCCTCAGTTTCTACTTCCGCTAAAATGGGCTCTTCCACTGTACTCCCTGGCCATAAAAGGTGTGAGGATTGCATGGAGTATCTCAGACGATGAACCTGACTCAGAGTTCAGGGACTCAGAGGCCTCCAGCAGACGCCCCATGGGCCGTATGGGGAACCTAACAGGAAGATGGCGTCTCTCGGCACAGAAGCTGTACAAGTACTGGCCTGACCCCCGCCCTGCCTGGTCCTCCCCACTGCCGCAGCCCCAAGCTCCTCTCCCACCTGTAGAAGTCAGTCACGCAGTACACCTGGTTCTGGTTGTCCAACGCGAAGCTCTCATCCCCGATGCACCGGGCACAGGTAACACAGGTGAAGCAGGGTGGGTGGAAGGCCTTGCCCATGGCGCGGATGACGTGGTCTCGGACCACCTCTCCACACTTGCTGCACTTCTCCAGAGTGTCCTGGGTCAGAGAGCCACTGTCTGAGCCAACCCACAAACACGCCTACCCAGAGACAGGAGGGGTCTCTAGCCCCCTCAAACACGCCTACCCCGAGACAGGAGGGGTCTCTAACCCCCCCCACACCTACCCTGAGACAGGAGGGGTCTCTAGCCCCCTCAAACACGCCTACCCCGAGACAGGAGGGGTCTCTAACCCCCCCCACACCTACCCTGAGACAGGAGGGGTCTCTAGCCCCCTCAAACACGCCTACCCCGAGACAGGAGGGGTCTCTAACCCCACCCCACACCTATCCTGAGACAGGAGGGGTCTCTAGCCCTCTCAAACACGCCTACCCAGAGACAGGAGGGGTCTCTAACCCCCTCCACACCTATCCTGAGACAGGAGGGATCTCTAGCCCCCTCAAACACGCCTACCCCGAGACAGGAGAGGTCTCTAGCCCCCACACACACCTACCCTGAGACAGGAGGGGTCTCTAGCCCCCTCAAACACATCTACCCCGAGACAGGAGGGGTCTCTAGTCCCCTCCTTGTCTTCATCTCTCCCGCCCTCTTTCCCTTCCTTCTTTCAGTACTAGGGATTGAATCTGGGGCTTTGTGAGTGCCGGGTAAGCACACTGCCACCGAACCACATGCTCAGTCTGAGAACTCCCTTAACAATTTTTCAAAAGGCTCTCACCCCCTTTTCTTGGTTACTTTTGAGACAGGATGTCATGTCACCCAGGTTGGACTCAAAACTCACTATGTAGCTAAGGATGACCTGGAACTCTTGAACCTCCTGCCTCCACCTAAGTATTTAGATCTCAGGTGTTTGCTTCATACTCAGCCTTCTTGTTTCTTTTTTTTTCTGAGACAGGGTTTCACTGTGTAGCTCTAGCTGTCCTGGAACTCTCTTTGTAGACCAGGCTGGCCTTGAACTCACAGAGACCCACCGGCCTCTGCCTCCCAAGTACTGGGATTAAAGGCATGCGACACCACGCCCAGCTGTCTCTCTTTTTCCTTGGGGGGGGGTGAGTTAACAAATTCTTTTTTTTTTCGAGACAGGGTTTCTCTGTGGTTTTGGAGCCTGTCCTGGAACTAGCTCTTGTAGACCAGGCTGGTCTCGAACTCACAGAGATCTGCCTGCCTCTGCCTCCCGAGTGCTGGGATTAAAGGCGTGCGCCACCACCGCCCGGCAGAGTTAACAAATTCTTAAGTGATCAACACAACTATTGATTATTGATATCTAAATTCTTTGCTTATTATTCTTATTTTGAGACACAGTCTCGCTTTGTAGCTCAGGCTCCTTGAACTCTTCATCCTCCTGCCTCAGGTTCCTGAATGCTGGGAACATGTGGACATCACCATAGCTGGCTTATTACTCAGAAGTGGAGGAAGGAGGGTCAGGAGCACAAGATCACCCTATGTTGTAGTCTCAAAACCCCCCAAAAGAGGCCAGGTATGGTGGCGCACGCCTTTAATCCCAGCTCTTGGGAGGCAGAGGCAGGTGGATCTCTGTGAGTTTGAGTCCAGCCTGGTCTGGGACTTGAGAGTTCCAGGACAGTTGGGCTATTACACAGAGACATCCTGTCTTGAAAAAACAAACAGACAAAACGCCGAAAAGAACCTGGAAAAGGCAAGGAAATGCCTCCTCCCTCAGAGCGTACAGAGCGAGAGGAGGAGGCACCCTCATTTGGATCTAATGACCCTGATAACTGTAAGAGAGAAGAGTGTTCATTTGCACATCGAATGCGCTGCAATCAATCTACCAGGCCTGGGCTCCAGGGGGCGCTGTTGGGAGCTGGTGGGGTCTTAGGAGGAGGGGCCTAAAGGAGTCTGTGTTACTGGGGATGTGGCTTAGTCTTGTTCGCTGGCCATGCGGGGAGTCTGTTCACACTGCTAGAGTCTCCTGCCAGGGTGCACTGCCTCACCACAGGCTCAAATAGGCAAGGTCATCTTGCTACGAGCTGGAATCTCTCAACCAAATAAATCTTTTTTTCGTTGTTGGGAAGCGGACACAAGGATCATAGCAGCCGCCTGAACCGGGTCCACAGCGCCCATTCTCTTAGGAATTCCGAAAGGAAAGAAATATCGGCGGCCGAGGTCCGCGTGTGGAACCTGACCTGGGGACTGCCTGCAGGGGCGTACCTCGTAGCAGGGCTCGCACAGGGGGCGCCCGTCCTTCTGATAGAATCTCTGCCCAGCGAGCTGGCGGCGGCAGGTGCGGCAGGTGAAGCACTGGGCATGGTACTGCCTCTTCATGGCCTCGACAGCCAGCTCTCGAGGGGACACAGGCTTGTGACAGAAGCCGCAGACATCTGAGGGAGGGGAAACACAGGCAGTCACCAGCTAGGGCAGTACCCAATCACCGCCCAGAATACGATGCCCAGTGTGCCCAGGGCCCAGCCTCCTCAACTGATACATATAGAAAGTCACGGTAAGCACCAGGAAGGACGGTGAACAGCGCTTTGACACAGTATTATGTTGGGCCCCATGACGCACACATTTTTGTCGTTGCTGTCTTCAGGACAGGGTCTCACTATGTAGCCCTGGTTGTCCTGGAACTCACGATGTAGACCAGGCTGGCCTCGAACTTACAGAGATCTGCACAACTTTAATACCAGCTCAGCCTGGGCTACACGGTAAGACAAAAAACAGACAAACAAAGCCGCAGTGGCATATAGCTTCTCATCTCCTAGAGTGGTGACGCCAACATCAAGATGATCCCGATCCAAGGTATATATGTAAAAACGGGTCACAAGAATTCTGAGAGAGGAGATGAGATGGCTCCTCGATTAAGAACACACACTGCCTTACAGAGGACTTTGAGTTCAATCCCCCCACCCCCATCAGTCAGCTCACAACAGCCTGTAACTCCAGGGATCCACTGCCCCCTCCTGGACTCCGAGGGTAATGCACTCATGAGTACAAACCCACTCCCAGAAACACACTCATACATGTAATTAGAAATAATAAAAATCGCTGGGCTTCATGGTGCACATTCCAGCACTTGGGAGGCAGGGGCAGGGAAATCTATGTGTTTGAGACCAGCCTGGTCAACAGAGCAAGTTCCAGGAAAGACAGGGCTACTCAGAGAAAACCTATCTTGTAAAGCCAATAACAATAATAACAAAAAGCCAGGGCTACAAAGAGAAAACCTGTCTTGTAAAGCCAACAACAACAACAACAAATAACAAATTGAGGGTGGTCTCAAACTCAAAGATCCTACCTCTGCCTCTTGAGTGCTGGCTTGACTAAAATAAACCTTAAGGAAAAAAAAATACTAAGCGATTCTGATGTTGGGTGTTGGGTTTGCAGCTGTAATCCAGCACTCTGAAGGCTGACAAAAGTGGACAGAGTTCCCGGCTAGCCTGGGCTATGCTGTAAGACTGTACCTTAAAAAAAAATCTAAAAAAAAAAATCTAATTTGTAACAAATCTACCATAAGTCACAAGATAATTGACAAACTTAGAAAAACATTTGCCCCTGTGTCTCGCTGTGTGACCCAGGAAAGAGGACGCGGCATTAGATGAAGCTGTGTCTTCAGTGCCTGGGGCACGACCTGAGTAAGCAGGCCACAGCTCACTTAAACACAGTGCACAGTGCGGGAGAGGCGGCTAGAAAACAACTCAGCCCTGCTGGGGGCGCACGTAGGCTGGATGACTAAGGCAGGTGATTTGACAAAAACGCAAGACTCAGGGGAAAAAAAGTACTTTTTTTATAGGGTACTTCCTCTTCTAGGAATTTACCCCAGAAAACCCTGCACATGGTGAGGTGAGCCAGTTAGGTGAGTCAGCTCGGCGCAGTTAGGGCAAGAAACCACCTACAAATCCATCAGGAGGCAGCTGTGTAACCCACCACACCTAGGTTCAGCCTTAAAAAAAAGGGTGAGGAGCTGTTGCACAGCCTGATGGGAAACCTGCTCAGAGACACACCGGGAAACCCAGCATTGAGAGCTGCTGCAGACGGGATCCCCAGGCCCAAAGCTCAGCAGGCAAAATTAGAGACTTGTGGGTGTAAGTGTGTGTGTGTGTGTGTGTGTGTGTGTGCGCACGCGCGTGCGCGTGTGGGGAGGTCATGGAGGAACAAAGTCTCACGGTGCACCTCCACCTGGCATGGAACTTGCTATGTAGACACAGCTGGCCTCAACCTCAGACATCTTCCCATCTTGGTTTCATAAGTGCTGGGATTAAAGGTGTGTACCACTATGCCTGGTTGACTTTGTGGGAGTTTTTGTTTTTTCAGACAATGTCTCCCGTAGCTCAGGGTAGCCCCCAACTTACTATGTAGCTGAGGATGACCTTAACCTTCTTTTTATTTTTAAAATATGTTTTATTACTTTATATGTATTTGCCTACATGTATATCTGTGTATGACATGCATATCTGGTGCCAGAAAAGGGAATCGGATCTCCTGGAACTGGAGTTACAGGCAATCATGAGCTGCCATGTGGGTGCTGGGAACTGAACCCCGGTTATTTAGAGGAGCAGCCAGTGCTCTTAACTGCGGAGCTGTCTCTCCAGGTCCAATCTTTTTTTTTTTTTTTTTAATATTTATTTATTATGTATACAGTATTCTGTCTGTGTATATGCCTGCAGGCCAGAAGAGGGCACCAGACCTCATTACAGATGGTTGTAAGCTACCATGTGGTTTTTGGTAATTGAATTCGGGACCTTTGGAAGAGCAGGCAATGCTCTTAAGCACTGAGCCATCTCTTCAGCCCCTCCAGGGCCAATCTTAAACTTCTAATCCTTCTGCATCATACACACAGGCATGAAATAAACAAATGAAAAAAAAAGACTAAAAAAAAAGACCTTAATTTTTATTGATTGGTTGTGTGTGTGTGTGTCTTGTGTGGAGATCACAGGGAACAGCCTCTGAGAGTCTGTTTCACCACGTGAGCCCCAGGGATCGACGTAAAGTCATCAGTCTTGGAGGCAAGCTGTGCTACCCATCCCCCACAATGAAAAAAGAATTTAGGGGATGGCTCAGAGGTTAAGAGCATTGGCTGCTCTTCCAGAGGTCCTGAGTTCAATTCCCAGCAACCACATGGTGGCTCACAACCATCTGTAATGAGGTCTGGTGCCCTGCTCTGGCGTGCAGGCATACATCGACGCAGAACGTTGTATACATAATAAATAAATAAATACATAATAAATAAAGGAAAAAAGAATTTAAAAAAAAAAAAATAAAGCTGAGCACAGTAGCTCTGTAATCCTAGCACTGAGGCTGAGGCAGGAGGACTGCCACCACTTTGAAGCCAACCTGACTTCACAGTGAGTTCCAAGCCAACTGGTGCCAGCTATAGAGTGAGGTCTCATCTCAAAAACACAGAGAGAAAAAGAATTTTTTTTTAAAAAATAGTTATTTATTTACTTATTATGTATACAATATTCTGTTTGTGTGTATGCCTGCAGGCCAAAAGAGGGCACCAGACCTCTTTACAGATGGTTGTGAGCCACCATGTGGTTGCTGGGAATTGAACTCAGGACCTTTGGAAGAGCAGGCAATGCTCTTAACCACTGAGCCATCTCTCCAGCCCCGAGAAAAAGAATTTTTTTTTTTTTTTTTTTGGTTTTTCGAGACAGGGTTTCTCTGTGGCTTTGGAGCCTGTCCTGGAACTAGCTCTTGTAGACCAGGCTGGTCTCGAACTCACAGCGATCCGCCTGCCTCTGCCTCCCGAGTGCTGGGATTAAAGGCGTGCGCCACCACCGCCCGGCGAGAAAAAGAATTTTTAAAGGGCCAAGTGAGGCAGGAGGATCTCAAACCCAAGGCCAGATTTGGCTAGAAAGAGACCTTGCCTCAACACAAGCAAAGGTTAGGGATGTATCTGGGGCAGTACAGACTGTGATCTTTAGGGGTGAAGCTTTGGCTTCTACCTGCACAGTGGCACACTGTAACCCTAGCCCTCAAGGCAGGTGGAGCATGAGAAGGGCATCCTCGGCTACTTATCAAATTCAAGGCTCGCCTGGAATACATGAGCTCCTATCTCAAAACCAGCCACAAACCAGAAACAAGCACGTGGCAGCCACGGACACTCAGTGGCTGCACGCTTTATGCACAGTCTCTGTCACGCGAGCAGGGGACCCTGTTCCCCCAGTTCCCATGAGAAGCCCATTCTGGCTGCAGGAGACCTAGAGCCCAGGCCTATGGCTGTACCTGTGGAGGCTTCTCTCTCTGGAAAGGTGACAGGCTCTTCTGGAGGAGGGGGTAGCTCCTCTTTCGAGGGTCTGAGGTCACTGGGCCGAGGCCGGACAGAAGATTCCTTTGGTAGAGGCTGTGGGGACACAGAATGAAGATACAGAAGAGAGGTCAGCTGGTTGGGACCCCACCAGAACCTCCCAGCTTGGCTTTTTGTCTGGGTGACTCCAAGAACAATTAGTTACATTGTACAGATGGGGAAACTGAGACTAGAGATGCAAGTGTCCTGCCCCTATCGCTTAGCAGGAAGGTTGCTATGGCAGCAAGAGCTAGGACTTCCCTGCTCCCTGCCTGGGGCTCCCTCCTCCAAAGTGACTCTGTCCTGCTAGCTAGGTAAACACTCCATCACTTCTAACTATATCCCCAACATTTTATTTTTTTAACCTTTTAGTTTGAGATAGGGTCTCAAAAGTTGCCCAGGCTGGCCTTGAACTCACTTTGTAGTCCAGGCTAGGCCTTGTGATTAACCTCCTTAGTGTCTGGGATTATGGTCCCACAACCATCAGGCCCAGTTTGACTCCTGTTTCTGAAAACTTCCTGAAAATGACGTGTCCCACCCACCAACGCTGAGCTGGAGACGACAGAGACCTTGGCCCCGGACACCATCCCATTGACAACCCTCTCTACGAAGGGCAGAGGATTAATCGGCTTCGTGTGCAGTGTGGAAATTTGGGTTGGAACCCATACAGGTCTTGGGGCAGAGGGGTAATTAAAGAACTAAGGGGGCAAGGGACACGTCCAGGGACATTAAGAAACCCTAGTTTCTACCAGTTTGGGGGCCTGGAAGAGCTTTGAAGACCAACTGCCTTCAAACAGAAGGGACCAAATCATGCCCACCTTGATGCTGGAAAGGCCAGGTCCCCTCCCATGACCAGGAGCCAAGGCTTGGGGACACTTGCAGTACCTGTGTTAGAGGCGGAGGTGGGGGCGGGGGCAGGTGTAGTTGCTCCAAGTCAGAAATGAGCGATGTTCCGGTCAAGGCAGGAGGCTCATCTTCTGGGAGAGGCAGGTAGGCCGAAGGGGGCGGTGGGGGAGGCGGGAAGAGGTCTAAGTCCTCATCATTCAGGGGAGGAGGCGGGGGAGGGCACCCTACAGTGGAAGAAGAGAAAGGTTGCCCAGATTTCCGCAGGGCACAGGGCTCCTCACCCAGAAGGCCAAGCGGCAGTGTGTAGAGGCTGGGTTCTGGCTCCAGGCCTCGGTCCACCCTGGACTACAATCTCTGTCTTGCTATGGGACCTTCGGCATGAGCGTCAAGAGTCTTAAATTGTTCCTCTGGAAAGTGAGCAATGCCAGGTGGTGATGAATACATACCTTTAATCCCAGCACTTGGGAGGCAGAGGCAGGAGGATCTCCATGAGTTTACAGAATGAGTTACAGGACAGTCAGGACTGCGCAGAGAAACCTTGTTGTCAGGTGGCGGTGAGGGGTGGGGGTAAAGAAAAAAAGAAGAAAGCTAGGCATGGTGGTACTACTCTTGGAAGCTGAGGCAGGAGAATCGGTTTGGGCTACTTGGCTCTTGCCAATAACCACAGTATTTGGGTGGAAAAAGCAGAAGGATCATGAAAGGAAGGACTAGATTAAACCTTGATGACCAATTAAAACTGGATCTGGAGAGGAGGGGCTAAATAAATACAAAATAAAGCAAAACAAAACAAAAGAACGTGCTTTAAACAAAAACAAAAGGAGGGGGCTGGAGAGATGGCTCAGAGGTTAAAGCCACTGGCTGTTCTTCCAGAGGCCCTGAGTTCAATTCCCAGCAACCACATGGTGGCTCACAACCATCTGTAATGAGATCTGATGCCCTCTTCTGGCCTGCAGGCAGAACACTGTGTACATAATAAATAAATAAATAAACAAACAAATAAATAAAATCTTTTTTAAAAAGGGGGGAAGGAAGAGGATGCACCATCATGGGGACTTAGTGGGTAAAGGAACCTGCTACCCCTGACAACCTGACCTTAATTTGATCCTTAGGACCCAAAGGATGGATGAGAAGAGACTCCTCCAGGTTGCCCTCTGGCCTGAGGCACACACATATAAGTAAAGGTGGGGAAAAGACGCTGACCACAGTACCGAAAGCTCTAGACTTCTCAGAGCCTGAAGATCTGGGTTCTAGCACCAGGCCCATGCTCAGCTAATTCCCACAGTCACTTCCCTGGGGTCAGATTTCCCACCCTCTCCAGGGCTGAATGAACCTTACAAATAGATGTGTGTTCTAGATAGACCCCGAGGAAGCTGCAGAATGGCAAAATCGTGGAGGCCAGATTGGATGACTGTCGTGGGCCGGAAGCCTCACCTCCCGGACCAGGACAAGTCCTGGAGGCATTCATCAAAGGACACAAGAGCATTAGCAGGTTCCGGTGCAGCTGCACGGAAGGAAAGCTCGGCTCTCCTCTCTTCTCCCCTTTTTCTGACTAGTTCTCATTAGGGCACCCAGCTTCTAGCTCCCAATCCTTCCTCAGCCACCTGAGAGCTGGGATTTCAGGCCTGTGCCACCACACCCAGAAGGAGAAGAGCTCCCGCTGCACTTGGCGACAGTCAGTCATGGATTTCAAAATAGCTAACAGGATTCTGAGCGTTCCCACCACCAAGAAATAAGCATTCGAGGTAGTGGATATTCCAGTTACTCTAACCTGACGATGGCATGCTGCCTACGGCCTATAACACATGCTACAGCATCCCACAAACACAAATAATTACTAGGGGTCAACAGGTGTGTGTTTTGCGGGACACGGCCACTGCTCGGGGGGGGCAAAGGTGCTTCCTGCCCAGTCTGAGGACCCGAGTTCCATTCTCAGGGCCTACAAGGTAGAAAAAGAGAACGGACTTCTACAGTTGTTCTCCGAGCTCACATACAAATGCCATGGCACACATACAATAAATAAATGTAATTTAAAATTGATTTTAAAAAGGGGGTGCTAGAGAGGTAGCTCAGCAATTAAGCCATGTACTGCTTTTTTTTTTTTTTTTTTTCCCCGAGACAGGGTTTCTATGTAGCTTTGGAGCCTGTCCTGGAGCTAGCTCTTGCAGACCAGGCTGGCCTCAAACTCACAGAGATCCTCCTACCTCTGCCTCCCGAGTGCTGGGATTAAAGGCGTGTGCCACCACCACCTGGCACCATGTACTGCTCTTATAAAGGATCGCAGTTCAAGACCCAGCACTATATCAGGCAGCTCACAGCAACCTGTAGCTCCAGGGGATCCTGCGCCCTCTTCTGGCCTCTGAAAGTACTGCACTTGCATATGCACAAACCCACACACAAATACAACCCACATGCAGATGCACGCACACATAAAAATGAGATAAATCTGGGGCTGGTGGGTCTACAGAGTGAGTTCCAGGACAGCCAGGGCTGTTACACAGAGAAACCCTGTCCCAAAAAAACAAAGTAAATGAATGAATGAATGAAAAGATAAGTACCCAGAAAAGCAGAAAAAGGCAAATTAAAAAACCTCAATTCCACCTCTGAGATGGGGCCCAACTGTGTTGGAAAAAGCCCAGAAGAGACACTGGTGTGACTGACCAGCTATGGGAGTTTGGAACCAAACTGTATGCAAGCTTGCAAGTCAGAATCCAGTTCTCTCGGAGACATCAAAGGCTGGATTCTCTCCTAGCTATGTCTCACTTCTGGGATGATGAGCTGAGGAAGATCACCAAGAACTCGGATCCTCTATAAGAGCAGTACATGGTAGGGAGAGGCGTGAGCTGGCTCAGCCGAGAAAGGTACTTAACACCAAGGCTGACGGCTTGAGTTCAATCCCAAGGACCCACGGGGTGGAAGCTCTCTTTCTTCTCTCCAACTTGCTTGGGTTGTCCTCTCTCCTCCGTAAATCACACATAGAGACACTCACAGACACATACACACAATTAAAAGTGAATCATAGGGCTAGTGAAATGATCCAGTGGGGAAAGACACTTACTACCAAGCCTGATGACCTGAGTTCAATGCCCAGGACCCATACAGGGACTAAAAGGAGAGACCACCACCCACAAGCTGTCCACTGATGTCTACACACACACACACACACACACACACACACACAGGCAAGCACGGCACACTTGCGCACACACTCACAAGCATGTGCTCCAGCACACAGAAAGAAAGAAATCGCTCCCAGATTTCAAGAACAGAATGGGAATATCTTTCAAACCCTCCAAGCTCATTCATCTCAAGGCCTCCATAACTATTTCCACTTCCCCCGTCTGGCAGCAGCCTCAGAGAACCCTCCTCAGAGCTGCCACAGAAAGAGCTAGCCCTTCTGGGTGGCACCAGGCTCCACTGTAAGGCTCGCTCTTTTGAAATTTGATACTCATTGTTTTCTCTTCTTTCCTTCCTTTCTTTCTTTTTGGTTTTTCCAGACAGGGTTTCTCTGTGTAGTCCTGGCTGTCCTGGAACTCGCTTTGCAGACCAGGCTGGCCTCGAACTCAGAGATCCTTGTGCCTTCCAAGTGCTGGGATTAAAGACTTGTGCCACCACCGCCCGGCTCGATATGTATTTTTCAATTGTTACTTTACTTAGTGTGCTTGTGTGTATCCATGTATATGTGTGTGTGTGTGTGTGTGTGTGTGTACATGTGGAGGTCAGAGGACAACCTGCAGGAGTTGATCTATGTCTCCACCTTTGCGTAGGTTCTGGGGATTGAACTCGGGTCCTTAGGTTTGTCCAGTGAGTATGTTTACCTGTTGAGCATGTTTACCTGCATTAACGCTCTTACGCTCTTAATCCTCACAACTATACTTTGAAGTTTTTGACATTGAGACACAGAGAGGTTAAGTGACCTGCAACACCACAGAGCTGAGAGGACTCAGGTGTAGGCAGGTGGGTTCCGTAGTAGGCCCGGGACACAGTAGACACCCGAATGAATGAGTAACCCGAGCCTGTTCTTTTCTCCCTGCCTTGGTTCTGTCTCTGTCCTGGTCCCCTTCGGGCCACTCTTACCTCCATTGGAGAGCTGGGGTGGGGCTGCGGGGAGCGAGGCAGTGGTCCTGCCAGAGGGTGTCCAGGTGTTCGGGTTCCTGCTCAAGCCAGTCCCAGGGGTCTTTGTGGGAGCGAGGGTCTCCCAGGGCCGGGCCTGTAGGGCTTCACAAGCTGCCTGGCCCACTTCCTCAGTCACAGCCACGTCACGGCGTGGGGGTGCCAGGGTGATAAAAACAGAAGAGGCCACTCTCTTCTCGGGCTTGGAGGCCATGATCAGCGAGCACCTCCTGCCGGAGCTGGAGGCACAGGGGTTGAGGTTGACAGGGTATCCTTGCGGCCCAGAGGTCCTTTCTCTCTGTACTGTACTCACCGGTACACCCAACTCCACTGGAGACAGGGCTGAGGCAGGAGAATTGTGAGTTCTAGGCCAGTCTGGGTCTCGCAGTGAGAAGGGAGGAAGGGAGGAAGGTGGGAGGGGCAGGGGACAACCTTCAGAGACGCCAGGTGGCCACCAGGTGGCCAGATCATGGGGCCTACAAACTCTGAAGGCCCCTCCCAGTGGCCTATGGACAGCCCTGTAGCAACTCAGAGATCACCTTCCCTGGCCACCTTCTCCAGAGCCCAACCCAGGCAGCTGACAGACACAGGCTCTGACACCAGCCAACAGCCAGCCCCTCCCTCACCTGAGATACGATTCTGTTGAAGACAAGGTCCAAGGTTCAGGCCAGCTCCACTGGAAGGAAACAGAAACAGAAGAGTGACAGACAGGCCCCACTCTGTTCCCAGGCTGCCCTGAGCCCCCAGCAACCCTGTTATCACCCAATCTCACCAATGGGTGAGAAAACGGAGACTCAGAGACGTCAAGTCCCTTGTCCAGGGTTACACAGCACCAGAGCTGGCATTTCAGCCCAGAGCCACACACTTGACCACTCGGGTCTCTTCTGCCCTCTCCACTCAGACCCAAACCAGCACATCCTTGATGCTGCCTCAGGGTAGAATTTTGACTCTGCCCCATCTCTAAAACAATGCCCTGGCTTCAGGACCAACCAGGTGCGCTTGTGCTCGCTCGCTCGCGCTCGCTCTCTCTCGCTCTCTCTCCCCCTAATCTTCCCTAAGCATAAATCTGATTCTTTCTCTTCTCTCTCTCTCTCTTTTTTTTTTGGGGGGGGGAGGGGGTGTTCGAGACAGGGTTTCTCTGTAGCTTTTGGAACCTGTCCTGGAACTAGCTCTTGTAGACCAAGCTGGCCTCAAACCCACAGAGATCTGCCTGCCTCTGCCTCCTGAGTGCTGGGATTAAAGGTGTGCACCACTGGCCGGGCGGTGGTGGCGCACACCTTTAATCCCAGCACTCAGGAGGCAGAGGCAGGCGGATCTGTGTGAGTTCGAGACCAGCCTGGTCTACAAGAGCTAGTTCCAGGACAGGCTCCAAAACCACAGAGAAACCCTGTCTCGAAAAACCAAAAAAAAAAAAAAAAAAGGTGTGCCCCACCATCGCCTGGCTCTCTTCTCTTTAAAAGTTGTTCAAGGCAGGGTTTCTCTGTGTAGCCCTGGCTGTCCTAGAACTCGCTCTGTAGATCAGGCTGGTCTTGAACTCATAGAGATTCTCCTGCCTCTGACTTCCAAGTGCTGGGATTAAAGATGTGCACCACCATGCCTGGCTATTTTTGCTTTTTCAAGACAGGGTTTCTCTGTGTAGGCCTGGCTGTCCTGGAACTCTCTTTGTAGACCAGGCTGGCCTCAAACTCTGAGATCTACCTACCTCTGCCTCCCTGAGATTAAAGGCATGTACCACTGCGCCTGGCCCCTCAAGTTATTTTTAAACACCTTAGTCTTTTTCTCCCCCAAGACTATCTTTCTCTGTTGGAGGACCCAATCAGCTTTTCCCTTTCCAGTTTCCACAGAGTTAATTTCAGCTCTTTGAGACTCAGGTCAAACTTCACCTCCTCTTCCACCAAAGCCTTCCTGACTCCCTCCCTGGGGTGATCTGTGGCTTCCCTGGAGTGAGGAGGACAGCTGTCTCATTATCCAAGTGTCTGATCCCCTCAGGTAGCCTTGCCTACTTTTGGCTGTCTGTATCAAGAGCCGGAAAGAAGTTCACAGAGTGGGTGTGGAAGCACAGACCCCAGCAAGCGAGGCCCCTTCATCTTGTGAGGGCCAGGTGGTCCCTGAAGACAGCAGTCTCTGGGGCCGAGGTCTAGGTGGGTCACTGCGGGTAAACTGGCCACAGAAGTCCTCCCTGGCACCCAACCATGGTTCCCATGGCTAAAAATGTGTCCTTTATCTCCCTTCTTCTTTCTGTGTGGGCCACCATGATAGGACCGAAGCCCGGTCACAGGCGCTTGGAGAGGAATTTGGTTAGCAGTGGAGCTGGACAGTGTGCGGGAGGAGGTGACAGCCCCAAGTGACCCTGAGGGCAGACGTGGATCCCACATGGTCACTCACAGGTTTCCCTATGATTCTTTCTTTCTCGCTTGCTTGCTTGCTTTCTTGCTTTCTTTTTTCCCTCATTTTGTTTTCCAAACAGGGTTTCCCTGTGTAACAGTCCTAGCTGTCCTGGAACTAGCCCTTATAGGCCAAGCTGGCCTCATACTTACAGAGATCCACCTGCCTCTGCCTCCCGAATGCTGGGATTAAATGCGAGCGCCACCACTGCCCGGCCTCCCTATGATTCTCAAGGTACATCAGTATCCATGGCCTCTCTCACGGGAGACTGAGAAAAATGCCCCTAAAATATTTCTGGGGGCACCAGGTAGGATAGCACACACTTTTAATCCCAGCACTCAAGAGGCAGAGACAGGCAGATCTCTGTGAGCATGAGGCCAGCCTGGTCTACATAGTGAGTTCCAAGATAGCCAGGGCTACATAGAAAGATCCTTTGAAAAATACTTTGAAGCCTGTAATGATATAATACAAACCCGTCATCTCAGCACTCAGGAGGCTGAGGCAGGAGGATTTCCATGAGTTCATATTGAGACCCTGTCTCAACCCCGGGCCCCATGAATAGAATTTACTTTTTAGCGGTCTTCAGAATCGGAAGAGAAACCCGAACAGTGGCATTTATAAATCCAAGAGCTAAGAGCTCAGACCTCAAACCTCGGTGGTAGGGAGGCTCTATCACAGGGTCCCACCAAGAATTCAAGTGCGTTTCCCTGGCCCTCAAGCCTATCGGAGAACGGTGCAACCTGGAAGTCTACACGCATCCCTGGACTTTTTCTTCCCTGGACCACACAAGCCTCCTCCCCCACCCCAAGCCACTCCCCTTCCCTCAAATGACCCAATCCAGACCAGCTTCTTGCGGTCAACACATTCTAGGCGGGTCCCCTGGGACAGGCTGTGTGACTCTTCAGGAACCCCCCTAGCTCCCCCTCTCTGATCCCCCCCCACTCCATTCCTCCCGCTTTTTCTGAAGCATCCAGCATGGAGGCCAGATGTTCACAGCTGGGCAGCCATACCCGCCCCTATCGTTGTCAAGCAGCCCTGGGGATCTCGGACTGGGGATTTTTCAAAGCCCTGTCAGGAGAGCCTGCTGGCGCTTCCCTCTGGTCCCACTGGCCCTGAGTTCACCCAGGAGTGGGGGGAGGGAGCTGTATGACAACTTCCCAGCCGACCCTCCACCCCCATCCTTCCTCCCCCGGAGGGCAAATCAGACACTCAGATCCAGTTGGGTAAGCGGAGAAAGTGGGAACAAAGGGAAGGAAAGTCATTTCCTGTCAAGAGGAAGGAAGGAGGTTGAGAGCCGGCCAGTCAGTCAGTCAGCCAGCCAGCCAGCCAGCCAGCCAGGGTCGGCTCTAGGTAGGCTACAATCCCTGGGTGGGGACGTGCTGGCTGCTTGGAATAGTCCCCTCGTTCTAAAGCCACCTCGGAGTCACTTCTTAGCATTGCTCTTTCACTCAGCCCCACAAAGCAATCTGAGTTTGGGGCCAGAATTAAACTTTGCTGGAGGAGGGAGAAAGTGTACGTTCCCGCTCACTTCCACAAGACACCTTGCAGTCTCAAAACGGTTGAGGGGGGGTGTCTCTCATCCTCTTTCCCACTCCAGAGAAGGAAGAGGTACAGAGCTGAGTTCTTCACCACCGTGGCTCGCACTGGATGACCTTGATACAGTCACCCAGCCTCTCTGGGCCTGATTTTTTAGTCATCAAGTGAATAGACATTTGCCCTGGAGGGTGACGGCGAGGACACCAGATGGTCATTCAGTCCCAGAGGACAGGCGGAGCCCTGGGGCTGGAGGACAGTGGTCTCTATTGTTGAGAGCAGGAATCTGGGCGCTGCCCAGCCTCTCCTCTGGGACCTCAGGTTTGGGCTAGACGGGGGAGTAGCTGCACACACCTTGAGGATCACCCATTCTCATACCCTGCGAGGCCGGGCGAGGAGACCCCAGGACCTTTCTTCCCCTCTCCTGACTAGAGCTGACAACAGGGCTCCAGGGCCATGGGAGCTCCGGAACCTCCCGCGCCCTGGAACAGCAGCGGAGCGGAGCAGCTGGCCGGGTCACTGCGGCAATTATAATTCAATCCATGTGCGGAACGCTGTCCTCTTTGTGCAGGAGCTTCCGCCCTGCTCGCCCCGTCCCACTTCAGAGCAGGGACAAGACCCAACCGCACCGTCCCAGCCCGCAGCACTCAACCTCCTGGGGTTCCCAAAGGTTCAGATCCTGGGACACACGGGAACGAGAGAACACAGGGATAGTACCCGACCCGAGCCCCCCAGCAGCGCCAGGCTGGGTCCACCGCGGTGGCCGAGATTTGCCCGTGCGGCCACCTGCGGGTGACCCTACCCGGGGCGCACGGCAGGGACCCCCCACGCTGCGCCCGCTTACCTGCTGCGCGCCCCACGCCCCGGCCTCCGCCGGCGATGCGCCTCCGCCCCTCGCTCCCGCCCCGGCCTCCCTCCGCCCCGCCGCCCCGCGCGCCTTACCATAAAAGGTGACGCTCGGGGAGGGGGCGCGGGCTCGCCCTACCTGCGGCCGCGCCCCCTCCTTTTGTTCCCGCCACTCCTCTCCCCACTTCCTGTGGCTCCTCCTCCTCCGTTGCCCACCCCCACCGTGCACCCGGGGGGTTCCTTTAGCTACCTTCCCCCTAGGTCACCTGGATGAGCGGGCCCCACCTGCCCCATCTGGTGAGGAGGGGTACTTACACCCAAATTGGCTCTGAGGTCCTTCAGGGTCCTGAGTGAGGCTAGACGCAGGACCCGGGGCCGTTACTTTATCTCCCTAAACCTCAGGTTCTTTAATCCCTGAAAGAGGGTTCCCATTGCCCACCTCTGCTACTTGGCCAGGAGTTAAAGCGATCATACTAAGAGAATCAGGGGCTAACATAGGCTGGGGTCATGGAGCTTTTTCAAGGAATGCCTGGGGTAGGGGTCCCCAGAGACCCCAGTGAGTCAAGTCACCTGGGTCTGCTATCCTGGGCTGTCACTGCCTGCCTGGGCCTGTTAATCCGTCTACAAGTGGGTCTCGGGTCCTACAGTGGGAGGAGGCCCCAGCAGGAGATCAGGGGAGACAATCAAGTCACCTGTTGGCTTCCTGGCCCTGTTACAGGCCCCTGAAGAAGCAGAGCCCTGAGACCTGGGGCCTGGGTTGGGGCTGGGCTGTGCAGGTCCCAGGAGACCTCGGGACATTGCTGGGGACAGGAATCTGGGTCTGATTCCCAGGCAAGCAGATTGTTCTTTTGATTAAAGCCACAATGGGGAAGGGAGCAGGGAAGAGCTGGACCCAGAGTCATTTGGGGGTAGCCAGGCAGGACTGGGTCCCCTTACTCCTCAAAGTGGTCCTGGGATTGATGCTCAAGGGACCATGACACCAAGAGTTCAGAGTGAGGTACCGGGTGCTCAGCTCCATCCTCCTACTCTTCCCCACTAAGCCCCCCCCCCGCCCCATTCCCCTTTAACAACTCCCCCCCCCCCCACGTTGTCACCAGTGTTTTCCATTTGGCTCTTGCAGCCAGTGTGGAGTAACAAAGACAGTCACTACAGTAGCTGCCGTTTCTAGAGGTGTCCCTTGTGGCCCTTTCAAACCTTTTATTTAACCCTTCCAGGACTGAAAGATCCCACCCTGCAGACCAGACCCTGAAGCTGGAGAGGATCAAGGGTTGTGCAACAGGCAAGGGGCAAGGGGCAAGGCTGGATTCAAGCCAGACAAGAGGGTGCCCCTCAGGCTCGTGAATCTGCTAGTCCCAGAGGCTGGATTGCTGCCACCGTCCCCAGATAAGAGCCAAGGATGGAGCCTGGTACTACACTGAGGCTATCTGTGCCCAAGGGCCCCTTGGGTATGTTCCCAACCTGGCAACGGGGCCTCTGCGACAGGTGGGAAGGCTCTTACAGCCTCTACTGAAAAAGGAGTCAGACAGCCATGGTGCCATGCAGGGGGTTCAGGCACTTCTAGCTGCAGAACCTCAGAACTCTTGTAAATCAGAATGGATCCCGTCTGTTCTTTATACTTCCACTCTATTCCCCGGTCTACCCTGCTACCCCACTGTTCCACCCAGTGGGACAATGAGGCACTAACTTGGGGCCTGATGTAGTATGGGGCCCCGTTAAGCTGCTGCCACTCACCGGCTGTCCTGCACCCCTGGCCTCTGTTCCACCTCCTGCTGCTGCTCCCCAGTCGAGGGGTTGTCCTGGCTAAAAGTCGCCTGCACCAGCCTGGGTATCAGTGGCACCACCGATAGGCAGGTGCCAAACTTCCTGCAATGGAAACCCAGGAAGTGTGCTGGCCAAGGAACACACGCCCTCTGCCTGCCAGCTCATAGGCTCTGCTCCCCTCCTCCCTCCCTGCCAGGCTCAGCTCTCTTCCCTCCTCAGAAGTTCCAGCAGGCAAGGGGACACAATCTTCTACTAGGACCATGACAGCTGAGGTTGCGGGGCAGAAGGAGAAGGCTTAGAGACAAGATCCAAGCAGCGGGTGATAATTTGCTGCTGTTTGGGCTAGTCTGATGGGAAGTAAAGCTCACTTGCCATCCACAGTGGTGGGATTGAGGGTCCATAAACATGGGTTGGGCACTGGCCAAAAGATAGGGAGAGTCAGGAGCCAATAAGAATCAAGCCTAGCTATTAATCCTTGTCCTTAGAAGGAGAGATTATCAATGGGGTGCGACAGGAAGGAGCAGACTCAAAGAGGTATGAGGGTGAAGACATAAACACAACAGTTATCAGTAGTGGGGTGTGCTAAGGTACAAGGTCAAGGGAAGGAGACCGAGAGGTGGGAGATGGGAAGGTCTCTCTGAGGTCATGGTCAAGCTGGGACGAGGGACTACAGAGGCATGGGGGAAAAAACAAACTCATAATAGTCTGGTGTTAGCTGACCTTGAACAAGCACACACACCCCCATTTTGCCCATTTTGGACAGGGTCTAGGGTTTCCCTATGTTGCCTTGGCTGGACTGAACCCAGGCTGGCTTTGAACTCAGAGATCCACTTGCCTCTGTCTCCTATGTGCTGGGGTTAAAGGTGTCTGCTGCCACACGCCACAGGGAAAGGACAGACTTCCCTCAGTGGAATGTCAGAGCCACAGTCACCGAAAGGGCACACAGAGGATCGACTCTACCATTGGCACCCTCCTATAGAAGATCTGGGGGTTCCGGCATCGTTCTCACCTACTTTCTGGAATATTTTGCCTACGGCAATTACAGTCCAGCAAGATCCAAGAACAGTGGTCAACTGATTGGAGGGCAAGAAGTGTCCTCCTCTCTGGGAACATGGCCACATTGCTTCCAGGCTCTC
Source organism: Chionomys nivalis (assembly GCF_950005125.1). NCBI lineage: Eukaryota > Metazoa > Chordata > Mammalia > Rodentia > Cricetidae > Chionomys > Chionomys nivalis. The sequence continues at coordinate 11,167,054 of NC_080096.1, read as the reverse complement.
TGAGGGCATGCACCCTGGGCCAGGGACCTCTGGAGGGGAATGTCCCTTCAGCTGCCTCTCCTTGGTGAGCTTGCTGGGCCAAGTCAGAACCAACTGCCCAGCCTCAGGTTGGTGCTGTCTATATGTACATCTGTATTAAGTGTGGGGGTCTAGCCTTGGCAAATAGTCCCACGAGGGTCCTGATCTCCCCAACCCCTTCCCCCATCTTCCAGTTTATCTGCTTGGACTGAAGCTGAAGGAGGCTGGATTTCCTGAACACAGCCTCACAAGGGCCCTAATGGTCACAGCCTGGGGCTGCAGTAGGTGAGGCCTGGAGGGGTCCCAGATGGCGGCAGGGATGTGAGTGACCCTGGAAAGCTGTGACCTTGGGCAAATGGCTTCTCTAGACCCCATCCTCCTCTCTGCAACCCACGTCTGTGTCCTTCTTGTAAATGATGGGAAAATTGTGAGGACTGTGCTGTGGAGTTTTTTGAGACAGGGTTTCTCTGCATAGCCCTGGTTTCCCTGGATCTCTCTTTGTAGACCAGGCTGGCCTTGAACTGACAGAGATCCTCCTACCTCTGCCTCCAGAGTGCTGGGATTAAATGCCTGGCTTGTACTAGCTAACTTTATATCAATTTAACACAAATCAAACTCATCTGATAGGAGGGAACCTCAAGTAAGAAAATGCCTCCATAAGATTGGGCTGTACATGGGCTGGAGAGATGGCGCAGTGGTTAAGAGCACTGACTGTTCTTCTGAAGGTCCTGAGTTCAATTCCCAGCAACCACACAATGACTCCACCCATCTGTAATGAGATCTGGTGCCCTCTTCTGGCAGGTAGTCATGCAGGCGGAACAGTATATACATAATGCATACACAGAACAGTGTCTATATAATAAATCTAAAAAGAAAAAAATACCTTATACTCAAACCTGTAGAGCATTTTCTTAATTAGTGATTGATGAGGGAAGGTCCAGCCCATGGTGGGTGGTGACATCCCTAGGCTGATGGTCCTGGGTTCTGTAAGAAAGCAGGCTGAGCAAGCCATGGGGAGAAAGCCAGTAAGCAGCACTTCTCTATGGTCTCTGCATCAGCGCCTGCCTCCAGGTTCCTACCCTGGCTTCCTTCACTCATGGACTGTGAATAAACCCTTTCCTCCCCAGCTTGCTTTTGGCCATGGTGAATCATCACAGTCATAGGAACCGAACTAAGACAAAGGTGCCTGGGACCTAGGAAGCATTCAGCTGGGACTCATGCATATACAGGACAGAAATTTGGGGATACTGTCCTGAGAGGTAAGTGCTAAGGTTGGCGTGTGGGATCATAGGAGACGCTGGCAATTAGCCCAACTTTGCCTTCCCTAATGTTGGCGGGACACCTGCCTTCTTCTGCGGTGACCCTCGCTTTTACTCTCAGAGACTGGGGTTCCAGCAGGATTGCCGCAACTCCCATGTTTATATGCACATGGCCCAGGTTTAGCCAATCATGGTTTAATCCAAAATGAGTACCCGAGCTACTCCTGGCCTGTGGCTGGGGTGATCTGATCTTCCTGGAGGTTTGTTGACAGGCAGGATAAAAGTCCCGACACACTCTTAACCTGCTCCTGGACCAATGCAGAGGGTAGCAGAGCTAAACGAGGTTGACAGGTAACTGACGTCATCACTTAAGCTGGATCTAGCCACACCTGAGACCCATATTAGGAAGGCTAGACCCAATCCGTTCTTTTTTATTGCTGTTCTGAGGCAGGGTCTCAAGTATCCCAAAATGGCCTCCAGCTTACTCTGTAGCTAAAGATGACCTTGAACTTCTGATCCCTTCCCCGGGCACTGAATCCAGAGCCAAGAACACATCATAAGCAAGGATTCTGCTGCTGAACCACATCCTCAGCCTCTCAATGAATGTTTTTTTAAATCTTACTTTCTCCACAAACCAATTAAAATTACATTTCTGAGCCAGGTATGGTTAAGTAGCACATGTGTGTGATCCCAGTACTTGGGAGGTCTGCATAGTTACATTGTTGAGATCCCAGTCAGTCTGAATCATAAAGTAAGATCCTGTATTAAACAAAAACAAGCATGGTGGCACATGCCTAGAATTCCAGCACTTTGGAGGTGGAGGCAGGAGGATTAAGCCTTTAAGGCTAGCCTTGGCTACATAGTAAATTTGAGGCCAGCCTGAACTACATGAGACTTTGTCTCAAAACAACCCCCCCAAAAGAACAAACGGTTAAGAGGATGACTCAGGTGTGAAGGACAGTGGCTGAGGACCTGGGTTCGATTCCCAGCACCCAGGTGGTGGCTCACAACTGACTGTAACTCCAGTTTCAGGAGATCTGGTGCCATCTTCTGGCCCCTTTGGGCACTGCACACACATGGTGTGCATATGGGTGTACATGTAGGTAAAACAAAATAAAGTGTTTTAAAGAAGCAAAGGAGGGGCTGGAGAGATGGCTCAGCAGTTAAGAGCAATGACTGCTCTTCCAGAGGACCCGAGTTTGATTCCCAGCACCCACATGGCAGCTCACAACTGTCTGAAAATGCAGTTCTACGAGATCTGACACCTTCACACCAATGAACATAAAGTTAAATAAATCATTAAAAAAAAATAAAAAAAATAAAAAAGAAGCAAAGGAGGGGTAGGGAAAGGGAAGAGAGGGAAGGAAGGGGAAGACGAAGGAGGGGAGGTAGACTCAACCCAACCATTTGCAGCTTGTGAGTGACCCTGGCAGCCTGTGACCCTGGGCAAATGGTGGGTTGCGACCTCAGTCTCCTCTCTTGCAACCCATGCCTGTGGCCTTCTTGTAAGCGATGGGAAAACTGTAGATAAAAATGCCTGGAATCTGGGAGGCACTCAGCTGTGACCCACGCATGAAGTCCCACAGTCGGTCCACAAGCTGGTGTCCACCTGCCTCCCCAGGCAGGCAAGACCATCTTCTGTCCTGACTGTGAAGATAAAGACTAGGTGCTACCCCTCTGCTTTGGGGACCTGAGCTGACTCTGGCCAAGCCTGCCCAAGCCTGTCATTTCCCACACTGAGCCGGTGAGAAGGCTAGACCCGGAGGTGGGAAGTGGGGGATGGGCCAGGAAGATTCTGGAGCCTTCAACAGACTGGGAAGGCCTTTCTTCTGGTCTCACTTTCTTGAAAGGGTCCCTGAACCTGTCCTGGGTCCTCAGCTGTTTTCTGAGACTGAGTCCCTGCACTAAAGGCAGTCCCACTTACTGGACCCTCTCTTCCAGAGAATGATCTCTTCTGGCCTGGCACACCAACCCCGGTCCTCCCAATTCTGTACCCCACGTGGCTGGCTGGCCTCCCCAGTTCTCAAGCCCCAGGTGTGTTCAGTGTGAAGATAAATAAGTTCTTGTCCGGCTGCGCTCACTAGGGCGAGAACCCCAGGAGGCTAGGGTTGAATGGGGGTTAAGAAGGATTGCAAACCACAAAGGGCAGCCAGGTTATAGGCAAGAAACCCTGCCAGTAAGCATTCCTGGCTGTCTGCCCAGCAAGATGTCAGACGAATGGGCCCCAGCACCACCACGTCTCCAATGATTAAATGTGCTTTCTCTAAATCAACATTCCCATTTCATAAGAAGTTCATGTTCTTTTGCCTGTAGGTGAGTACGCATGTGTGGGTTTATGTGTATAGGCACATGCGTGGAGGCGGGGGGCTAACTGGCTAACCTGGAGGGTCGTTCCTTAGGCACTACTTTTCTGCTTTTGTTTTTGTTATTTTTCCCCCTCTTTTATTCTTTGCTCTTGCCCCTCCCCCCAACTCCCAAATAAATACACAGAGGCTTATTTTTTCTTATAAATGCTCGGCCTTAGCTTGGCTTTTCTTAACAAATTATCTTGTCTACCTTTTGCCTCTGGGCTTTTACCTTTCTCTATTCCTGTGTATTTTTTCTTTCATTCTTGTTCCATGTCTGGCTGTGCGACTGTGTGGCTGTGTGACTGTGTGGCTGGCTTTGTGGCTGTGTGGCGGTGTGGTAGTGTGGCTGTGTGGCGGTGTGTCAGTGTGGTGGTGTGGCGGTGTGGTGGTGTGGCTGTGTGTCAGTGTGGCGGTGTGGCTGTGTGGTGGTGTGGCTGTGTGGCGGTGTGGCTGTGTGGCGGTGTGTCAGTGTGTCAGTGTGGTGGTGTGGCTGTGTGGCGGTGTGGCTGTGTGGCTGTGTGGCGGTGTGTCAGTGTGGTGGTGTGGCTGTGTGTCAGTGTGGTGGTGTGGCTGTGTGGTGGTGTGGCTCTGGGACTATGTGATGGTGTGGTGGTGTGGCTGTGTGGTGGTGTGTCAGTGTGGTGGTGTGTCAGTGTGTCAGTGTGGCATTGTGGCTGTGTGGCGGTGTGGTGGTGTGGCGGTGTGGCTGTGTGGCGGTGTGTCAGTGTGGCTGTGTGGCGGTGTGTCAGTGTGGCTGTGTGTCAGTGTGGTGGTGTGTCAGTGTGGCTGTGTGGCGGTGTGTCAGTGTGGTGGTGTGGCTGTGTGGCGGTGTGGTGGTGTGGCTTGTGGCGGTGTGTCAGTGTGGCTGTGTGTCAGTGTGGTGGTGTGTCAGTGTGTCAGTGTGGCGGTGTGTCAGTGTGGCAGTGTGGCTGTGTGGCGGTGTGGCGGTGTGGCTGTGTGGCGGTGTGGCTGTGTGTCAGTGTGGCGGTGTGGCTGTGTGGCTGTGTGGTGGTGTGTCAGTGTGGTGGTGTGGCTGTGTGGCGGTGTGTCAGTGTGGTGGTGTGGTGGTGTGGGTGTGTGGCTCGCCCTTGATGTCCTCCTTTTCTCATTTCTAGATCTTTTCTCGCCCCAGATTTCTCCTCTTATTTATTCTCTCTGCCAGCCAGCCCCACTTATCCTTTCTCCTGCCTACCTATGGCCGTTCAGCTCTTTATTAGACCAAGCAAAGATTTTAGACAGGCAAAGAAACACATCTTTTTAAAAAAAAAAAAAATTTATTTATTTATTATGTATACAATATTCTGTGTGTATGTCTGCAGGCCAGAAGAGGGCACCAGACCTCATTACAGATGGTTGTGAGCCACCATGTGGTCGCTGGGAATTGAACTCAGGACTTTTAAAAGAGCAGGCAATGCTTTTAACCCCTGAGCCATCTCTCCAGCCCCAAAGAAACACATCTTAACAGAATTAAACAAATGTAACAAAAAGAATGCAACACAGCATAAACAAATGTAACACATCTTTTTTGGAAACAGGATTTCTCTGTGTAGCCCAGACTGTCCTGTAACTTGTCCTGTAGACCAGGCTGGCCTGGAACTCACAGAGATTCGCAGGCCTCTGCCTCCCAAGAGCTTGGATTAAAGGCGTGCAACACTCCCCTCCTCCCCCTGGCGCCTACAGCCCTGTCTTATGGAAGCATTTCCTCAACTGAGGTTCCCACCTCTCAAATGAGTTACCCTGTGTCAAATTGACATAAAACTAGACAGCGCAAAAACTAGCAAAGCAAAAAAAAAAAAAAAAGGAAGGAAGAAAGGAAGGAAGGGGGCTTCAGTTCCAGTTACCAAAGGAGTTGTCCCTACTCCACACAGACACTTAAAAAAGGGAAGATTACTTGCTTGGGCATCCTTCTCACACCGAGTTCACGTATCCTATTGTAACGGCTTCATCTGCCTCTACAGGTGTTGGGATTAAGGGCACGTGCCCAAGCACGCCATACCAGGCTCCTTTGTTGTTTAGAACAAATTTGTATCTTATTTTGTGTGTGCATGTGTGTGTGTGCCCGCACACGGGCATAGATACTAACTTGCCCCGGTACTTGTGTGGAAATCAGTTCTCTCCTACCATGTATGTTTCAGATTGAATTCAGCTCATCAGGCTTGGTGGCAAGCACCACTCACACGCTCTATTTTTTTCTTTTCTGTTTCTCTCTTCCTTTTTCCTTCCTTCCTTCCTTTTTTTCTTTCTTTCTTCCTTTCTTTTCTTTTTTTGATTCTTCTTTTCTCCTTTAAGAAGGGTCTCATGCATCCATCCCAGTCTGACTTTGAACTTACTAAACTCACTATGTACCTAGAGAATGACCTTGAAGTTCTGACCCTGCCTCCATCTTCCAAAGGCTGAGATGACAGGCATGCAAACCCATGCCTAGTTTATACAGGGCTGGGAACTGAACCCAGGGCATGCTGTGTGGTAAGCAAATAGTCTATCAACATAGACACATCCCCAGCTCTTTCTATTCTGGGGGGGAGGTGAACACACATTAGAGGCAAGAACTATACTACTGAGCTACAGTCTCAAGCCTGAGTGACCAAACTTTTATACTCTTGCCAGACACAAAATAATTTTCAGATAAATAATTTGATAATATAAGAAGTCTTTCCCAGCCCACACGTTCCAATTTTGGTTTGGACAATGGTCCCCGTGCCCATAAAAAGGAAAGGACAGCCGAGTCCTGTTCTCTCCCAGATGCTGCCAGTAGATTCCCAGCCAGGCTGTGGGCTGAGACTGGAATGCCTTCCAGCACAAACAGCGGGTTCTGTCAGAACCCAGAGCCAGTCTGGGTCTGGCGGATGCTGGCCTTCCGCCCACCAGATGAGTCGTTTCCTTCAGACAGGGCAAGTTGAGGGACTGAAGCCAATTCACACAGCAGGGGCGCGGGTATTGTTCTGAGCAGGACTTCTATGGCCCAGCACCACCAGGCTAGCCTTGGGCTGCACCTTCCCCGGGGTTGCGGGTCTGCCTTGGGTAGAGAGGAGAGAACCAGAGGCCAACAATTTCTAGGTGGTCACGGTCTTTCTGTTTTGGTGTTTGAGGCAGGGGCTCTTGTAGCCCAGGCTGGTCCCAAAGTTGGTGTGTAGCAGGAGATAACCTGAGCTCCACTTCACAAGAACTGGGATTACAGATGTATACATTGTTGTGCCTGTTTTATGCAGTGCTGGGGATTGAACCCAGGGCTTCCTGCAAGTCCTCCAATCAAATTACATCCTCATTGCCCTCAGCCTGTGGTGGTATTTAGAGAGAGAAAGGACCTCAACACGGTCTGGGGTCCTCAAAGAGCCTTCTCCAGGCCTCACCTCCTCCCTGTCACTCCCACGCAGGCCGGCTCTCTGGTCCAAGAGGCCTCTTTGTAGTAAGTTGTTTTTGTTTTTGTTTTTTTTCTCTTGGCTCTTACTCTTTGTGGGCCCATCACCCAGCTCCCAAATAAATACACAAAGGTTTATTCTTTCTTATGAATGTCAGTTTTTCTTAACTTAAATTATCCCATCTATCTTTTGCCTCCGGGATTTTACCTTTTGCTATTCCTTTATATCTTTTCTTTCCTTCTTATTCTCTGTCTGGCTGTGTTGCTGGCCCCTTCTTTTCTTGCTTCTTCATCCTTTTCTTCCAGATTTCTCCTCCTAATTATATTCTCTGCCTGGCAGCCCCGCCTATCCTTTCTCCTGCTTTGCTATTGGCTGTTCAGCTCCTTATTAGACCAATCAAGTGTTTTAGACAAGCAAAGTAACACAGCTTCACAGAGTTTAAAAAATGCAATATAAAAGGATGCAACACATCTTTGCATCATTAAACAAGTGTAACACATCTTCCACTAATATTCCACATCACCTCTTAGCAGATTGGGCACCTCTGCCCTGTAGGTCTCCTGTAGTGAAATCCCCACAGAACCAAACTGCTGGGTTTCTGGCCTAGAACAGGCCTGATGGGTGTCTCTGTCTGCCCGAGACATAAGGTGACCAGACCCACATTCCAGAGCCACCTGGGTGGATCTGCCAACTTCTCACACGCAGCCCTGTCAGTCCCCTGGACCTAACCTTTAGCCAGACAAAGGGAGCAAGGATCATGGAAAACATGAGCTCTGGGGTGGGAAAGGATGGGGTGCAGGCTGCCAGGGTTCAAATCCTGCCCAAGCTGGAAGGAAGCCCCATCAGTCCAGAGTACTTGCTGCTTTTGCCGGGGACTGCGGTTTAGTTCCCAGCATCCATGTGAAGCAGCTCACAAATGCTGGTAACTCCTGCTCCAGATCTGACTCCCTCTTCCATCTGACTTCCTCTTCTGGCCTCCGAGGACTCTAGAATATACCAGTGCAAACACTCCCCCCTCTCACACATGCAAATACAAATTCTGTGTGTCCTCAAAAAAGGACTTAACCGGGGCTGGAGAGATGGCTCAGAGGTTAAGCGCATTGCCTGCTCTTCCAAAGGTCCTGAGTTCAATTCCTAGCAACCACATGGTGGCTCACAACCATCTGTAATGAGGTCTGGTGCCCTCTTCTGGCCTTCAGGCATACACGCAGACAGAATATTGTATACATAATAAAAAAAAAAAAAAAAAAAGGACTTAACCTCCAGGATCAGGGCATAGTATTACCTACCTATAATCCCAGCAATTGGGAGGTTGAGAGAAGAGGAGTTCGTGAGTTCAAGGCCAGCATGGGCTACATATCCAGATCATTTAAAAAACATCAGACAGCTGGATGTGGTGGCACAGACCTTTGATTCTAGTATTTAGGGGGTAGAGGCAGACAGATCTCTGTGAATTTGAGGTCAGCCTGGTCTACAGAGTGAGTTTCAGACCAGTCATAGTAGTACCCTGTGTCAAAAACAAAGCAGGGCATCAGAAAAAGAAAGAACGGGGAGAAAAAGGGTCAAAATAGGTTAGTAAATAGGATTCTGAGTGTGAACACCCAGGGTATGGTGTTAATGTTTAATGGTTTTATGATTTTTTAAAACTATTTATTTATTTATTATGAATAGTGTTCTGCCTGAAGAGGGCACCGGATTTTATTAAAGATAAGTGTGAGCCATCATGTGGTTGCTGGGAATTGAACTCAGGACCTCTAGAAGAGCAGCCAGTGCTCTTAACCTCTGAGTCATCTCTCCAGCCCCTATGCTTGTTTTGCTTTATTTTGTTATGTTTTTGAGGATTTTTTTTTTTTTTGAGGATTTCTCTGTGCAACAGCTCTGGCTGTCCTGGAACTCCCTCTGTAGACCAGGCTAGCCTCAAGCTCACAGAGATCCACCTGCCTCTGCCTCTTAAATGTTGGGATTAGCACCCCATGCCCCAGGCAGTAACTCTTTAGCTGGGCTCAGAGAGGGGCAATAGCTTGCCCATAGTCAAACAGAGTAGTGTGACAGAAGAGTGAGTACCCAGCCCTTTCTGTCCCTGATCTTGGCCCTGAACAGGGCTGAGTTGGAAACCATCCTCATTACCTTGACAAGTCAGGATGGGAAGCTGGAGCCCCAAGGGAAGCTGGAGCCCCAAGAGCAGCTCCACCCTGGATGGGACAGACCACTATGCTGTACATCTTAGGTGCAGGTAGGTATTAGACTCTACCACCCACCTCACCTCATTGGCTTACCTCAGCAAGGATGGCACCTCATCCCTGTGTTTCCTGTCTGCTCTTCCTCTCTCTTCCAGGAAGTCCTGCCTATCCTCTCCTGCCTAGCTATTGGCCATTCAGCTCTTTATTAAACCAATCAGAAGGCACCTTGGCAGGGACACATCCTCACAGTACACAAAAATATTACCCTGCAGGGTGGTGGTGGCGCACACCTTTAATCCCAGCACTTGGGAGGCAGAGGCAGGCGGATCTCTGTGAGTTCGAGACCAGCCTGGTCTACAAGAGCTAGTTCCAGGACAGGCTCCAAAAAACCACAAAGAAACCCTGTCTCGAAAAACAAAAACAAAAAACCAAAAAACAAAAATATTACCCAACATGTGTAGCCTTGACTGTCCTGGAACTTGCTCTGGAGACCAAGCTGGCCTCGAACTCACAGAGATCTGCCTGCCTCTGCCTCCTGAGTACAAAAGGTGTGCCCAGTCAAAATCACTTGGCTGTGTTTCCCCTTTCTTAACAAACTGTCTCAATGTCTTTTCATTTTAAATTCTCTGTGTATGTATATTTATGTGTGTGTGTGTCTAAGTGCCCAAGAAAGCCAGAGGCATCACACCCCACAGGACCTCCCCAAGACAGTCATGAGCTGTCTGAAATAGATCCGGGGAGTAAGAGCACTACACGCTCTTAACCCTGAGCCATCTCCAGCTCCCAACCATCTTGATAACCATGTGTTCCTGCTGCGATTCTTTGTCCTGGAACCGGGGAACCTCAACCTGTGTCCTTGGCCCCCAGGAGACCCAGGGCAGAGACAGGCTTGAAGCTCATATCCCAAACCCCTGCCAAATGAGGGTTTTTGTGGGTCTCGGGAAGCTCCTTTTTTTTTTTTCTACATCTCTGTAATCCTCAACACAGGTTGAGAAAAGTCAACTTTATTGTTTGTGGAAAGGAGCAAGGTGGGGGAGGGGCAGCAGGCAGGCAGGGAGCCATTCTGAGGTCACAATTGTCGGCTGTCCTCCTGCCTGGCCAGGAAGGGTGGGTCTGATGAAACTGTATCCACTGCCCATCTTCAACGGAAGAGGGATTTACGCAGAGGCCTCCATGTCCCCACCTTCCCAGGTCCCCAGCCCTAGCCGTCCCCTTTCTCCAGGGGCCCCCATGGCCTGCTCTGAACTCTAGGTGGGGACTAGCTCAGTCACCCAGTCTCCAGGCCACATCTTGTGGTCAAGACCTTGCTGGTCAGCCTGTACAGACAGGCCTGAGACTGACTTTGAGTCCTCCATAGGGCAGGTCAGGAGGGGGCCTCGCTTCTGGACGGAGCAGGTGTGGAAGGCCGGGGCTCGCATGGATCTGACACTGTTGATACCTTTCCTGGTGTTACTGCTGCTGTTACTGTAGGCCTCTGGGATGGAAAGCCCTGGGGGAGGGTCAAAAGGGACACACACACCCCCATTAGTCTCAGGTCCATTATCATCAGGACCGTATTACCTCCCTGGGACCCTGGGGTGCCAGCTGGAATGGTCCCTTCCACTTCCCCACTCCTAGTGACCTAAAAGACACCTGGGTCTCATACTCTCCCCAGTCAACACAGCCCTTGTCAAACTTGGGCCTCTGGAGGTGCTGGGAGCCTTGGAAGCAAGGTGGGAAGCTGGGGTCACATGGAGGTGCCTACCTGTATCTGGCAGAGGTCGATTAGGATGCGAACACCTGCCATGCACCACAGCTCACCCAGAAGGGAGACAAAGACGCCAAGGAGGTCCAGCCATCGGCCCACAGTCATCAACAAAATGAAGAGGCCACCCATGCGCACCAGTACCGTCTGGACCTGGCCCTGGAGGCTGAAGCGGTGCTGCCGCTGCTCCTCTACGAGATATATTTGCCACTGCCTCAGACAGCGCCCTGTGGAGGTCAGCTGGGGCCAGCCTGTTCCACTTCTCGACCGCCTTCCCTAGGGACAGTATCACCTTCCCCTGACTGCCCTTCTGCACCCCAGCTCCCCTCTCTGGGCGCCCACAAGACTTATTGACCACCCTTAAGTCTCTCTCTGGTCGAGGACAGAGGCCCTTGCCAGCTGATGTCAAGAACCTAAGATTCTTCTCTTCTGCCCATGAGTCTGGTTCACCCGCAGACCAGTCCACTTCTGCCTGGCACATGCCCAACTCTCTTGCTCCCCACCCCCTGGTTCCAGTCACCTTCCCCTCCTGCTGAAGTTCATTCATGGGGCTCTTCTGTTCCTGAACAAGTTCTACTGACCTGCTAAAGTGACCTACACATGTCAATCAGATGACACCATTCTTCTGCTGAGAATGCTCCCAGGGCTTCCTATGGCTTTTAGAGTAGAATTTGAATCCAAGCCTTGTTTCACAAGGTCAGGCTTGATTCTGCTCAAGTCTACTTCCCCACCCTCAGCCAGTCTCTGACCCATGCTCCCCTTACTTACAGAGTCAGGCATCCTGGCTTCTCAGCTTCTCATTTTGCACATGGAGCCTGCCAAGCTTATCCTACCCCCTCAGGGTCTTCACACTTTCTGTTCCTACTGCCTGGACTACCCTTCCTGGCTCCGCCACGTCCAACCAATTCCCATCTGCAGCCAGGAGGTTCTTCCTAGAGGCCAGATCTGACGGGCCACTCTCTCCTGTTTATCACCCTGGCCAGCCAAGCTGGACCAAGCCTTTCTTTCTTTTGCTTTTTTTTGTTTTTTTGTTTTTGTTTTTCAAGACAGAGTTTCTCTGCAGCTTTGGAGCCTATCCTGGAACTAGCTCTTATAGACTAGGCTGGCCTCGAACTCATGAGATCTGCCTGCCTCTGCCTCTTGAGTGCTGGGATTAAAGGTGTGTACCACCACCGCCCGGCTGGACCAGGCAATTTTGAAGTTGGCCAGCCTTGCCCCAATCCCTGTTGCCCTTGGGGTAACAGGCTTGAACCACTCAGTGTTTCTGCATGGCCATTCCCTTGCTCTGTGCTTTGGCAGGCATTTCTCCTGCCCACAATCCCCTTCACCTTACCACAAGACCAGCCCAGGTCCCAGCTCTTTAGAGTTCTTATGTCCTAACACTACTTTGAGCAGCCTACACACCCATAGTAAAGTACAAGTCCTGTCCCTGGACAGGGTGGCTGGGATGGCAAGGGGAGTGTGGCCAATGGAATGGACCCCAGCCCAGGGGCTCTCACCCTGCATGTAGATGACCAGCAGTGTATAGCAAATGGTGAGTGGCGTCCAAAACCGCACGGCCTCTGACGTGCTCAGGAAGTCCTGGTTGATGAGGGCCACAGCTGCCAGGTCACTCACAGCAAAGGCCACTGCCAGAGTGCGACCCAGGAGTCTGGGCAGGCCATGCTGGCCAGCCAGCAGGCCCAAGCAGACCCCGCAGTAGCGCTGGCTAGTGTGCAATTCATAGAGGCTACAGACGTGTCGACGGAAGCGCCGGGCACCCAAGCCGAGCAGCGCGGCCAGCCCCAGGCTCAGCAGCAGGTTCAGGGTGCGGTGTGGGGCACCTTCCTGTAGGAAGCTCAGGCCACAGGTCAGCCCACAGCCCAGCGAGAACTGACACACCAAGAAGAGCTGGAGCCGCTCCTTGTCCCCCGAGCCCTGCAGGGGAAAGGAGTCCAGGTTAGGCTGCACTGGGGAGACCCGCATGTGGGTTTCTCTCGCCCATCTATGGCTGGAGGGTGATGGCGCAGGGCCTTGAAGACCTGGTTTCACACCTTACTCCCTGACGACTATTGATCACAGACAAACCATGTGCTCCCCTGGGCCTCAGTTTCCCCACTTGTGGAGATCAGGTCAGGACAGCTGTCAGGACAATATGGGCTAAACGCCACAAGGTACCTAACCAGGGCAACACAGGACTTTTTATTTTATTTTTTAAAATATTTTTATGGTTTATTTAACTTTATTTTTATGTGCATTGGTGTGAAGGTGTCAGATCCCCTGTAACTGGATCTTCAGACAGTTGTGAGCTGCCATGTGGGTGCTGGGAATTGAACCCAGGTCCTCTGGAAGAGCAGTCAGTGCTCTTAACCATTGAGCCATTTCTCCAGCCCCTTATTTTATTTTTGAAACCAGAAGACCTCATGTGTTCCAAGTTGGCCTCAAACCCAATAGTCAAGGATGACCCTGAACTTCTCATCCTCCTGCCTCCACCTCTCTCAAGTGCTGGGAGTACAGGAATGAGCCACCATGCTTGGGTTTACACAGAGGGGGATCAAACCCAGGGCTTAGTGCATGCTAGGCAGGCATTCTATCAACTGAACCACATTCCTAGCTCACAGAACTGACTTTTACGGGTGGAGGGGGATAGAGATCCGTCTGTGCTGCCATGGAGATGTGACTTTGGCAATCCAAACTCCAGGTGACAAACTACAATCTCTGGTCTCCACCTGAAGGAAAAGAGCCCTACTTCCCAATGCAGAGGAAGAAAGTGGCCCAGACTGGCCCCACCCTGCAGTCTCACCTTGCTCAGGGACAGCACTGTGGACACAGCCCGGAGGGAGAACTCCAGCACCACGAGGGCGGCCACCCGGGCCCCCACCACGGTCAGGAACAGGGTCAGACCGGCCAGGTGCACTGTCTCCAGTGAGGCCCACTGCGTTCGCAGCCGCTGCTTATGGGTCTGCCGCTGGGGGTCACTGTGGGGGCAGAATGGGGTGCGGGCTGGGAGGTAGGATCACTGAGTCCAGTCCTGGGAGGGTTGCCAGGGTCCCAGCCTCACTCTTAGCGGAAGCCACATTCCGCGCAGGGACCAACTGCCTGGGTAGGGCTGGGTGGCACCGACGTGGGCACTCACTTGACACAGGCCACGAAGAAGTAAACTTTCAGGAGGCTGTTGAGAACGGAGACTCCGAGGGCCCCGATTAGGCCTGAGCCGGACAAAGGAGAGGGTGAGGGGAGCGTAGGATCGTAGGGGAGGTGGCAGGGTTAGCGCAGGGGGCAGCTAGGTGCGGAGCCGCCCCCCCCACGTGGGTGGTGGGGCCCACCCTGCACCCCGCCCACCCGAGGAGGGGGCGGAGCCCAATGCGCATCTAGGAGGCGCTCACCTTGCAGGAGGCTGTCGAAGAGACTGGAACCCCACTCAAAAGAAGGGAAGCCGGGGAGCCAGGAGGAGAGGGAAGGGAGGGAGAACATGGCAGCCTCCAGGAATCCAGCCTCAGCCTGGGGCCGGGTCTGTGCTGGGACAGACCCAGTGACATCACCGGTCAAAGGTGTCTCTACAGGACAGGGGAGGGACTAGGACGGGGTCAAAGACCTGGGGGCGGGGCAGGAGAGCCAGAAGCCTTAGACCGTCCAGCCCGCGGGAATCAAGGGGGTGCTGTCAGCCCGCTGCCGCTGGTGGCTTCTCATTTAGGCCTGAAGGGCAAAGCAGTTAACTCTAGTGCTGTCTGTCCCCCCTAGACCGTCAAGCTCACCATGCCTTCCGAAAGTCCCTCTGCTCACCCGGCCTTCCCAGACTCAGGTGTGATCCGCACTCCACCCAAGTTCCCAAAGCATAGGGTCTTCCGCACAGCCTCTGTGGCCCCTTCTGAGATCTAGAAGTCTAGTTTCTCTAGGCCTCAGGGGAAGAGGGGTTTGGAATCCGCTGAAGACTCAGGCCGAGTGCCGCCTGCTTCTGGGACATACTGTTCCTCTTGGGTCCACTAGGTGGCAGGCCTCACCTGGGCAGGTGGCGGCTGGTTTCTGGGTCCTTCCTAGAAAGGGCTTGAGAGCTCAGAGTTTGGGAGTCGGGGTCAGGGAAGCAGAAGGGAGTCGCGGAAGTATACAAAATAGAAAACTTTATTGGAGTGTCTGTCTAGAGCAGTTTTTCGCACTTGGGATGTGGTTGGGGAAGGTGGTTGGAGCTGCCTGGCGGAGGAGTTGGTTACTGGGGCCTTACAAATATTCCTGTCTCAACAGTCTCTTGGAGTGTGGTTGCAGTCCAGAGAAAGGGCACCCTCTTATCTGAGCCCCCACCTCCTGAGCAGCCTCTGGATGTACACAAATGCGAAGCCCTCAATAAAAGTCTGAACTCAGGGATGCTCCCAGGTTCGTGCTGAAGGCCCAACCCCAGTTCCTTAGGAGGTGACAGTGGAGACAGTGGTAGCTCCCTTTAATTTAACATGTCGTCCCTGTGCCGGCCCTATCCAATATAACTGTGTTTCCCTGTCTCCCCGTCCCCGTGCCTCTCCCTTTACCCCTCCTTCTCTCTCCCACTCTGCTCTTCTCTCTGTTCTTCCCCCCCTCTCTCCCCCCTTTTTCTCTCTCCTCTCTCTGGGCCTCAAGTAGCCCAGGCTGGCCTCAAACTCACCATGCATCTGAGAATGAACTTGAACCCCTGATCCTCCTGGCTCTACCTGTGTGTGCAGCGCTGAGATCACAGGCATGTGCCGGGGATGGAACCCAGGGCTTTGTGAGCACTGGGCAGGCAGGCTACTGGGAAGAAGCTGCCCAGCTCAGAGTCAGGGACAGAAGCCTCTGGAGAAGTAAGCCCTGGGCTAAGGATGTCGATTGCATAACTAACATGCCCAGACCCTGGTTTTATCACAGCACAAATAACAGAAATAAATGCTAACACTGCCAATACCTTCTTGGGCTTCCAGGCTTCTGAAAGTAAGAAAATAGGTTTTTGTTTTTCAAGCTGCCAAGGCTTTGGAACTTTGACCAGCTAGAGTCTGGGGACCCCAAGGCCTCCCTCGGGGCTCAACCATTAGTCTCCTCACGTGCCGTGGCTTCTGAGGGATCTGTGGCCCAACGGTCCTGACAGTTCCCTTGCTGAGAGCAGAGGACTGGGGTGGGCAGATTCCAACCACAGTCCTGTTTCTGTCACCACAAAGCCGTGTGGCCCCAGCCAGAGTGGTGTCTCAGTTTCCTTGTGCTCAGAGAGGATTGTGTGGTCCCACAGAGGCTGTAGGATGGAGGAGCCAGTGTCACTGAGTGGCTCTGTCCGTGGGCACCCTTTCACGAGGGTGCTACTACAGCAATATACTACAGCATGGTAACCCAGGGGAGAGGAAGAGGTGAAGGGGCGGTAACTTGGGGTGAACTAGTCCTGGGGCTCCAGTTGATCACAGTTGTCCACAATCCTGACTCACTCCCCCGACCTGGGCCTGATTCAAGCTGGCTCGAGGCAGCCAGTTCTATTGAAGCCGGCCATCATTTCCACCAAATGCCAGGCTTGGTGGTGGGTTGAGGGACAAGGCTAGGTGCCCTGGTGCTGGGCCCTTGTGGTCAGCTTCCGCAGCTCATCCCAGAAGAACATGCTAAGGATGGTGTGGGGGCCCAAGCGCAGATAGGCAAGGCCTAGGCCCTTGTAGAGTGCTAGGGGCCCCTCCTGTTGGCAGATCTTCACCAGGCAGTCAGTGAGGCCCCCGTACAGCTGGCCCTGGGGATAAACATAGGGTGAGGGTCACCTCAAGAGTTGAGAGGTCCCAGGTGACAAAAGCAAGTGTGTCTAGTGGTGGGGTGAGAAGGAACACCCAGTCCTACAGGCCTGGGCGGATTATACATTGCGATGTTAACAGAGCCCTCGTCCCTCAGGCAGATAGCCTCCTGCAGGGGTGCAGCTTGGATAACCCACTCAATCATCTCGGTCCTGACACTTCCGACTGGCAATACCACAGGAAGGCCACGATTCTGATCCTGCCCCTTCCGCTGACCCTCCCGGCAGCCTCCACTTGACCTCTCTGAGCTGATTTCCCCATCGGGAAATAGAATAAAATCCAGTCGGAGGACTTAGGACATGCATGCTAACGTGTTGTGAATATGGTGTGTGTGTGTGTCCCATCACCCCACAGCCTACATTTCCTTGTCCCCTGCTCACCCTGCCAGCTCTGTTCACCGGTTGGTTGTATAGCCGAGTGCTGACCACGTCGAAGGGAGCCATGACTGCAGCCACAGCTATACTGCTAATCATGCCTCCAGCCAGGGCCACAAGCCAGCTGTCCTCCAGAAACCACTGTGGGGATGGATCAGGCTGTTGACACTGCCCACTGCCCTCTTCTCACCTGTGCTGGGCTCTCCCTGCCCCAAGCCCACGAGGGCTGGAAGGCTGTGGGTAGGCGAGCAAATCAGACCTCTCCAGCCATTCCCAGCCCCCAACACCAACCCTGTGTTCCTCCATGGTTTCAGGGTTCACTGATGACCCCCAGCTCCTATTGGACAGAAGGGCTAGGTCACAACTATAGTGACAGAGACAACAACTTTATTTTCTTCCTCCCTTCCCTATCTCCTCTTCCCTCCTCCCCCGCTTTTGTTTCTTTTTGTTGCGACAGGTCTTGCTGTGCTCCAGTTGCAATCCTCCTGCCTCCACCTTCTAAGTGCTGAGATTACAGCTGAGAAACATTGGCCTTAGCTGCAACTCCCCTCTCACCTTCCTCCCATCTTCCTCCCATCTCTCACCTTCCTCCCATCACTTCTCTCTTCCTTCTGTCTCTCCCTCCTTCTCCCCTTCCTCCCTTCTTCCCTTCCCCTGTCTTTCTTCCTCTCTTTTGACAGGGTCTCATGTAGGTAGACCAGACTGACTTTAAACCCTCTGTAGCTGAGGACCACCTTAAAGATTCTTGATCCCCCTGCCTCAACACCCCAAGTCTTAGGAATGTAAGTGTGTCTCACCACGTTCAGCAAGACCAGGTTTTATTCTGGACCCCACCTGTCACCACCCATGTGTGAAAGAGGCAGGGGCCCTCCCACTCCCTGTCTGGACAGCGTCCCCAGCCCCTTACCTGTCGCTCCTGTACCCAAGCCTTAGCAGATGCAAAGGTGGCCAGCTGGGCAGCTGAGCCCACTGTGACTCGGGGCACAGCCCCACCCACACCCCGCCACAGCCCCAGTAGGCCCTGCTGGCGCCAGATGGTCTCCAAGGCACCCAGGACACTCTGCGGGGAAGAAAGGGTGTGGGTCACTAGAGAGCCACAGTCCTGCACAGCCTGGAGCCCAGGGTTCTGGGGAGATGTTTTACCTGATGCTGGTGCTGATGCCCCACAGCCATAGCAGCCACTGTCTGGGCCTGCAGCTGGGTCTTGACCTGGAAGTCCAGAGCAGATGGGGGGCTTAGGATAGAGACTGGGAAATGAGCTGGGCACGTTTGAGCCCCTCTCCTGAATGGTAGCCCTCAGTTCACACCTGAAGCTTGGGGGAAGTCTCAGTTGGCTTGAGTTCACTCAATATTTATTTTGGTTCTCTTTTGAGACAGGGTTTCTCTGTGTATCCCTGGCTGTCCTGGAACTCACTCTGAAGACCAGGTTGGCCTCGAACTCACAGAGATCCACCTGCCTCTGCCTCCCGAGTGTTAGGATTAAAGGCATGTGCCACACCTGGCTTCAAGTTTCTTAAGTAGCTCTTTGGTCCTCTGTCCTACCACTCTCTCAAGGACAGAGGACTTCAGTGGCCAGATCAGGATGCGACAACTCGCACTCAGCGGAAGCTTTTACTCCTACCATACACCAGGCTAAGTAGAACTAATCACAAGCAAATGACGACTAGAGTCTACCCACTCCATAGCCTGCTCCATCTCCTGGCTAAGACAAGTGGGCATGGGCCTCAAAAGAGCAAGGGTTGTCTGAGCGAGGGCAGATTCCAGATCTGAGCCTGATATTCCCAGGAAACAGTCCCCTCCCAGCCTGCCCCGCCCAACCCAGGGCCACAGAGAAGACACTCACCAGGTAAGCAGGGCTTCCCACAAATGCTCCCAGTGCCCCAGCCACAGCACCTGCGACCACAGTCCCCCCTGGTTGCTGGGTGAAGCCAGCCTGGCATGCCAGGCTATAGCAGTAGAAGCGGACACCATTCATGAGGCCCTGGTAGAGAAGGCCAGCGGCCAGCCCCTTCTGCAGGCCCCACAGACCATCTGCACGGGCAATGGCTGCAGCAGAAGACACAAGGCCCCGGTAGGGCCGTGGGTAAGTGCCTGGGGCCTGCAGTTCCCCCTGCAGCTGCAGACGAGTCTTCACCACTTCCAAGGGATTGGTGAACACGCACGCCAGGCAGCAGGCTGAGGCACCCAGCACAAGGTCCACAGTTGGGGTCACCATATCCCCTGCATCCGTGGCAGGAGCCATCTGCGCCTGGATCAGCCACAGTACAGGCCATAGGTGGCTGTGTCTAGGCTGTCTGCACCCATGTGTGGCCGCATGCCTGGGGACCGAGGGGGCCCCGTGCCATCTCTAGAGGACAGATCTGGTCGGTGACTGATTCTGTCTTGGAACTCCACCTGTTCAGCAGACTGGGGCTGTGGAGTCTGGCCACACCCCCTCTCGGGCCAATCCCAGCTGCTGCAGGCTAGGCGGGCCTGGACCCTGGGATCTGGAGTAAAGGTCACTAGGGACTGGAAGGAGAGTGGAGCAGAAGAAAGAGCCAAACTAGGAGAGAGTGCTCCTCCTTGTCCTCTAGACCTCTGTCCCATCTCTAGTCCCTGTCTGGCTCCAGCTAAAGACCTGGGCATGTGGCAGCTTGGCCCTAGGCACAGGCTACCTGTACTGACTAGCAACTGTCCCGTCTCTGCATCCGCCATAGCCTGTGTGAAATCCTTGGTCTTCCAGTCTGCTTCCCTCAGATTATGGCTCCGTTTCTTCCCTCCCTCCCTTCCTTCCTTTAAGTTTCACTTAGTTTTTAGTTTCTTTTTCTTTTCTTTTTTTTTTTTTTTTTTTTTTTTTTTGAGACAAGGTCTATGTAACTTTGCTATCCTAAAACAGCTATGTAGACCAAAGTGACATCAAAGTACAGAGATTCACCTGCCTCTGCCACCTAGTGCTGGAATTAAAGGTGTGCACCACCATTCCCACACCCAGCTTTTTATTTTAGTTTGTGTGTGTGTGTGTCCGTGTCCCTGGCTGTCCTGGAACTCACTCTGTAGACCAGCCTGGCCTTCTTGAGAGATCCACCCTCTGCCTCCCAAGTGCTGGGATTAAAGGTGTGGCCACCACCGCCCAGCTTTTATGGTTGCTTTTCGACAAGGACCCCAGAGCCCTATTGATGAGGTTGTTTCGTTTCATGTGAGGCAGGTCTCATTTCCAGACTGGCAGGGACTCAGCGTATAGCCCAAGCCGCCTTCAAACTCATGTCAATCTCCAGGTGTCTCTGCCCCACACCTGAGGGCTGACAGTACAAGCAGGCACGTCCATGCCCACTTTCACTTATGTTTATGTATAGGGGTGTTTTGCCCACATCTCTATGTGTACTGGATGTCCATGGAAACCAGAGAAGGTGTTCTATCCTCTGGAACTGGAGCTACCATGTAGGTGGGTGCTAGGAATTGAACCCAGGTCCTCTGGAAGAGTTCTAACCAAGAACAATTTCTCCAACCCTTCTTTTTTTTTTTTTTTTTTTTTTGAGACAGGGTTTCTTTATGTAGCTCTGGCTGCCCTGGAACTATGTAGACCAAGCTGGCCAGGGACCACAGAGATCCGCCTGCCTCTGCCACTTGAGTGCTGGGGTTAAAGGTGTGTGACCATGCCCAGCCAATCCCATTTATGTCAATTCATACACACACACACACACACACTTATATGAGACAGGGTCTCACTATATAGCTTAGGCTATCCTGTATGTGTATATGTTTATGTGTGTGTGTGTAAGGGGATACACACAGGACATAGATGTGTATAAAGGTCAGAGGACAACTTCTTTTGGAGCCATTATTGAATAAAAAAAAAGGGTGGTTACTTGAACACAAATCCTGCTCCGGCACCAGAATAGACACTCTGGACAATGGGATGAACCACCCCGGCCACACTGCACACCTACTCAACCCAGTGCACATACTTACAACTAACTTTACAACTGCTCATTTCTAGAGTTTTCCCTTCCCTATTTCAGGGAATCAGACCGTGGAGAACAGTGCTGCTGATGAGGGGGAGGAGGGGTCACTGATCCCGACTCCGGTCTCCGTTGGGGGACTGATGTGTGAAGAGCCTGCTTCCAACAGCGCCTCCCACAGAAGAGGTCCACACGCTCCTCAATTCCCAACTTCTAGTGCCTCAGCCTGGTTCACCCAAAACTGCAGAGTCCTTGGGTGGGAGGGCTGGCAAGGTAAGGACCACCGTGAAGAGTAACCTTTGTAGCTCTAGGCATTTCCTTAACAACGGGACCACCAGGCTCCCACTCTTGGCCATGTAGGAAACAGAAAGGCCTGGAAGGTGGTGGTGGGGTTCTGGGCCTCTATCC
Source organism: Chionomys nivalis (assembly GCF_950005125.1). Classification (NCBI taxonomy): domain Eukaryota; kingdom Metazoa; phylum Chordata; class Mammalia; order Rodentia; family Cricetidae; genus Chionomys; species Chionomys nivalis. The sequence goes on along the minus strand of NC_080096.1, from coordinate 11,145,685 downwards.
TCCAGGCAGTGGAAGGAACCATGGAAGCAGCTGGGGCAGACCTGGTTCTGATTTTTCTCCCCCCCCCCGCCCCCGAGACAGGGTTTCTTTGTGTAACCCTGGCTGTCCTGGAACTCACTCTGTAGACCAGGCTGGCCTAGAACTCACAGAGATCCGCCTGCCTCTCTGCCTCCTGAGTGCTGGGATTAATAGGCATGCGCCACCACTGCCCAACTCTGGTTCTGATTCTACATGGCAGTTTGTTGGGCACAGGATGGACAATGAAGATGTTGCAGTGGGGAACCCTCCCTCCCCATCTCAGGCTTAAAGAGGGCCAGTGACAAGTCTCAGCAATATAATGTCAATTTTATTTAAAAAAAAAAAAAAAAAAAAAGACAAAGTCCAATCCATCTGACCCATCCCCAGAGGGATCCAACGAGGACCTCAAGAAGGGCCAGCTCTAGCCAAGCCTGGGGCAGTCAGGTGTCAAAGAGCCCAAGCTCATGGGCTCTGCTCTCCCAGGCCCTCTCCTTTGCTCCTGGCAAGAGGCGCTAACGGGTCCCTGGCTCCTCCAAGCTCTGTTGTACTTGAGGGAGAGGAGAGGCAGGGCTGTGGACATGCAGGGCCTCCCGGCAGCCATGGAGGGCTGCTGGCCGGGCCCAGGCCGTGTGAGCAGGCCACTGTGCACGGGGTGGATGTGTTAGAGGAGGCATGCACAGCTACCTAGTGTCCCCACTTTCCTGCACAGCGAGGACTGTTCAAAAACGAACAAGGATGGCTGGGCACTCACGACCCCCAGGGGGCCCTGACCATCTGCCCAGGCCCCTGGCCCAGGAAAAGAAGATGGCATGCCCGCCCTCCTGGTCTCTTTGCTTCCCTTAAGTGGATGCTAATATTCTCATGGCCACCCCGAGCAGATGGAAAGGACTCGAATGGTGGCCCAGGGAACACCGTGTGTCTACAGAGCCCACAGGGCTCAGACCTTCGCCCCAGTGACCTCTAGTCACTCCCCGTCGGGCGGGACACCCAGAGTTCTAGGCGCCCACTCTGGATCCCCGTCTTGAGCCACACTAGGGGTTCTGCCACCCCAAGGCAGGAGTGGGCTGTAGAGGCCTGTGGACACCTGAATCCGAAACAGCATGGTGGCACACCACAGTGTACATGCTGCCCAGCCACGCCTCAGCACCAGGGGTCCCGGGAGGCTCTCCCTCGGCACAGGCTGTCACTTCGCTGCCAGGCGCTGTGGATGAGGCTCAGGGCGTCTTCGAATTTCTGCTTGATGGAAGCTTCATGAATTGCCTTGTGAGGGAGGTCTACCTGTGGCGGACAAGCAGGGAGCATAAAGGCTGCAGGCTGCGTTCCCAGGAGCCATGGAAGACCTTTGGGGCCCTACACACCCCTTTGGGAAAGTCGTCCATGTTGCGAGTTTCTCTTTTGCTTTGTTCACAGAACCCAAGCTCTCAGGTCTACCTGGAATTCATGTTTCTATCCTTGACTGTTCTTCACCTCAGTGTATAGCTCCTCCAGAACCACAGCAGGGAGGGAGCACATGCGTGTAAAACAGTACCTCTCCCTGGGTGTGGTGTGGTGTGGGAGTCCCCTATGTATGCTGTGGATACCACTGGTTAATAAAGAAACCGCTTTGGACCTATAGCAGGTAGGTGGGGCCGGGCAGTGGTGGCGCACGCCTTTAATCCCAGCACTCGGGAGGCAGAGACAGGCGGATCTCTGGGAGTTCGAGGCCAGCCTGGTTTACAAGAGCTAGTTCCAGGACGGGCACCAAAGCTACAGAGAAACCCTGCCTTGAAAAACCAAAAAAAAAAAAAAAAAAAAAAAAAAAAAAAAAAAAAAAAAAAAAAAAAAAAAGCAGGTAGGTGGGGAAAACTAAATTGAATGCTGGAGAGAGGAGGTGGAGTCAGAGAGGAGCCATGCAGCCCTGCTGGGCACAGACACTGGAAATTTACCCAGTAAGCCACAGCCTTGTGGCAATACACAGATTAATACAAATGGTTAAATTAATATGTAAGAATTAGCTAATAAGAAGCTAGAGCTAATGGGCCAAGCAGTGATTTAATTAATACAGTTTCTGTGTGATTATTTCAGGGCTGAGCAGCCAGGAACCAACAAGCGGCCTCCTTGCAACATGGCCATAGCACATGCTACCCTGGAACCAGAGGCAAAGGGTTCCCTGTGAATTCCAGACTAGCCAGAATTGCACAGCAAGACCTTGTCTCTACAAAAAACAAAAACCCCAACCACAACAAAAGAAAAACAAAAGCTACTACCTCTCCAGGGCTCTGGGGAAGAGGAGCTCCTGTCGTGGGTCTCACCAGGCCCCATTTTTAGCTTTGACAAACTAGCTGATATCGGGACATGCCGCTCTGGCCCTAAGTTTCTGTGTCTCAGCAATGCTTGTGAATTGCTGCCCCCAGAACCCTGCAGGTGAGGCCAGGCCCCAAGAACCGCTAGGTACCTACCTGGTAGATGGCTTTCCACCCAGAGCTCAGGGCAGTCAGGAAGCGGTCCAGTTCAGAAGTACAGCTCAGATAGATGACCCAGGGTTGGAGCAGTTGTGGGCTATCCTGGGAGAACTCCTAGAGACAGCAGGTTCTGGGTGAGCATGCATGGATTTCCTTGGGCGGGGCCTGTGCCCTCATTCCCACCCAACTCACCAGGACGCAGTACTCCTTGCCCAGTTCTGTGGAGATGGCACTGATGTCAGCTAGCCTGGCTGTGCCGAGGGAGCGGAAAAAGCTGGTTTGGCAATCCTCATGGCATGTGAAGAGGCGGTCCTCGGTGATTACCAGGCAGCAAGGGATACAGGGGCTGGGAGCCACCCCCTGAGGTATGACCTGGATATTGGCAGAAGGTGGGAGAGGTAACCTGTTTCTCCAGGGTGACCTGTACCAGGAATCCCCTATCAGACTGTCTACCTTAGCAGTGGAGGGAGAGGAGGGGAGAATGGCTCAGGCTACAGTCCCTGAGCTTGTGTTCATTCTTGGGCTGTTCCCTGGGGTCTACCATCCCGGCCCTCCCAGGCTGGGCTGATGGTGTCAGCAGGGACACTTACTCCTTTGGACACGGCCTGGCAGAGATGCTGCATCCAGTCAGCCATCTCAGCCTCGCTGTCGGCACTCAGCTCCAGGCAGGGCCGGTCAGCCAGAATGACCTGGAAGGCGTGGGGCCGATCTGTGGTGTTGGATCTCCGGCAGCCACCGCACTGCTCCCCCCTGGGCCAGAGGAGGAGGGTAAAATGGTGGGTGAGGAGGCCGGAGCGGGAGACCCTGGCGCTGGCTGAGCTGTGCAGACACTGGGTCCCGGGCCCTGGGTCTAGGGACACTGACGTGTGCTTAGCAACCCCACCATTTCTGTGTAACAGTTTTGTTTTGTTTCTTTTGAGACAGGGTCTCATGTAGCCCAGGCTAACCTGGAACTTGTTATGTAGCAGAGGATAACCTGGAACTTTCTGATCCTCCTGCTCCTACCTTCCATGCTGCATTAGAAGTGTCCCACTGTTCCTGGGATGCACGACAACCTGGACCTTCAGAAGTGCCAAGAGCCCTTGGGGTACCCGAACATAGCCAGGTGAGAGGGTACACAGCCACTCACTGCACCTGCTCAGAACCAGGGGCCACTCATCCGCTTCCTCTGCAGTCTGCTTCTCATTGGGTGGGCTCCCTTCTCTAGGCAAAGGGTGCCTCCTCATTCATCCTGCCTCCATGGCTCCCTACAGCTTGTGAACCCCAAGACACTAGGGGGCTGCTGGATAGCGGAAAGAAGGGCAGAAGGACAGCAAGCTCTTGGCCTCAGACTCAGAGTGGACGCCAGACAGGACACCTAGCCACGACACCTGCCCCGTACCCTTACCCCATGTTCACGGAGAGCAGGGGAATGACGTCAGTGCGGTCAGGATACTGGTAGAGGATCCCGTTGCTGTAGAGTCACAATACAGTGAGGTGAGGCCTGGCTAAGAAGATCCCAGGGGTCCCTTATAAATTGGCTGGGAACCAGGGACCTGCTTTCTTTCTTTCTTTCTTTCTTTCTTTCTTTCTTTCTTTCTTTCTTTCTTTCTTTCTACCTTCCTTTTCTTTTTTTAAGTTTTTTTTTAATATTTATTTATTATGTATACATTATTCTGTCTGCATGTGTGCCTGCAGGCCAGCAGAGGGCACCAGACCCCATTACAGATGGTTGTGAGCCACCATGTGGTTGCTGGGAATTGAACTCAGGACCTTTGGAAGAGCAGGCAATGTTCTTAACCTCTGAGCCATCTCTCCAGCCCCCAAGGTTTGTTTTTTTGAGACAGGGTTTCTCTATAGCTTTGGAGCCTGTCCTGGAACTAGCTCTTGTAGACCAGGCTGGCCTTGAACTCAGAGAGCTCGACTTGCCTCTATCTCCCAAGTGCTGAGGTTAAAGGAGGGGTTATAAAAGGAATCTGAGAGTGGCTGGGGAGAACACTGCCCCTTCCTGGGCATAGTTGAAGGTCTGTCACTGGGGTTTTGGGCATCTGGGAATCTGCGCCCTGAGAACTGGCTGGACAGAAAAACTAACCCCATAACACTGTGGAAAAGGGAGGCATCTGCCTGTGGGCCTCTCATGCTAGGGATCTGACCTCCCCCTGGGCCCACCGCTGCAGGGGTTCCCACCTGAGCACCACGAAGCAGGTCTTCCAGTGTTCCTTGCCCAGATATGAGGTGCCAGCCTTGTAGTGCAGCACACCTTCTTTGGTGATGGTGCCCTCGTGGGGTGAGCACTGGCAGGGGACAGGGCCCAGGGCCTCGTCCATGGGGTCCTCCCAGTGCACGAGCCCGTAGAAATGCACAGTCACGGTGGATGCCTGAGAGTTCAGCAACAGACAGAGCAGATAAGGTCTTGGCAGAGCCTCAGCTTACCCATAACCCAGCCCCAGGGACAGTGATAGCAAAGCAATCTCAGGACATAGCCAAGTGGGCAAGAGGACAGGGCCCAGGAGGAAAGCCCTTCCTGCGAGGTGACTGAGAAAGGATAAGGGCACCATTTGTATTATTCAGACTTAATCCAAGGCAGGCCGACGTTGGGGTGCCACTGGACTTTCCTCCCCAGCCACTGACCTCACATTTGGATTCCTGGGCGACAAATTTGGCCAGTGCCAACTTCTCCATGGTGGCATCAGTCAAGATGCTAGGGTAGGGTGGTTCCCGGCAGCCTTTGATCATGGCTGACTTCAAAGATGCCAAGAAGAGCCTGTGCAGGGAGTGTGGTTTGCTGTCAGAGGCCTTGGGGACAGGTCCTCGGTGGTCAGGGCTTTGTCCTGAGAACTCCTGGCCCAGAGGGCTAAGAGAAACTAGGGGCTGAGGATGCTGGAATCAGGGCGGTGGTAGACCCTGCATCCCTGGATGGTGCCCAGAAAAGGCCTGACCATTGCTAGTGTCCAAAGGGCCCTGGATTCTGAAAGTAAAGAGAGACTAGCCAAAGTGTTGGCCAGTAGGACCTGACCACTCAGGTCAGTACAGTTAGGACCTCAGCATGTAATTCTCTGTCTGTAGTCCAGGGCACACCCAGGACAGTAGCCTGGCTCCTGGGTCTCCCCTCCCATTGGACCTCACACCAGATCCTTTCCTCTCCATGGGTCCTGAGGGGCTGAGGTCACCTGGGCTGACAGGAGTCAGATGGCCAGTGACCGTCGACTTCCCTGCCTCTGTAAGGAGACCGCAGGCTCTTAGGGGAACAGTTGGTGTCTGTTTTTACCCACAGCCATGCCCACGGCAGATGTTGACTACCCTGTCCTGTTGCGGGGGGGGGGGGTGCTGACACTCACTCAGCCAGGGCCACGTCGGCCGTGTCCAGCAGAAACTGCTTCCTGCGGTTGGTGCAAACCAGCTTGACGGTCTGTTGGTCAAGACCAACCTGCCAGAAACCACACAGGGCTTGGTCACTGCCCAGCATAAGGGGCAGCGTGGCCAGATTGAGGGTTGGCTGGGATTAGGAAGGGAGAAACCACACATTTGGGGTCACTACTAGGAAGGCCCTTGACCAAGATCTGAGGTCTCTCATGAGTTAGGGAGGATGTCAGAGATCAGAGACACCTTTGCACTCGACTCCTGTCTCCTGTGTGTGCAGAGGCCTCTGGATGTTGGTGCCCAACCCAGGATGCACCTTGCTCTGCAGCTCTGAGCATGGGTGGCCTGAGAAGCCGTATCCCTAGGTGGGTCCACCCACGGCAGAGTCTGCACTCACCGACACATAGTCAAGTTCATTGTAAGAAACGGCTTCTTCCACCAGGTATGGTTTCTCTGTGGCCCCTGAGAGAGGAGATGACAGCACCCATCACCCTGGCTGGTCTTTTCCCCCTCCCCAGTCCCCTCTGTACCCAGCAATAGTGGAGCAGAATGTCGAACGGGTGCGGAGCCCAGCTAGCAGTACCTCCCTGGGGAACACCTTGTCATTAGTATATACTTAAACTGGGGGTAGAGGGCTGGGGGAGGGGAGCTCAACCCCACCCTCTCTGGCCTGGGGCGGCAGGCACCTTTCCGAAGCAGGTAGACATAGCAGTCTGTGAGCAGCACGTACAGCAGCTGCAGGTTGCCCTCCATGTGCCCCGTGCTCATCCGGATCATCTAAGTCGAAGCAAACGGGAGTCAGCTCGAGCTCCTGCCCTGCTGGACTCGCATGCACACCGAGGAGTGTGGGTGTCCCAACCCGCCTTTGCTGCATCGTGCGATGGCTCCCCACTTTGGGGACTTACTTTGAACAACTGCTCTTCGTTTTCTCTAAAGACATGGATCATCAGTAGCAGCAAGTGATTGTTGTCTACTCTGTTACAGACAGGGACAAGGGTCGAGAGGAGCGGAGGTCAGACGAGGGGTCACACGCCTTTCTGTCTCCCGCCAGCAGGCTAGACCTCCCATCCCTGCTGGACTGGCAGATCCTGCACCAGGTGAAGACAGCCCTCACCTGAACTCGGAGGGGTGGGTCATCTCCGAAGGGCTCCCCTGACCCTCGTCTACCCCGGAGTCCTCAGCACTGCTCAGACACGGACTGGGCTGGTCTCGCTTGAGCTTGCAAAGAGCTTCCTGGGTTCCAAGTTCAGGCTGGGACACGGGTTCAGGCACGGACTCCTGGCAGGCCAGTGGCAACTGGGTGTCCTGTTCCCGAGGCTCCAGCTGCTGAGCTTCCTCTTTTGAGTCCTCTAAGGGCTTAGGTGCCTGTCCCTCTCCTCTTCCTCCCTCCTCTTCTTGGACAGCAGTCTCAGGGCAACCAGGAACATGCAGCGGTTGGCTAGGCCCTGCAGGGTCATGGTGGCTGCCACCTGCTGCAACAGTACTTGGACTCTCGACCGTAAAGCGGTAGAAGTCCATTGGGGCTGGAAGCCCCTCACTAAAGTCGCCAAATGGTGGTTTCTCCGGGGCCTCCCCCGGAGAGCCGGTCCGAAAGGACTGATCTGGGGGATCAATGTGGGAGCACCACGTGCTTGGGTCCAGCTGTCCATGGAGCTTGTCAATGACCTTGCTCAGGGGCTGTCCCAGGCACTCCATGGAGGTGTCCTTCATCTCCGGGATTAACAAGCCCATCTGGCTGAGCTCGGAGTGTTCACTGCTCTCAGCTGCACGGCTGGGCCCCTCCCCTTGCTCCTGCGGGGAGGCAAGTGCAGTAGCTGGCAAGTCCCGCCCCAGGTTTGGGGTGCCCACAAGTCTGTCACCATCCCCCTGCCTAGAGGTGGGGTGCAGCGGGCTTGCTTCCTCGTCCAATTTGGTCTTTTTCTTCTTACCAATTTTCTTCTTCTTGGTGACCCTACGACGGCAGTGACAGGAAGTTAATGCTTTAGTACCCATTGTGTACAGGCTGGGTCAGAGAGGCAGTCCGGAGGGTATATGGCCCTGGGCAGTAGGAGATGAGAGACCTATGGTGCTGGCAGAGATGGGTAGGAGGGACAGCCAAGAGAGGCAGGAATGGCTCCTGAGCAGGCCTACAAATTCTAGCTGATAGAATTGAGGTAGCAGGGGCTGGAGAGATGGCTCAGAGGTTAAGAGCACTGGCTGCTCTTCCAGAGGTCCTGAGTTCAACTCCCAGCAACCACATGGTGGCTCACAACCATCTGTAATGAGATCTGGTGCCCTCTTCTGGCCTGAAGGCATACATGGAGGCAGAACACTGTATACATGAAAAATAAATAAATCTTTAAAAAAAAAAAAAAGAATTGAGGTAGCAGCCAGGCCTGCTGATACAAACTTATGGTCCCAGCACTTGGGAGGTGGAGGCAGGAGGATTGTGAATACAAGGCCTGCCTGGGCTACACAGCCAGACCTATCTCAAACACAAAAAGCGGGGGAAAAAAATCTGAGCTAAGTCAGGCCTGGGAGCCCAAGTCTATAATCCCAGCACTAAGGAGGCAGAGGTAGGAGGTCATTTGAGGCAAGCCTGATCTACAACTCAGTTCCAGGCTAACCAGGGCTATTTAGTTAGACCTTGTCTCAGAAAACAAAATAAAGCAAAACAAGCCCAGCTGAGCTGCCACGCCTGTCCAGGCCACGGTTAGCTGAACCAACGACTCTGTACCCAGTGCTACCCTTAGGATGTGATCAGATCTTTCCATTAGGTAGCACTGGGGATAAATGATGTGCTCCGAAGAGCTTCCCAGTTTCTGGGTCTGCCATCTTGGCTTTACTCTGAGTTTCTGGGTCTACCGTCTTGGCTTTACTCGTTGGTTCTAAGATGGCTGAGAGGGCCCAGCTAAGATACTTCAGGGCTGAGTCTCTAAAGCTCCTGTGTACTTTAATTTTTTTTTATATTTATTTATTTATTTATTTATTTATTTATTTATTTATTTATTATGTATACAATATTCTGTCTGTGTGCATGTCTGCAGGCCAGAAGAGGGCACCAGACCTCTTTACAGATGGTTGTGAGCCACCATGTGGTTGCTGGGAATTGAACTCAGGACCTTTGGAAGAGCAGGCAATGCTCTTAACCACTGAGCCATCTCTCCAGCCCGCTCCTGTGTACTTTAACCAACCTGAACAAGAGTGTGTGTGTATATGTGTGTGAGAGGGGAGGGGGGAAGGGAGAATGTGCGTGTGTGCATGCATGTGAGTGTGTGTGTGTCCCAAGCCCAGACCCTAGGGAGTAACGCTCCTGCCTCAGGCCAGCAGGTGTGATGGGCTATGGAGAGCTCTCAGAGTAGGCCCCAGGGAGGTGAGAGAGCTGAGATGGTTCTGGTCAAGCGCCCCCTCCACTCAACCTTTGTATAACTTTGTCCATGTGTCAAGGATATGAACCATGAAGCAGGCTTGATGAGAACCAAAACTAGAGATCTCAGAATGTGTGCTGACTTCTCAGCCCTGGGAGGCTGGGGCAGGAGGATGGCAAGTTTCAGTCCAACCTGGGGTTCACACATATATAGTGAGGCCCTGTCTTACAAACAAACCTAACAGAGCAAATACTCCTGGGAAGGTGGCTGACCCCAAGGTGGTTTCTAATCCTGGCTGGGCTAAACAAAATGCCCAGAGGCCAGCAAGTGATGGCTGCTGCCAAGGCCAGTCCCTCCAGGGCTTACTCCAAGATGGATGCTTGTGTCCCTCTCAAGGGGAACACTGACCAGGTCATGGTGTCAAAAGGGGTGCTTCTGAGAGGTGCTAAGGCCATGGGGCAGAGCCCTCTGAATGGGACCATGGTACTTATAAAAGAGAGGTGTCTCCAACCTGACACGAGAACACACACAGACAGACACGTGTGGACATGGAGAAGGTCCTCCTCCCAGGGTCTGTGGGCATGGCACCCTCACCTCGGCCTCCAGAATAAAGATCTGATGTGGCCCCGTAAGATGGTGCATGTCTTTATCCAGTACTCAGGAGGCAAAGGCCAGAGGATCTGAGTTCCAGGATGGCCAGGGCTACACAAAGAAACCCTGTCGCGGACCAAAAACAAGTCCCCCCTTCTGTTATTTCTGCCACCTGTCCCCACACTTGGTTACAGCAGCCTGCCCTGGGGCAGATCGTCTGATCCCTTGTGGCCCCAAAACCGTACAAGGTGTGAAGGGGCTGCTTCTTAAGTCTCAGTGATGTCCTCTGCCCTTAGGACAGCCCCTGTCTGCCCTGGATTACATGGTGAGGCCAGAGGTGGACGCTGGGCACTAGGTGCTCACCCACCTTCTCCAGGCCCCTCCCTACTGACCTGATGACTTCAAGCTCTGTACAGGCATCTGGTTGGTCAGGGGTCTGGGCCTCTTCCTTCTCCTGGGAGGTAGCGTGCACAGGGGTGGTGTCAGACGATGATACAGCCTCGGGCTGCTCCTCATTGAAGGGGTTATGGCGTTGGGTGGGGCTCTTGGTGGATGCCTTGCTACTGGTCAGGTCCGAGGCAGTGGAGCGGGGGCCGCTGATGGTATCTGTGAGGTCTCCATCTGTAAGGACAAAGAGACAGGACACACACAGCCCATCAGCTCCCAATTGGGCCTCAGAGGATGCCTTCTCTCAGGGGAGGTGGACGAGTTCCTCCCAGGGAAGCCTGACCACAGTCGCCCTAGTTCAAGAGCAGCAGCCCCAACCCATAGGACATGCAATTGATGCTTTTGGAGCCAAATGATGGGGACGCCCTTTTCTCTGCCATTGGGAGCCCTTAGCGCTCACACTTAGCCAAATTCAGTTAAGGGTCCACAGTGTGAAACAGCTTCTAGACCTAAGCCCTGGGCAGGTGACTGATGCTCCCAGGGTGGCTGGGGCCCCAAGAGCAGACAGGTTGCCTACCTCCTAGGATAACTTCAGAGCCCTCTCCTGTAAGGACTGGGGGTGCCCAGCAACCCCTCAACACCACTCCTTATGCAAAGTGATACCGAAAGTCCTCTGCAAGCCCCTCTCCCCCCCCAGACAACAGGGAACAAAGGAAGCAAGAAGAGCAGAAGAGACAAGGAAAATGAAAGCATGGGCTGGGGAGGGGAACACAGGACCTAGCACCACAGAGAACAGTGACAGACAGATCAGGGACAACAGGATGAGATGCAGAGAGGAAGGGGTGCAAGGGGCTGCCCCCCAAGACACTTTGCAGGCTCTTGGGAGGATATTGACTTTTCTCCCCCAAATCCAACAGTACTCCTGGGGGACCCCTCTAAGGGCGAGCTGGAGGCTGCTGCCTTTCAGTGAGGAGCTGGTCTAACTGGCCTCCTCCACACCCCTCCGTTCTAACTTACGGGACTAGGCGGATGGGGAGCAGCATCGTGGCGAGTATATGGGGCTACTTTCCTGGCGGCAGATAGGAGCTGCCCAGGCAGAGAGCTGAGGCCTGGGACCAGCCGGTGGGACCGCCTGGGTGATGGCAAGGCCACTCATACTCTAACAGTGCACATCTCGCTGGCATTAGCTGTGTGGTAGGGGAGGAACACGCTTCCCGAAGCACACCGGAAGTGCCGGGACTTGCTTGCTGACACAGTACTTTGTTTCTCTTGTTTTAAGTGTCTGCCTTTTCTCATTTTAATCTTTTTGAGATGGGGGAGGATCTTACTATGTGGCCCTGTCTGGCCTGGGACAATCAGCAGTCCTCCTGCCTCAGGAAGGGTCAGAAGAAGGAAACCTCGCCTTCTCACCCCACAGAGGCTCCCACAGGGCAGAGATTTCTACCCGGTGCTTCCCCTGGTATTTGCAGCTGCTTGTGGGAGGGGTCATGAAAGCAAACACAGACCCCAGGACGTGGTAGGTGCCTGGATGCTTAGCATTTTATAAATAAGCTTAAGACCGTGGATCACCCTACCCAGACCTGCTCAGGGTCCCAAGTTTGGATTTGCAACCCCCCTCCTCAAATCTTGCTTTCTTCCAGGCTCAAGGAGACACTGGGGCCTTAGCTAGGTGAGTTGCCAGGGAGCTGGAGAACTCGGAGAGTCACTGCTGCCATGAATATAACCCTGCCTGGGTCTGGCCCGGCCTGAGCAAGCTGGGCCATTAGTTCTTGTGCAAGAACTACCACAGGGCTGCAGAGGAAGGTCAGAGGTCATGGCCTGACTGTCAAGTGATTGTAAAAAGTGTACCAGGAAAGGGTTAGTGGTTAGAGTCAGAGGTAAAAACCAACGCCGACAATATGCTTCAGAAGAGGCCGAGAGAAAGGATGTTAAGGTGGAATTCCAGGTCTCACACTACCTGCACTCAGACACACTCCTCGAAGCTACCTTCTTGGCCGAGAGACACAATTTACCTCTCAGTGTTGGAGCCCATGCCTCTCCAAGCTAAGCTAGTTCATGCTCACATTCCATGGGAAGCATTAGCTCTTGTCCTCAGGGGGAACCCCACCTCAGGCAAGAAGGGGTGCCTGGGGCAGGAGCTCTTTGGGAAGGGTGTGTTGGATAGCCTTCGATTTAAGGAGCAAACATTTACCATATCAAACAGACACTCTACTTGGAGTAAGTCCTGAAACCTTGAAATCACTGTGTGAATTTGTCCAAGCCCAGGTGTGGGTCACAGGCAGAAAAAAATGCCCCCACAATGCTGATGCCCAGAGGGCAGCATAGGAAGTTCAACCTCTTTAAAAGTTCAAAGAGAATCTCCTTGCTGGAAGCTTTCACACTGACTAATTTATGGGGTGGGGCAAGCTTGTGTGTGTGTGTGTTCACAGAGGTCAGAGGGTGCTGTGTGTGTGTATACAGAGGTCAGAGGATGCTGTGTGTGTGTATACAGAGGTCAGAGGATGCTGTGTGTGTGTATATACAGAGGTCAGAGGATGCTGTGTGTGTGTATACAGAGGTCAGAGGATGCTGTGTGTGTGTATACAGAGGTCAGAGGATGCTGTGTGTGTACACAGAGGTCAGAGGATGCTGTGTGTGTGTACACAGAGGTCAAAGGCCATCTTGGGGATATTAGTTCTCTCCTCCCACCATGAGGCTTCCTGGGAAAGAATTCGAGTGGTCATGGTTGGTGGCAAGCGCCTTTGCTTGCCAAACCATTTTGCTAACTCCCTGTGGAGATCTTTAGCTACGCCTGGGCAGTTTCCTCACCTGGATCTCAGTCCATTAGGGACAGCCTGAAAGGACTGAGCCTTCATCTTTCTCCTGGATGCTCGGGTGGTGGATGGGAGCTTACAATATCTGTATCTCAAAGCATAGCTTTTATGGAACAGGTTTGTGCTCCAGTGAGCCAGGCCATCATCTACACCATTAGTATAACGATTGGCCCCGAAATCAGGAGGGTGGCTTGGTGTTTGGGCAACAGTCACTTAGTGACTCCTGAGGTTCCTACGGGCCAAGTTCCCCTACTGCAGAATTCCACCTACTCCAACACCAGCTGTGGCATCGTTATGACCATGGGCATTGTTAAAAGTAATAAGGAGCTGATTCTGAAACATGCAGCAAGCTTGGCGTGGAAACGTTGCAAAACAGGAAAAGAGGGTCACAGAGGACTCTGTCCCACCTTCCCAGTCTGTGCTGGGTACAGACGGCACTGCTGGAAACACATCTCCAAAATCATAATCTATAAAAACGAGGGACAAAACTCAAGATTAGAAACGGGCAGTGGAAGGAGGTCGGGGCAGCAGACGGGAGACACGGGAGAAGAGAGGGGGAAGAACTGGGTACACCTTCTCTAAAAGCCGACTGTGACCTCGACTGTCCTGAGGGCCACTCCTTCCCAACCCAGAGTCTGTTCTGGCACACAAGAACCTGAGTCTCCCTGCCTTCCTTCCCCTGTGGTCCGGAGGTTGAAGTCCCACCCTCTGGCTAGAGTTTGATGGTATAGCCTCCATCCACAGATGGCCTGGCTGCTTCCTCAAGGCCTGTCCATCCCTCTGACCCCATGAGGCCCACTCACGGAGACTGAGTGGCATCTTCACTTATTCCATAAGCAAATAAGCAGTCCAAATCTTTTTACTATTATTAGTTTTTTGAAACACATTTTCATGTAGCATAGGCTGGTCTTGAACTTGCTACATAGCAGAGAATGACCCAGAACTTCTGATCCTCCTGACTACTCCCTAAGTGCTGGGATTACAGGTATGCCCCCATCATGCCTGAGGTGTGTGTGTGTGTGTGTGTGTGTGTGTGTGTGTGTGATGTGTAGCCACCGGCTTGCGGGTGTCACAGTGAGTGTGGCCTGGTGGGTTCCCAGGATCAGTCAGGCTGTCAGGTGTGTGTATGGTGTGGCAAGTGTTTTTGAGCCACCGGGTCATCTCACCAGCCACAAGCTTGGGTTTATACAGTGCTGGGGGTGGAGCCAATGGCTGCATACACGCTAGACCAGCACTCTACTCACTCAGCTACACTGCTAACTCCTGCAATGCAAATCTTGCTGAAGCAAGTCTGAAAGTGGGACACATGACCCATGGCACAAACAGAAACAAAGAATGAGGAAGGTCAGATCTCAAGGGAGGCGACCAGGGGAGCTGAGTGAGTTCTTGAGCCACCTCCCAGGAGGTGAGGCTGAGTGAATGAGATCAGATCAAGACAACCTAGATCTCACTGAAGCGGGGGCAATGGCCAGGTTTATGAACGCCAACACCTAAGATCTGAGGAAGCCAGGGTTATCTAGTAACTGATCAGAGTTGAAAGGACCCACCTAGAGTTTGTCTGACCCATGGAGGGGTACTAGAGGAACTGCCCAAGAAACCATGAGGGTTCCTGCCCTCTCAGACCTCCTGCCTGTCTCTCCTGGGCTTGCACAGCCTCTGTGTAGAACTTGCCACAGGACACCTTTCCCCAGGCAGCTGATGCTCAGCCCTGACTCAGGCAAGTTTCATGGGTGTATTGCTGTGATCCCTCCTTGTTCAGAAGACTGTCCCTGGGCATGAGGCTAGAAACTTCTGGAATGGTTAGGAAGGTACATAGGGCCTGATTTTTTTTTTTTTTTTTAAAGTTACCACAGAAATGAAGATCTCGGAAATGACCAGCTCTGTGAATTCCAAACACCAGAGACATTGTCACCCAGCTGGTCTTAGGAGGCTCTAGAGGTCACTCCAGGGCACAGACCTAGTTCCTTTCGCCCTGGGGCCACTTACCCTCACTAGATGGGGCAATGGCACTGTCATCCCATTCCAGGTTGGTGGAGGTGACAGAGTTAAAGGAGTTGAGGGAAAGGCTGTCTGAGCCATGGACAGAGCTGGGAAGGCGGTCTTCGAAGTCCAGCAGGTACTGAGGTTTATAGTAGTCAGGCATGTAGGGAGCCAGATCTAAGTAAGGGGCATCCTGGGGAGACAGAAGAGGTAGAGAGGGGCGTCAGATAGGAACCTGGGGGCAGCCAGCAAACAAGGCTTAGCAAGTAGTCACCAGAATCAGGACAGGATGGAAGATGGGGATCACACACACACACACACCACATAAATACCATTCACACACAACACAGACAGACACACACACACCACATACATAACACACACACAACACAGAGACAGACACACACATATACCACACACACCCCATCCCACAGATACACACACATACTACACAACACCGCACAATAGATTCATACCAAACAGATAGACATACCACATACACACACCATCCCACAAACACAAACATACACAAACCACGCACACATATCCCACAGATACACACACAACATACACACACATAGACACAGATACACACCCCCACACAGACACCACAGACAAACAGACACACATACCCCCCCAACACACCCCATGCTCTCTTTTCTTAAGGAAATCAAGGTGTTTAGGAGTTAATTGGGAAGTAACTGCCCCATGGAGTAAGGAAAGAGTTTGGAAGCCTTGGATGGATAGGATGTCAGCAGTGCGCAGGAATGCATGCCTGGCTGGGTTCTATCAACAGTGCCGGAAAAAAAAAAAAAAAAAGAAAAAAAAAGAAAAAGGGAAAGAGTCGTAGAAATTTAGTCAGAGCAGCTAACATTCCCTTGATGACTCTCAGCATTAGAATCTCTCTCTTTCTCTCATTTCTATCACTGCTGAGTCCCACCTCCATCTGTTAGGGCCAGAGCAGGGAAAGGGTGTGACCAGATGGGGCAGTAACACTAATCTTGCCACGCCTCCGAGAGGCTCTGGCCTCTTTGGGGTCACTGTCCTTGTACAGGCACTTCCTCTGGCTTGTGGCTTTGCTGTCTATGGTTTGTTACTGTAGTCCGGAAATATTAAATGAGAACTTTCAGAAATAAAAACTGATAGGTTTTCAAAAGTTTTTGGAGCTAGGCATGTGGTATGTGCCTTAATCCCAGGACGTGGGAGGCAGAGGCAGGTGGATCTCTGTGAGTCCAGCCCAGCCAGGAGTACTTAGTGAGATCATGTCTCAATAAAAAATTATTTATCGTGTGACGTCAGCATGCATAATTAATCGGAAAACATTATTTATCATTTATCTTTTATTATTTTGTGTGCATGATGCGTGTGTGGTGGTGGTTGGGGGGACATATACATGCCACAAGATTTGTGTGGAGGTCAGAGGGTAGTTTTGAAGAGTTGCTTCTCTCCTTCCATTTTTATGTAGGATCTGGGTGTTGAACTTGGGTGGACAGGTTTGTGTGTCAAGTGTTTTCACCTGCTGAGCTAAATCGCTGCCCCCCCTTTCTTTTCTTGTTTCTGTTTTGTCCTGGAATTCACTCTGTAGACCAGGGTGGCCTCGACTTCACAGAGATCCGCCTGCCTCTGCCTCCCGAGAGTTGGAATTAAAGGCATGTGCTACCACAACCCAGCTGGCCCCGGTTTTTGTCATTGTATTTCCAATAGGGTTTTATGAATCTTGGGCTGGGCTTGACGTTGCTACACAGCTAAGGGTGACTTTGAACTCTGGATCCTCCTGACTCTCCTATACAAATCATAAGTTTTTTTAAAAATCTAAAACAAAACTCTTATATATTATCCTGCTTTGCCACTATCATTGTTATCTCTTACATAGACTAGCTTTTTAGTTTAATTTTGCTTTTTTGTTTGTTTGTTTGTTCCAGGACGGGTTTTTCTGTGTAGCTCTGGCTGTCCTGGAACTTGCTCTGTAGACCAGGTTGGCCTTGAACTCAGATATTTGTCTGCCTCTGCCGGCTGCATCACCACTACCCAAATTAAGGTTTTATAGTTAAGTGTTGATACGTGTCTGTGTCAGATAATGTGCACTTGTGAGTGCAATACCCTCAGGGGCCAGAAGAGGGCATCAGATTCCCCTGGCACTGAGGTTACAGGTGGTTGTGAGCTGCCTGTCATACAAAGGTATTGGTAACTAAACTCAGGTTCTCTACAAGAGTACTACATGCTCTTAACCACCAGGCCATCCTTCCAGTCCCTGTGTCTAATTTACAAATTAAACTATTACAGAGGAAAAACTACAGCGCATACAGAGTTTGGTACCATCTGTGATGTTAGGGATGGGGGTAGTCTTAGAAAGTGAGCTCCATGACCATGGGAAGGTCTATCTAGTACATGGATGGGATTTGGAGTGGGGTTGAGAGCTCCTGCGGGGAGGCAGAGCCAAGGACACTTGTCAGGGTTGCAGGAATTTGTCTCGGACCTCTCAGACACTCAAGTCTTAAACATAAAGGGGAGAGCCCTTCTGAGCTAAAACACTTGAGGCAAGGTGGTGTTTCCGCATTGTGCAGAGAGGCCGGAAGATGCTGAAGCAGGGCCGTGAGCAAGCCACGAGAGAGAACAGCCTTTCAGCCAAGCCCACGGACCCCAAAGGTGCCCTTTATCTGAAGAAACAGGCGTGGCCAAGTTCAGCCACACCCAACAAGCTCCAGACTAGAAAAATGAAGTCCTTTCCCAGCCCCCTCTCGCCTGCCTCTCTCCAGTATCAAGTTCCCAGGTGTCTCACCAGATCCAGGTCGAACCGAATAAACTCCAGCCCGGACACCAAGGTCAGGAAAAGAGTCAGGTGATCGTGACTGCAGACCAGGGCATTCCTGCCAGACACAGAAAAAACAACCTGAGGATTTCTGAGTCTGGTCACCAGCCTGGTTCAACATCCCCAGAAAGCCTACAGTGTTGAAATTGGATGCATGACAGCCCACCCCTGGAGGGCACCCAGCTCGCTCCGCCAGGCCCCCTCCTCCTCCAGTGTCGCCTGATCTCTTACTGGCTGTGAAGCATACTAGCATCTCCAGAGACGGGCCTGGAGATCAGTGGCTGCTATGAGCACTCTGTCCCTGGAGTGCCCCCAGAAAAAGGGAAGGCAAACGCTGGGCATTTGGTCAGCCTGAGGCTAGGGCAGACACCAGACTGTTTATAGAGCCCAGCTGGGACTCTGGGGGAGAACTCTGAGCTCTCCTGGAGGAAGCCACCAGACTGCCAGCAAGACTCCAAGGCTCTCCGGCATCACTGTCAGGCCCTTGGTGTGTGATATCAAAGCTAGGCCTCTCTGTGTGACAGGCGGTGTTAGGTAGAGATTAGGGAGAGTGTTCCACTCACCTGACATAGTACTTCTGCAGCAGGCCCAGGTTCTCCTGGAACAGCCTCAGGTAGCTCTCCAGGGAATTCTCATTGAGAGCCAGGTAGAGCCAGGCGCGGCCTATAGAGAAGGCAGGAGGAACTCAGTTGCTTTTCATCTGCCAAACAAAGGCCTGTGAAGAACTAGGCAGTCCATAGCCTGTAGGCCAGGCCCGAGCTTGTGGTCAGCCAGAGTGCAGAAGGCAAGATGGTGTTTGGTGGTCGGTGCTTTTTTGAGCTATTCAAGGACATTGCCCCGACCCTGTGGCCTAACACACTTCCCTCATGTGCTTGGCCTGGGACTCCAAAGGAATCCAGTTTTCTTGTGGATCGTGTTCCCCTTCACTTCATCAGTGACACACCCACACCCTGTCACATGTACAGGGAAAAAGTGAGGCTTTGTGGAAGGCGTTGGCATTTGACCTGCCACCACCACCACCGCCACTGCCACCGGACACTACAAAGCAGACGGCTGCGTCAGGCTGACCTGGGCTGGACCTGAGCCACAAGCTCCCCACAGGGAGAGCACAGCTGGCCCCTGGTTCTACTCACTGCGCCCCAGGTTGGTGGCCACGTGCTGTAACACCTCGATCTGCTTGATGGCCTCTCTGCGGGTGAAATGGACCACGAGCACCCAGTAGCCAGAGGAGAGGTCTTGCAATCTGTAGGGCCAGGACAGCAGCTGGGCCTAGGTAGAACCACCTCAGGCCACCAGCCGCTTTCCTTCCATCCCCACCCCAGGACAGAGGCAGACAAGGATGGGAATGCCTCTCAGGGGGGCACCTGGGTCCCCAAACCTGGCTCCATCAGCCCCAAGAGCAGCCTGCACTCACCCGTACAGCAGGGCGTGGTCCAGGTGCTCACACAGGCGCTGCAGGACCTTGTCATGGTTCCGGATAGCAGGGGTCTCGTCCTCACATGCGGCAAAATAGCTCTGCAGCTAGAAGGAAGAGAAATAATGCTGCTGAGGGAAGTTCCAGGCATAGGGTACTCTGGAATGGCCAGCAGAGCTGGCTTCCAACCGGCCTGCTGAGCACTGACCTTGCCTAGGAGGTAGAGGGCAAAGGCTCTCGGGAGGGGCTCTGCATAGACAGCCCTGTGCAGCCTGCACAAGTGTTGGGTGGTACCAAGCTTTGGGGCAGGGCCATAGGCTGCACTTGCTGCCTGGGCACCAAATACAATGATGTCTATATAAGTCAAGCATGCCGGGCGGTGGTGGCGCATGCCTTTAATCCCAGCACTTGGGAGGCAGAGGCAGGTGAATCTCTGTGAGTTTGAGACCAGCCTGGTCTACAAGAGCTAGTTCCAGGACAGGCTCCAAAGCCACAGAGAAACCCTGTCTCGAAAAACCAAAAAAAAAAAAAAAAAAAAAAAAAAAAAAAAAAAAAAAAAATAGAATAAGTCAAGCATGCACAGGCACACACACGCGCGCGCCCCCCCCCCCCACACACAGCCTGTTAGTAAGGCCGGAAAGCATTTGAAAAAGATTCCCAATCAGCCCCTTTTTAAAAAATCATGCATTTACTGTGTAGGCCTGCTTGGAGCTGCCCTCTGCACACACAGAGGTCTGGTAGACCAGATCACCTGCTCTGATGACCTTCCTGCCAGAGGCTGACATGGGCATTGCATTTGCTGAGGAACCTGGCCAGATCTAGGTGTGTGCCAGGTTCATGTCAAGCCCTATGCCAAGAAAGACACTGTTCCCAGGGCTGGAGACAGGAACAGAAAAAGAAGAGGGGAGGGGGGGAACAGAGAGAGGGACAGATGGGCGGGGGAAGTTTGAGATTGCAGATGAGGTTCCCTGAAGAACCCCCGGCTCACCAGGGTGACGCAGGTGGCTGAGTTCTATGCAACCAGATCAGAACCCTCCATTCCTGTTGCCTTTCCAGTGGCCCAGATGGCAAAGGCAAGAAAAAGGCGCAGATCCCCGAGCTCCGGGGTGGGGTTTAAGCTCCAGGGACAACTGGATTCTCAAGTGTGCTCTGGAAGCAGTGACAGAGATGGCCACAGCAGCCGAGATGGGTCAGCCACACCAGGGAGCATGTGCTCTTGGAGGGAGGCCAACCATTCACCTCCCACAACAAGAATAGACTCTTCTCTGTGACCAGAGCAAGCCCAGCCGCCTGGTTGACCAGGGACAGAGTTTAGTCCCAAAGGGTCAGCTCACTTGTCATGCAGGCAGGAGCAGAGGGAGGAGAGCCTTCTGGAGCAGCCAGACGGACTACACCCACAACGCAGCACAGCGGCCTGCTGGCAATGGCTGGAGGCGTTTGGGGCTTTTGTTTTAAATGGTTTCCAATCGGCTATTTAAAATTTTGTGTTATTTGCTGGGTGGTGGTGGCACACATCTTTAATCCCAGCACTTGTGAGGTAGAGACAAGCAGATTTCTGTGAGTTCGAGGCCAGCCTGGTCTACAGAGCAAGTTCCAGGACAGGCTCCAAAGCTCCAGAGAAACCCTGTCTTGAAAAATAAAAAAAAAAAAATGTATTATTTATTTTACGTATATGAGTGTGTTATTTATGTGTATGTCTGTGCACCACATGCATGTCTACTGCCCAACATGGCCAGAAGAGGGCATTGGATCCCCTGGAACTGAAATTACAGATGGTTCTAAGCGGCCATGTGGATGCTGGGCATTGAACCGAGGTCCTCTGCAGGAGCAGCCAGGGCTCTTGCCCCCTTAGCCGTCACCCCAGTCCCTGATGGCACTCTTGCACACTTCAGTGTAGCATCACACTGTCTCATCAGTGACCCTCCCTGACCTGGCCTCAAATCCATGGTCCTCCTGCTTCAGCCTCCAGAGGGCTAGGATTCCAGATGTGTAGTACCACACCTGGTCTGCTTGTCTTTAAAAAGTATATTATTATTATTGACAGGGTCTTAAAGTGTAGCCCCGACTGTCCTGGCACCACCACCGCTCGGCTGTCCTGGAACTTGCTTTGTAGACCAGGCTGGCCTCAAACTCAGAGATCCGCCTGTTATATGCTTAGAGGGACTGACATTTGGGTCCGCACTAGGCAAGACACATCTGGAAAGCTCTGTCTCTGACCATTCCACTCCTGCCCTTCGTCTTCTGTGTTTACTCTTTTGAGCATGAAGCTGAGGGCCACCTGTGTTAGTTCTGGAAGGGTGACCCATTTTCTCACAGTCCAGCCTCTTGCCACCTTATCCATGAGTCAACATGCCCTTTCTGGACTCTTCTTGTGGTTGGTCTGTTGGCTGTTCCCATATCAGCCCCCAGGGTAATTATTTCCCCTTTAATCAGCACTTGGATATGGGCAGAAGCCCTCCTAGCCCCTACCCAGCTATTCTTTTCCAAAATTGTTACTCCAGCCCCCCTTAACATTTCATTTAGTTATTGGGGGCATGTATGTACATGCCACGGTCACACGTGGAGGTCAGAGGACAACTTACAGGAGCTGGGTCTCTCCTCTCACCCCACAGATCCGATCTGGGGATTGAACTCAGGTCGTCAGGTTTGTTGGCAAACACCTTTTTACATGCTCAACTACTTTGCTGACCCCAAGCCTTCCTTCAACAAATCAAAGCTCACCACCATTCCATTTTGAATTTTTTTTTTATTATTTTATGCTGGGCAGTGGTGGTACATGCCTTTAATCCCAGTACTTGGGAGGGAAGGAAGAGGTAGGGGATCTTGGAGTTTGAGGCCAAGCCTGATCTACAAAATGAGTTCCAGGATAGCCAGGGCTACACAGAGAAACCCTGTCTCAAAAAACTGAAAATAATTTTATGTGTATGGGTGTTTTGCCTGCATATATGTCAATTGTATAGATTTTTGTGAGCTGTCGCGTGGGTGCTAGGAATTGAACCCAGGTCCTCTGGAAGAGCAGCCACTGCTCTTAACTGCTGAGCCATTTCTCCAGCAGCCCCCCACTCCACTCTTGAATTTATAATAGAATTACACTGAACCCAGAGATTGTTTACATGGAAGAATACAGACTCCACCCATATACCCTCTGACAGCTGTCTTCAGGTATGTCTTGCACGTATCAAGGTGAGTCGCAAATCTACACATGATATTATGACTCAGAGAGCACTCTGCAACCACGAAACCATTAAAAAAAAAAAAAAAAAAAAAAAAGACATCACGGCCAGTGAGGGAGCTCAGCGTCCAAGCCTGACAACCTGATCTCAATCCTTGGAGCCCACAAGGTAGGCAGAGAGAACTGACTCTCATAAATTGTCCTCTAAACTCTAGACACGTGCCACAACATGTGCACCCCAACACACACCTGCAAAGTAAAGAAAAAAGTAAACTGGAGGAACGCAAACTGCGATGGTGCGGAGGACTGAGGCGGGAAGCAAGTGTTCAGCCTGGCACCGTGCACAGCAGCAGACCTTCAAGAAAGTTACTCGACTTTTCCTACTCATTTTTCCCCTCTCCTTTAAAATGAATTAAAGGGACTTTTAGAGATGAGCTGTCCAGTACAGTGCCTGCTAGCCTTGTGTGGTTGCAAGGCGTTAAATTAAGTCAGGGGGCTGTGAAGTGGCTGCACTTACTTAGAATGTACATGGCCTGAGCTCAATCCCCAGAACCAGACATAATGCACATTTTAAAAAGCAAAGCAAAATCGAAGCTAACTTAAAAACGACAGAATGCCCACTCTAGTAGCACCAGTCATATTTCAAGTGCTCAGCAGTCACCAGAGCAAGCAGCTCTGCCCTGGTTGTCACATCAGGCTGTCCTGCTGGCTGCTGCTGGCTTAGGGGTCAGGTAAGAAAGAGCATCCGAGAGGCTCAGCACAGCTGGTGAGCAGCACGTGGCAAAACATGAGCTGAGATGACCAATAACAGTGAAGCCGGATTCTCTGTCATACTAATGGCGGAGCACCTGGCTAAGCACACACTTCCGCCCTCAGTAACTATTCTATCAGCAGTGGTTTCTACTCTTCAGGCATCCTTTTTTTAAAAAAAAAAAATAATAATTTGTGTGCACGTGTTTTAGTTTCATTTCATTTCTGTTGTAGTGATGCGTCATGTTGACTAAAGTCAACTTAGGAAGAAAGGGCTTATCTTCGCTCACAATTCCAGGTCCATGACCTTCACGGTGGGGGAAACCAAGGCAGCAGAACGTGACGTATCACATCCACAGTCACTGGCAGAGAGACATGGATGTGTGCTTGCTAGCTTGAGCTCAGGTCCCCCTGCTTAAGGAATGGTGCTGCTCACAGTGGACCGGCTCTTCCCACACCAGCTAACCTAACCAAGACCATCCTCTAGATGTGCCTACAGGCCAGCCTCGATCTAGGAAATCCCTTGCTGAAACTCATTCCAGATGGTGTCTGTCACACTGACAGTTAACATGAATCATCACAGCATGTGTGTGCATAGTGTACATGTGTGAAAATCTCTGTGTGTGCATATCTGTGTATGTGCATGGTGTACATGTGTGAATATCTGTATACATGGTATGTGTGTGTGCATATCTCTGTGTGTGCATGATGTATTTGTGTGCATGGTGTGTGTATGTGTGTATTTGTGTGTACATGGTGTATGTATATGGATGGTGTATGTGTGTTTAACTGTGTGTGTGCATATCTCTATCTGTGTGTGCATGGTGTATGTGTGTACATGATGTTTGTGTATATGTGCATAACTGTGTGGGTGCACATCTGTGTGCGTGCATGGTATATGTGTGTGCAGATCTCTATATCTGCATATCTGTGTGTGCGTACATCTATGTATGTGCATGGGAAAAAGGGCAGATATCGACAGTGAGCATCTTCTGCAATTATTTCTCAAGATTTAAAAAAAATCTTTTTTTAAAGACTTATTTATTATGTTATAGTGTTCTGTCTGCATGAATGCTGCAAGCCAGAAGAGGGCACCAGATCTCATAGATGGTCTGATGTGGTTGCTGGGAATTGAACTCAGGACCTCTGGAAAAACAGCCAGTGTTATTAATCACTGAGCCATCTCTCCAGCCCCACCTTTCTTGTTTTGAAACAGGGTCTTGCTATGTAGCCCTGGCTGTCCTGGAACTTGTTATGTAGCCCAGGCTGGCCTTAAACTCAGAGAGCCATCTGTCACAGACTCCCAAGCGCAGGAAGAAAGGCCTGCATCACTCTGCCAGGCTACCTACCTATTTTTTTTTTTTTTTTAAGACAGAGTCTCTGAACCAGGAGCTTACCGATTGGCTAAGCTAAGCTAGTTGCCAGTAGGTTCCAGATTCTGCCTGACTCTGCCCCACTAGCTCTGTAACTACGCTGGGAGCCACCATGCCTAGCTTTTCAGTGGGTCCTGTAATCGGCACTCAGTCCTCATGCTTGCAAGGTAGGCGCTTCACCAGCTGAGCCATCTCCTTGGCTCCCTTAGGCTGGTTTAGAATTTCTGTTATCTGAAGGGGTTCGGTCTGGCGCTGGCGCTAAGCCAGGCACAGATCTTGAGACAAGCAGGAAGAAGAATGCCCATGCGTCGATAACGCAAGAGCTCAAGGAGCTGCGTCAACAGCTCGAGTTCATCCGCCAGGAGCTGGTCAGCAGAGCGGGCACAAAGGTAAACAAGCAGCAGAGGTGCTCTCTGAGCCAGGAGAAGCGGCTGGCAGCCACCTCTCACGGCCGTAGGTCTGGGACAGCACACAGTGGATGAGGACTCCAGAGTGATGGAGCCGGGAGACCGGACATAACGAGCAGCCTATACGTGCAGCTGGCATCTTTTATGCCGAATAAGTCTGGTTGCAATCGATATCTTTCGATAATGCTAATATCAGCTATAATCAGATCTGTCCTGGGATCAGATGCGGGTTACATGCTCTCACTGTGGGACCATGGGTTACCCAGCTGCTTCAAACTCAGTTTCTAATGGCTTCCAGGAGGCTTCAGGCAACAGTAACACCTCAGTCATCAAAGGACCAGCCAGGCAGTGGTAGTGCACTCCCTCCATCCCAGCACTCTGAAAGTAGAAGCAGCAGGATCTTGTGAGTTCAAGGCCAGTCTGGTCTACAGAGTGAGTTCCAGGAAAGCCAAGACAACACAGAGAAACCCTGTCTCAAAAAACACCAGACAAAAATCAAAGGGCCTCATAAACACTTTACAAGTGTGAACGGCACAATGCTGACGACAGCGACTCAGAGACACCATTTAATCCTCGCAGCCGCACCGT
Organism: Chionomys nivalis; assembly: GCF_950005125.1. Classification (NCBI taxonomy): domain Eukaryota; kingdom Metazoa; phylum Chordata; class Mammalia; order Rodentia; family Cricetidae; genus Chionomys; species Chionomys nivalis. Next base: position 11,120,256 of record NC_080096.1, on the reverse strand, counting down.
AGCTGCGGTCACACAGCTAGTAATCGGCACAGCCAGATCTTAAACACAAGTATTTTCATCACGCTTGGGTTCAAAATCCCTGAACAAACGTCAGAGTTCCAGGTGTGGTGGTGCACGTTGTCATCTCAGCACTGGAGACTGAGCTAGCTTAGGCTACACGGGCAGCCCTTACCTCAAAGACCAACACAGAGCAAGCAAACAAAAGTGAAGACTGTTGACATTTTCTTCTAAGCCAGGTGGCAGTGGCGCACGCCTTTAATCCCAGCACTTGGGAGGCAGAGACTGGTGATCTCTGTGAGTTTGAGGCCAGACTGTTCTACAAAGCAAGTTCCAGGACAGCCAGGACTGTTTCACAAAGAAACCCTGTCTCAAAAAAACCAAAAAAAAAAAAAAAAAAAAAGAAAGTTATTTTCTAATATATTTTAAGAGAGTCCAAGAAAGAAACAGTCAGTGTAGGTCCCAAGAGACAGCTCAGGGGTCAAGACCATCCTTGCAGAGGACCTGGGCTCACGACCATCTGTGACTGCAGTTACAGGGGACCCAGTGCCCTCTTCTGGCCTTCATGAGCAGCTGGCACACACGTGGTGCACAGACACACATGTAGGCAAAACATTCACACATGCAAAATAAAAATAAGTAAATCTTTAAAAGCCTGTACAGTTGAGCCTGTTTCTTGGATGATGGTCCAGAGCCGTGGGAAACCACAGACCTGTGACTCCCTCCTTGTGTCTCCCGAGTCTCACTTCTGGGGAAAACTCACCCTGCTGATCAGAGGGTTTCCCCTGGGCGAAGGCAGAAGGTTTCAGAGTTGGCAGAACACACCGTTCTGTGTGTGTTATCTGTGCTGCCTTGGTGTGACGGTGATAGAATCCAGCAGCTACCACAGAGGTTAAACAGCCAGAAAGGGGTCCATAGCTCTGAGTAGAAAATGATGCTGGCCCACGGCCTAAGGTCTTGAGAGAGGTGGCAAGCAGCACACACTGGGACAACTGGGCAGTGAGAGGAGCCGTGTCTCCTAAGGTCAGTTCAGCAGAGGCCAGAAGTGGGTGGCGCAAGTCTTCAGGAGTCATACAGTACAGTAAACACTACTAACTACCTAGTATATATGGATATGAACATTCCCCCCATCGCAGGCCAATATGGCAGCCCGGGGCTCAAAACCAGGGCCTTGTGCATGCTAAACAACCAGACGACACCGAATACATCCCTAGCCTCAGATCCCATGCTTCACAGAAATCTACAACGTCCTGGCATCTGGAACACTTACATTCTGGTGCTAAGGATAAACTATATGAAACTATACATTCCATACAGCATCAGGGATGATAAATACTACTTTAAAGCAAAGAAGGGCATGGGCCTGTTGCTCATTCTGGACCAGGGATGATCCCTCCCTGGATGGACGATCACTGAGGATTCTAAGGGACGAGAACAGGAGCAAAGGTCCCGAGGCAGGAGCAACAGTGAAGTTGATTTGGCTGAGCTCAGGGAAAGGATGGGAGTCGTATGGGATGTGGCCACCAAAGGGCTTCCTGCTTCATCTCCAGTTTGATGTGAAGCTGCTAAAGACTTGAGCAGCAGAAGACGACTTGGTCGGATGTGTGTCACAGGCAGTGCTTGGTTGGGAGAGGGGACCAGGGCAATGGCACCAGGGCAGCCGTGGTGGTGGAGGAAGTGGGGAGGGGTCAGACAGAGGAAGGGGGGGAAAGTGGTGTCCAGGGGCTCATCCACGGCTGAGGAAAGGAAGCCATGGCGAGTCCAGGCTTTCTGGTCCCAGCCACAGAATGGTCCCATTCATAGATCAGGTGGCACTCTGCCATGAGACGTGAAAGGGGAGCTTTCCAGGAGGTGGTGGGGAAATGGGCTGAGATGCTGAGGTCAGGGAAAGGTCCTCCGAGTGTTGCCCAGGGGGTGCCAGCCTTCGACTAGGGCACTCCACAGGGCACTTGAAGAACTTGAGAAATACAGCGATACCCAGGCCCCTTCCTGGACCAATACAGCAGAGTTTGTAGATGGCCACACACTGTCTTTCTTTCAGCAACCCCAGGAAGTCCCATGCAAGGCCAGTGTGCTATGGGCACAGCAGGCGTGAGGTCCCGCGGCAGGACCACCACTAAGTGATCCAACATGGCTGCAGCCAGCAGCTGACAGGGTGGGTGACTGAGAGCAGCGGGGCGGCAGAAGTCAGATCAGATAGCATATGCTGCAGAAGCCACGGGAAAGAATTTCCAGACAGAGGGCACCATGGGTTCCCCGGGTCACAGTGGCCAAGGACCTTGACAAAGCCTGGGCTGAGGGGCAGGGGAGTGCCACTGAACATGTTTTGAGTAAACAAGGAGTTTTTAAAGGACTGCAATCATTGGAACTCAATACCCAGCAGGTTCTTGATCTTTCTGCTTTGAGTCAGGGTCTCTTGTAGCACAGGCTGGGCTTGAACTTGCTATGTAGCCCAGGATGACAAACTTCTGATCCTCCTGCCTCCATCTCCCAGGTGCTGAGATTATAGACTTGGTTGAGCCTGGTTTATGCAGTGCTGGGATGGAACCCAGGACTCCATGGGTGTCAACCCTGCTCTTGGCCAATTGAGCTGTGACCCCGCCCTGATGGCATTAGGGATATTTGCCACCAGTTTTCTCCCCAAGACAGGGTTTCTCCGTGTAGCCCTGGCTGACCTGGAACTTATTATGTAGGCCAGGTTGGACTCGAAATCATGGAGATCCGCCTGCCTCAATCTCCCAAGAAATAAAACTAAAGGCATGCACCACCACCACAGCTATTATCACTGATTTCTAAAGGAGGTAATTGTGGTATCAGGCCCTGTGGGAAGAACTGTTTATAGGCAACGCACACTGAAGGTGCTATGGATGACAAGAACATGTTCAAAATAACAGGAAAATAAGACAGCCGAGAGAAAGGGCAGAGAGGAAGGAGGGGCCCCAAGAACAGTTGGCGACAAATACCAAAAACTCCTTTGACCGGTTTTGCTAAAAAGATGGCGGGAAAAACAGGTGGAACAAGAAAGTTGGCCTCCTGTGACAGACACAGGTGGGCTGGTATGCTTGACAATGGGACTGTAAGAAAGTTCCCACCAGAGGAAATTTAAAACCATCAAGGGCTGGAGAGATGGCTTGGTGGCTGAGGGCACTGGCTGCTCTTCCAGAGGACCTGGGTTCAAATCCCAGCACTCACATCAGGTGACTCACAGCTGTCTGTAGGGAAGCCAATCTCAGTTTTCTGGCCTCTGTAGGCACAAGCACACACATGGCATACACTTACAAGACAAATAAAATAAAACCAAAAAAGCAAAATCAGCTGAGCCAAAGAGGGACTATTATACTATTCTGTAAAGCTGCCCATTTTAAGGCTGCCTGTTCCCAGACCACACCCTGTACTAGCTAAGCTGATTACTCTGTCCTCCATTTGGGGGTGTGCGCTTGCCTGGTTCATCCTCAACTCCCTTAAAGCCAGGAAAATGCACTCTTTGAGCGCCCCAGGGAGACTGGTCATCACATGACTGCAGTAGCCCCGTGACTTCAGGGAACCACGGGTGGCACTCACCACTGGGCCAAGAGCTGTCTGACGCACAGCATTCTGATGGGGCGGGTTCCACTCTCTGTCCTGAGACCTCTCCTATAGACAAGTGCCGTAGGACAACACCGATTCCAGGACAGGCGTCAAAGCTACACATAGAAACCCGGTCTCGAAAAACCAAAACCAAAACCAAACCAAAACACTGAATCCCATGACAGGTCTCGTGCAACCCTTCTGGGTTGGTTAAAGGGTAGCTGTGTAAGATCATAAATGACCCAGCACAAAGATGGGAGCAGGTGACCTCTCTTCTTGTGTCCTAGTCAGTCAGGCCTGAAAGGGGCCACAAAGCTGTCCAGACACAGAGATACCCAGGTTCCAGCTCTGCCACTGGCTGAGGCTGCCCTGGGCATAAAGTGGGTCCTACTCGTGTCTTTACAGGGCAGGATAAACCCTGCTTCAACAACATCAGCAGAGTGTGCAAGGCGTGATGGACCAGGGCTGTACAAAGGCTGCTAGAAGGCTCCCGAGCTGTGCGTGCGCATCTCACACCTGAAAGTCACAAGGCAGCCTGGCTCCTAAGCCTGCCCCATCCTTGCGCCTGCCTCATCCCTGCTCAGAGGGTACAAACCTAGAAAAATAAAAGAAACAGCCTGGCAACATGGAAGACGCATCTCTCTTCTGCTGCCGGGGGGGGGGGGGGGTAGGGAGGTGCCCGTGACAGCAGCCTTCCTGATGGCCTCACGGAGAACACGCATATTCTGAGGGCCCACTGCTAAGAGAGCTGAGATTCCAGATCTAGAAGCAAATGAAGGACGGGTGCTGCCTCCTGTTACCCTTTACATGATTAGGTCGATGGGAGTCACGCTTAAATGAGCTCAAATGAGCGCTGGAGCAGACAGAGCAATCCTCTGGGGGTCCTCGGTCTACATGTGAAGCTTCCCTCACTCAGTGCTGTGGCCAGGTGTGCGAGCAATCGTGTCCCAGAAGTGACAGCGCTACGTCTGCCCTACGGTTTTGAATTCTCTTCCAGGCACGGTCACTGACCGGACAGACGGCAGGACTTTCTGTTTGTGCCATTTTGAGTCAGGGTGTCTCACTGTGTGCGCCAGGTTGGCCTCAGGTTTGCAATCTTCTCACCTCAGCCTGTCAAGTGTTGGGATTGCTGTGTGTCCAACCCCTCTGGTGGCCATCACAGACACTTGCTCTTTCTGACACAGGTCCTCGGAGGAACAGGACTGAGCCATACAACACCATTTATCATCTTGGGAATCGGGGTGTCCTCAAATTCTGATCCCTAAACTTCTCAAGAAGAGGTCAAAAGAGAATATGTCCAACCAGTGACAGATGGAGAAGAGCCAGTGTGACTATGTCCCTTCAGGGGGACCTCCATAAATCTGATCCTTTTAAAGCTTTTCATATGTGGAGCTTTGAATATGAATGGCCCCCATAGGCTCATATATTTGAGCGCTTGGTCACCAGGAAGTAGAACTGTTCAGGAAGGATTAGAAGGTGTGGCCTTTTGGAGGAAGTGTGTCACTGGGGGTGGGCTGTGAGATTTCAAAAATCCACGCCAGGTCCATGTCTCTCTCTCTACTTATGGATCAGGATGTAGTCTCAACTACTTATTGAGCACCATGCCTGCCGCCACGCTCCTGCCGCCACGCTCCCCACCACAATGATAATGGACTGAGATTTGGAAATAGTAAGCAAGCCCCCAGTGAAATGCTTTCTTTACAAGAGTTGCCTTGGCCATTGTGCCTCTTCACAGCAATTGACACTGAATACAATAGGTTACTCAGGTTGGCCTTGAACTTGAGATCCTCCTGCCTCAGCTTCCCAATGAGATTGCATTTCAAACTTTTGCAACCAGGCCCAGCTTAATATTGATCAGAAGTCTGGACCATCTTCAGGCACAGATGCCTTGAAGGGAAAGACTGGTACCCATCACCTAGTCTATCAAAAACAGATATATAGGTGTATGGTAAAATGCACAAACAAGGTAACCAAGGCAGACGGTTTTTTTCTTTTAATGAAGCTTCTTTAGGGGTGTGAAAGGGGATCTATGCAGCCAAGGATGATCGTGAACGTCCCTTCCTCCTGCCTCAGCTTCCCGAATGCTGAAGTTAGAGGTGTCCACCATCACGCCTGGCGAGCACAACCCAAGCCTTACGCAAGCTAGACAGGCTCTTCCCCACCCCAACCAACTGAGCTGCATCCCCAGTTCCACGAAGCTCCTTAAGAACAATAATGCCTGTGTCATGTGATCCAAGGAGCAGAACACCACTGCCAACAGCAGGGTCTTAGTCAGGACCGGATGCTGGCCAGGGTGGAAGAACTCTGACATCCAAGTGTTTCTAAGACAACCATCTGGCCATCAACAGTTTCCCACGGCCTCAGTAAAAATGCCCCATGCAGGATGGCATGTGAAAGGCGAGAGACCCGGAGAGTGGGGGCAGTGTGTGACAGCAAGCAAAGTGAGCATGCGCGCACACACACACACACACACACACACGCGCGCACACACACGCACACACACACTGCAAAGTCAGAAAAATAACCCCTGGACCAGATCCCTCGCTTTATGGCCGAGGAAGGCAAAGACATGTTCCATACCACCTGGCCACATGTGCTGAGACCCCAGAGTTGGCTCCCCTGCCTCTATCCCACCTGAGATAAAGCACGGGTTTCAAGGGGCTTAGTAACCTGGGCCATGGTGCTGGAATGTTCTAGTTGCTTCCTTCCTCCCCAGCATTAGCGTACAGCCCCCGGCTGTCTGCAGCTCCAACAACACCTGCAAAGCTTCTGACTCAGTCTCCTGGTTTTACAGTCTCTACCCTAAGGTCCCACTCCACTTTACCCTGGAACGGATTCCCAGTGACAGCCAGTTACAGTGGCCCACGGAGCCGGAGAGCGCAAAAATCACCCTGCATGAAAACCAATGAGAGACCTTGAGATTCACACAGGGCCAGTCTCGTTTCCTCATGGGCACGGCACTCCTGATTTGAGCTGATGTCTCTGGGGGGCAGTCACCCCTAAAGGGTCTGTTGGCCCTATCCTGCGTTGTCCTTGAACCAATACTGGTAAAACTAGAGCTTCCTGAACACACAACATCTGGGTCCTACAGCTTTCCCGCCGCCTCCCAAATCCCTGCTCGCAGCCCCGCACGGCAGCAGACACTACACTAGGCTGGCAGATCCTCTGAGAAGCAGCTGAGGGAAAAAGGAAAACAGGTTCTGGAGTTTGTGTGTGTGCCTTGTTTAGGCTGGAATGGTGTCTGAGGGGACAGACCTCTTAGGTAAACTGACAGAATGTGGTTTCTAAGAGCCTGGGCTGGGGACGCAGCTCAGTTGGGAAAGCACTCGCTGAGTATGCAAGAGGCCCAGTGTCCACGTCCCAGTACCACACACATCAGAGACACACGCCTGTAACACAGTGGAGGGAGGAGGTCAGACGTTCAGTCACTCTCAGTAGTACAGGGAATTTGAGGCCATCAGGGATACATGGGACCCTATCTCAAATAATAATAATAATAATAAAGGGCCGGAGAGTTGGGTCAGTGGCTAAGAGCACCAGCTGCACCAGGCCGTGGTGGCGCGTGCCTTTAATCCCAGCACTTGGGCAGAGGCAGGTGGATCTCTGTGAACCCGTGACCAGCCTGGTCTACAGAGTGAGTTTCAGGATAACTAGGCTGTGTTACACAGAGAAACCCTGTCTTAAAAAACAAACAATAAATAACTAATTTTGCTCTTTTTCTGAAAACAAAAATTTTGTGTATAAATTGTTTCACCTGCATCTGTGTATGTGGCCATAGCATGTCTAGAACCTCAAGAGGGCATTGGATCCCCCAGAATTGGAGTTAAAGATGGTTGTGAGCCATTATGTCAGGCTGGGAACCAAGCCAGAGTCATCTGCAAGAGCAGCCAGTGCTCCTAACAGCTAAGCCATCTCTCCAGCCCTCAAAACAATTCTTTAAGTAGTTGAAAACTTTTTCCAGGAAAGAGACTGCCCAGACTGCAAAGTCCTCTCCCACTAGCCTGAGGAACCCCTTTGGGAGGAACCAAGGTCAAGGGTCCCTGGCAAACACCAGAGGCCCAAAAGGCAGGCACTGGCGGGTTCTCCTCCATTCTTCTAGGGTGGCGCTGGCAGAGGCTGGCAGATACCCTGCCTGTTTTTTCAGTCACCGGTGCTGTAGGCTATGCTGATGCAGGGGAGGGATCTCTCAAAGCCTACTGTAAACCCGGCTCCCAAGCTGCACCTTCCTTGCCTCTCTGCTCTCTTTCAGTTCCCTTTCCTCTCTCCACTGTGTCTGCGTGACCCCACAAGGGCTTCCCCCACCAAGCAGTGTGCTACCAAAGGAAAATGGCCACCAAGGTAACTGTCTAAATACAGTGTTAGTCTGGAGAACATGGCGGAGAGAGACCCTTCTCCAGTCCAAGGCCCATGCAACGCCATGGTCTAGTCAGATAACATTACAGGCTGAAAACGCAAACGCAGGGGTGAGGAAGCCAGCCAGGAACATTATAGCTTACAAACCAAGGTTACTTAAGGATAGGGGAGAGGGCTTGGGATACACATCCAGACACTGTAATTCTTACTTTTTTACATGGCCAGAAGGTATAGTGCATGCCTTAAGTCCCAGAAGCAGGGAGATCTCTGTGAGTTCAAGGCCAGCCTGGTCAGAGAACCCTGCCTCAAAAAACAAACACAAACTAAAGACTTTTTTTTTTTGGTTTTTTCGAGACAGGGTTTATCTGTGGTTTTGGAGCCTGTCCTGGAACTAGTTCTTGTAGACCAGGCTGGTCTCGAACTCACAGAGATCCGCCTGCCTCTGCCTCCCGAGTGCTGGGATTAAAGGCGTGCGCCACCACCGCCTGGCTAAAGACTTATTTTTTATGTTTGTGTGTGGGGAGGTATGCAGAAGTCAGGGGACCATCTCTAATGTCTGTTCCTCAGGAACACTGTCCACTTTGGGGTTTTTGAGCTAAGGTCTCACATTTGACCTGGAATTTACTGGATGGGCGGGGCTGACTAGCCATCAAGCCCAGGACCTTGCTGTCATCGCCTCACCAGGTGACGCAAGCATGGTCCTATGGCAGCCTTTTACAGTGGGTTCTGGTGATCACACGCTGGTCCTTGCACACTTCACTGACTGACCTATCCCCATAGAGCCCCCACTGCCACCTCCCTCGTGTTTGACCCTAGAACGTACCCCTGTTTCCCAGGATTGGCTCACTGCTGATCCCTAGCGAAACAAAGTCACCTGGCAAATTCATAAAACGCAAATCGTTTATAACATAGCAGGCCAGCCCACAAGGCTAACCCATGGAACGGGGAGCAGAGAGTGCAGTAGCGGACACACGAGCAAAGTATCATGACGCACACGTATGAGTGTCGTGATGGAATCCATTGTTTGATACATTACAAAGACTGACCTAGAAGACACGATTATCATTTTAAGGTGGACATCATAGAGAAATGGAAAAAAGCAGGAGCCAGAAAACTGGTTCCAAGGTCAACCCTGTTCTTTCTGAGATTAATGGCTTTGGACACCCTGCCTCTCTGAGTCTACCCTGCATGAGGCAGGCAACAAGGGCTGTCCTGTCAGTGTGTGGTATTGCTGACGGGAAAGGTATGGACACTTGGTTCTGAACAGATTAAATGTAAGGAGCCCACTTGTGGGATCCCCTCTTCCTCTCAGTGGGTCAGGCTGCCTCGTGCCTCTGCAGCCTCCAAACACCCAAAATGCAGCCTTGAGTAAGGCTGAGGGACGTGGCTCAGTAGGCAGGGAGGAAGCTCGCCTAGTGTGCTCAAAGCTTTGGGGTCCAACCCCAGAACACATAAAACTGGGTGAGGCGCTCCATGTGGAGAGAGGGGGATCAGAAACAAGTTCAAAGTCATCCAACAGGGGCTTCCTGAGACCATCTAAGGAAAAAAGCAGACTAAGTGGTTTACCTTTATACGAAATATTGCCTTCCAATACACAACCTTGTATCCTTTCTGCCTTCTCAATCACAATCAAAACTGATTGGAAGCCGGGCGGTGGTGGCGCACACCTTTAATCCAGCACTCGGGAGGCAGAGGCAGGCGGATCTCTGTGAGTTCGAGGCCAGCCTGGTCTACAAGAGCTAGTTCCAGAACAGGAACCAAAAAGCTACAGAGAAACCCTGTCTTGAAAAATCAAAAACAAACAAACAAACAAAAAACTGATTGGAACGAAAGGTACTTGTTTAGATAGGTGTGTTCTCCCTCTTTTTTTTTTCTTTTTTAAGCCTTTCTTGAGATAGGGTCTTATATGCTACAGCTCAAGTTGGCCTCAATCTAGAAGTTTTCTTGCCTCTACCTCCTGAGTGCTAAGATTACAGACATACAACACCATGCCTGACTGCTTCCTTATTTTTTATACTTGGACCCTGCATTCTGACCTTGTCTACACTGACTTTGAAACCATTCCTCCTAAAGTTACCAACAATCTCCACATAGTCAAACTCATAGTTTTTTTGAAAACTGCCATCAATAAACCTGTGGCTTGACACAGTTGGTCCTTCTTCCAAATTTACCACTTTGTTATCATGTGTTGTATTATTTTCTATACCCTATCTGTCCCCTCTAAAAGTTCATTCATACCCCTCTCCATGAAGGTACAAGCAAATCCATTTCTCTCTCTACACCTGTCTGAGCTCCAGACTTAGATTTCTAGCAACCCATTATATATTTCCGCTAAGCAGTCTTATTACCACAGTGAATTTCATAAATCTAAATTTAATATGTTTCTGGTTCAACCTATATTCTTTTTCACTTTCTTAACTCAGTGAAGGGGAGCATCCATATGCACAAACTGGAATCTAAGCAGGCAACCTTTTTAACTGTTTGCATTGGGACAGAGTTAGCAATTTGGATTTTTTTTTTTTTTTTTTTTTGTAATCTAATCGCCATTGGACTGCTTAGAATAGGTGTGTGTGAGGAGGAATGGGCTGATAGAGTGTCGTGGTGCCAGTGGCTAGGGTTACCTCATGCAGACATAAGAGTTCTTACCTTGTAGCAGGGCAGGAGCAAGATCTAGTGAAAGCAGTCCTGTGTCAACACCCTCACAGTGGAGAGGAGACAATGATCTCTTACATTAAATAAAATAACTGAGCAAAGGGCCGGGCCGTGGTGGCGTACGCCTTTAAACCCAGCACTTGGGAGGCAGAGGCAGGTGGATCTCTGTGAGTTCGAGACCAGCCTGGTCTACAAGAGCTAGTTCCAGGACAGGCTCCAAAACCACAGAGAAACCCTGTCTAGAAAAACAAAAAACAAAACAAAACAAAAAAATAACTGAGCAAATAAGTAAATGCGTTGAGTAAAATTGAAGCTAGCTTTTTCAGGCTTGAGACATTTTTTTACAGATACGTAAAAAGGAAGGATAAAATTACCCCATGATGTTAAATGGAAATAGAAAGTTGATATGAAGCCGGGCGGTGGTGGCGCACACCTTTAATCCCAGCACTTGGGAGGCAGAGGCAGGTGAATCTCTGAGTTCGAGACCAGCCTGGTCTACAAGAGCTAGTTCCAGGACAGGCTCCAAAGCCACAGAGAAACCCTGCCTCGAAAAACCAAAAAAAAAAAAAAAAAAAAAAAAAAAAAAAAAAAAAAGAAGAAAGTTGATATGATTGCTTTAAAAGGGAATTATGTGCGTCAATTGAGAGAATGGGTGGTGTACCTGTATGCCTCCACTTCTCACCTCTGGGCACTGAGGGGGATAGAAATGGCCCTTCTATGAGCTATGCTAATGAGCATGCCTGCCTCCGAGACGCTGGACTTCAAGTACTATTCCCCACTAACAGGGAATAGAATGGACTCCAAAAACGAATGCATTTGCATACAGTGAACGGATTTTTAACAAAAATGACAAGACAACTGAATGGGAAGCAACAGTCCTTCCAACAGCTGGAGATCTGACAACCGATGTCTGCACAGAAGCCACACACAGAAGCACCCCACAGCACGGCAAGTGTAACTCTAATGTGTTAACGGTTTATTTTTATTTATTTATTTTTTTTTAGAAATATTTATTTATTTATTATGTACACAATATTCTGTCTGTGTGTATGTCTGCAGGCCAGAGGAGGGCACCAGACCTCATTACAGATGGTTGTGAGCCACCATGTGGTTGCCGGGAATTGAACTCAGGACCTTTGGAAGAGCAGGCAATGCTCTTAACCACTGAGCAACCTTTCCAGCCCCCTGTGTTAATGGTTTAAATGTAAGAATTTGTAAGTACTAAAATATTAAAACTTTTAAAAAAGAAAGAAAGAAAAAACAGAACTTGTGCTAAAACTGATCAGTGACTGTGACTTCCACAAACTGCAGTCAGGACCGTGTGGGTCTCAAATGTGCACAGTTCCTTCCTTGCTCTTCCCTGCCAATGGGTTACTTTGACTTTCTTGGGTCCCACTATTAAACAGCTATCTGGGGCAGACAATAGACTATAGGAAACAGATGCCTTCTTCCCTGTGTGTTTTGCTCAGGTCCCCAGGTAAAACCAACAGACCAGTGAATTTCCAGCCTCGGCTGAGACCTCACCACTACCCTGCCTAACATACGTGTTTGAGACATTCACACACAGGAGGCAGCTAGGAGGATGAGTGGGAGAACAGACTGGCAAGGAGCATCGGCTCACACCCACGAGGACTGCCGCCTAGGCTGGACCAGGGGGCCAGTTCTAGCCGCACTGCAGGGCAGGTTCCAAACGCCACACTGCGGAGCCCCTTCGCCACCAGAGCGGCCACCTGGGAGAACTGTGCAGCAGATGGAGGCCCCCAGTGTTTCCTGTGGGTACGGAATACTGTCAGTTCTGACGGCAACACACACACCAGGACGATGAATAAGGGACGATGAATAAGGGCCGAGATAAGCCCTCCAGCAGGACAAATGGTCTGCCCCATGAGCGACCTCGAAGGGCCAGCCTTCTCCTCCCTACAACATGCACGCTGTTCCTTTCTCGCCATCTTGACCACTGCACCCTCACCCAGTCTGCTGCCAGACCTGACATGTGACAGCCGACAGCAGATGCTCAGTTTTTCTATGACCTTCTTTCAGACCGGGTTCCAAACAGATGAGTTTCCTGGGAGATCACAGAACCACCACAGAACGGAGCCACCCGACTCCTGAGTGCAGGCCTTGGTCTGCCACGGAGCCCACTACTGCCTGCAGGTGGCGTTTCTCTCCGCCCAGGAGCAGGCCTTTCAATATGAATGGCTCTAAGCTAGAACCAAGGCCAGGATGGGATGGGAAGGACCACAATGTCACGCGGCTTGAAATAGAAACCTGATGTCAGAAGAGTCGCATAAAAAGAGAAGTATATTGTAAGCCGAATGGGCAGGGCTCAGGAAAAGCAGGGAATACTTGTCTCACATCTGTTCCTAGGCCTCAGTGGGGTGACCTACAGGGTCGGAGCCGGCCTGCACACTGTGATTACTGCCTGGGGGTCCTTGGGTCCTTCTCAGCCTTTTCTGCAACCAAAGAAAAGGACCCATGGCCAGAGCCACAATCCAGCAGAAGGAAAAGGGAAGCAGCTCACTTGGTAAAATGTGTGCGTGGCTATTATTTATTTAGCTCTTCACCCGGGGCCACTTAAGTCACTGGGGGTTTGTAGAACATTTTCCCTGGAAGCAGACAGAACAAATTGATTTCGAGCAGTGGGCCAGGACTTTCACTAATTTTCAGTGCACTAGCAGGGCAAAGCTATCTGAAGGAGTTAAAAAGTGGGGAAAGGCCAGAGGTGGGAGCACGCGCCTTTAAACCCAGCCGGAGACGCAGGAGGATCTCTGTGAGTTCAAGGCCAGCCTGGTCTACAAAGCAAGTTCCAGGACAGCCGGGAGACATTAGAGACCTGTCTCAAAAAATAAACAGCTGGGCGGTGGTGGCGCACGCCTTTAATCTCAGCACTCCGGAGGCAGAGGCAGGTAGATCTCTGTGAGTTCGAGGTTAGCCTGGTCTACAAAAGCTAGTTCCAGGACAGGAACCAAAAGCTACAGAAAAACCCTGTCTCGAAAATAAAATAAATAAATAAATAAATAAACAAACAAACAAAAGAAAGTCAGGGAAAAACCCACCCCCTAGGACGGCCTCTGCAGCAGCAATGCTCAGCTGGGCTGGGAAACAGCTGCAGCCTGGATCCAGACCCAAGTGGGCCGGGAGGGGGAAGGGGCTCTGGGTGATGGGGGCTTCCGGCTGATGGGGAACTGGGGGGAAGGAGGCCCTCTGAACCTCATTTAGCGGGTGGCAGTCTACCTCAAACCAAGCAGGTGAAGAAGCAGACTGGACCAGCAGCCGCTGTGCTACGATCAATGTCTCATGAATTCATTTGCCCTAATGTTTAAAAAGAGGGAGACACAGGACAGCTACTTTTCATTGTATACTTGAAGTACCTGTGACTTTATTATTAAAAATAATAATCAGAATAATAATTCTGAAAGCAGGGTCTAGGCTAGCCTTAGCTTCATGGCAACTCTCCTGTCCTAGCCTTCTTGCTCCTGAGTACATGTTTTTATCGTTTAAATCTGGCATCTGGCGGGCGGGGAGGGGGGGGTGTTGTCTTGTTTTGTTTGTTTGTTTTTGGTTTGTTTGTTTTTGAGACAGGGTCTGGTATAGCCTAGGCTGGCTTAGAACTCTCTATGTAGCTGAGGATGATCCTGAATTTTGGATCCTCATGCTTTTACCTCCTAGTGCTGGGATTACAGGTGTGCACCCCCACATAGTGCTGGGGATCCAGTCAGGACTTTATGCATGCTAAAGCCTACCACTGAGCTACACCACCAGTTCATATTTTCAGGTGTGTGTATGTGTGGCACATGTATTGTGGTGTGTGTGGTGTATGTGTGGAACATGCACATGTGATGCATGTTTGTGCAGTGTGTATAATATGTGTATGTTTTTGGAACGTGTTGCTCAGCGTATTGTCACAGGCTGCAACGCCAGGGAGGCACTGTTGCCGGAGGCTAGTCTCCTGGGCTACAGGGAGTTTGATCAGGCTACAGTGTGACGCCCTGTCTCTCTTCCTCACTCAAGAAAAGACCTGTTTTCTCAGACTGCGTCTTACTTTTCCCCTTCAGGAGCGATCCGTGCTGAAGCTAGCCTCTCCTGAGTCTTCAGCACACTCTGCCTTAGGCCTGTACAGCACTGGCTAGAACCTGAAAGTCTTCGATAAGACTGGACTAAAAAGTCCTCATCTTTTTTTATTTTATTTATTTTTTGGTTTTTTCGAGACAGGGTTTCTCTGTAGCTTTGGAGCCTGTCCTGGAACTAGTTCTGTAGACCAGGCTGGCCTTGAACTCACAGAGATCCGCCTGCCTCTGCCCCCCGAGTGCTGGGATTAAAGGCGTGCGCCACCCAGCCTGGTTAATTTCTCATCTTCTACTATAAGGTTGCTTCCAGGTGATGGAGACCTTTTCCCATGTGACCTTCCTAGAGCTTAGACCAATGGTTCTCAACCTTCCTAATGCTGCGATCCTCATACAGCTCCTCATGTTGTGGTGACCCCAACCACAAAATTATTTTTGTTGCTACTTCCTAACCACCGTCATTTTGCTATTGCTACTACTAATCATATGTAAATATTTGATATGCGACCTCTGTGGGGGGTGCGACCCACAGGTTGAGAACTGCTGACCTAGAGCAATGAGGCTCACGGGAAGGTACTCACGAACCTAAATATGCTTCATCACCATGTGGTTCACGGTGCCCACACTCACCCCACAAACCTGTAACATAAAGATGCTGCTGCAATACACATGGAATACTTCAGGCCTGGTCACACTCACTCTTCTTGAAAGCGCTCCCCAGCCCGCCTTGACAGGGACTTTTTAGGGTAGACCCATGTGTCCATATATAAACAACGGCTTGGGGACCAAAATTTAGCCTACCTATTTTTATAAAGGTTTGCTGGGATACAGCCTCACCCATCAATTGGTTGCTCTGGGGCTAAAAAGGAAAGATTTGGGTAATTTTCAGTGAAAGCTATGCAGCTTGAAAATACCTCTAAGAAGATTCTTTAAGAAGTTTACAGGAAGCAGGTCATGGTGCCCAAGGTCTATAATTACAGCTATTTTGGAAGCAAAGGCAAGAGGACATAAGTTCAAGAGCAGCCTGGGCAACGTAGTTACACCTGTCTCAGAAAGGTAAAAAAGGAACACTCAGGATGTAGCTCAGTGGGCGGAGCACCTGCCCAGTATCCAGAGGCCCTGGGCTCAATCCTCAGCAACCCACGCCGTGGTGGTGATGCCCACCTGTAATTCCAGTACGTGGGAGGGGGAGGGAGAGATCAAAAGTCCTCGGAGATTCCAGCACTCGGGAGGCAGAGGCAAGGCAGGCGGATCTCTGTGAGTTCAAGGCCAGCCTGGTCCACAAGAGCTAGTTCCAGGACAGGAACCAAGAAGCTACAGAGAAACCCTGTCTCGAAAATCAAAAAAAAAAAAAAAAAAAAAGTCCTCGGAGGTCATTTTTGTCAGCCTGGACTATTAAAAAAAAAAAAAAATAAGGTAAAGACTATTAAAAAAAATAAGGTAAAATAAAACAGCAAAATTAAAAAGGGCTGTGTTTGTAGAACATGGCGGAGAGCTCACAGAACATGCACAAGGCCGTGGAGTCCAGCCCCACCACAGGGAGGAAAGACAAGGAAATGCCGCAGGTCGCACTGGCTGCTGAGACAGTATTTCGGCCTAAGTGTGTGGCAGACATTGCATTGAGCATTGCAGGTATATCATCCCAGGGAACTGAATTCCCATTATAGCATGACTGCTGATGTCAACAGAGCTTCCACGCCTGCTAGCATCATTATGCCCAGTGATAAATCCAGAATCCAAAGCCGAGCCTGGGTCTGTGCGCCTCTGGCCTGTGTGCCAGGCTGCACGGCTTTTCTAGGATGCACATCCTAGCCACATCCAGCAGAACCCTTGATACTTCTGAGATTAAACTGTCTCCCCAGTGTTCTCAGAAGATCACCTAGGGGCTCCCACTTCTTTAGGGATGTTCCTTCAAGCCTGAATAGCTACTTCTTTCTCTCTGAGAATTCTACCAGTTTGTCAAGGTTTAGTTAAGGCTCCCTCTCTCAACCAACACAGAGTCTTGGGAGGCCATGGCTGCGGCTTAAAAGGTTTATTTTCATTATTTTTACTAAGGTGTGTCTCTGTGTGTGGGTATGTGCACACAGTGCAGGTGCCCGAGAACACAGAACAGCCTTGGGTCACGTGGAACTGGAGTGACAAGCAGTAGTGCAGTAGTGAGCCACCCAATGTGGGCAGTGAAATCCCAACTTAGGTCCTCTTGAAAAGCTGCCAGTGCTCTTAGCCGCCAGGCTATCTCTCTACCAACTTTTTTTTTGTTTTTGAGACAGGGTTTCTTTGGAGCCTGTCCTGGAACAAGTTCTTATAGACCAGGCTGACCTTGAACTAACAGAGATCCTCCTGCCTCAGCCTTGCTGGGATTAAAAGCGCCTGCCATCACCGCCCAGCTCCAACTTTTTGTTGTTGTTTTTAATTTAATCCTCTTTTTTTCTTTTCTTTCTTTCTTTCTTTCTTTTTTTTTTTTTTTGGTTTTTCGAGACACGGTTTCTCTGTGGTTTTGGAGCCTGTCCTGGAACTAGCTCTTGTAGACCAGGTTGGTCTCGAACTCACAGAGATCCACCTGCCTCTGCCTCCCAAGTGCTGGGATTAAAGGCGTGCGCCACCACCGTCCCGCCAATCCTCTTTTTCCACCGTGAGTTCTGGGGGTTGAACCCAGGCCATCCAGTTTGCACACCAACTCAGGCTTGCAAGCACTTTTACCGGCTACACCACCTCACCGGGCCTGCCATGGCTGCTCTTAGAGCATAGATGAGACTTGGCCTGCAGAGGCCTCCGTGTCCACTGCTGGAGCTGGACTCTTCTTGTTGTGAGATAGACTATCACCACATAGCTCCAGCTGCCTTCCAAATAAGCAGTCTTATTAGAAGCAGAACTCTTTTTTTATTTATTTTCAAGTGATGGCGTCACTACGTAGCTCTGGCAGCTGTCCTGGAACCAACTATGTAGACCAGGCTGGCCTCAAACTCATAGAAAGCAGCCTTCCTCTGCCTCTGCCTTCCAAGCGCTGGACAAAGTCATGTGACGCTATGCCTGCCCAGCTAGAAGCAGAAGGAACCTTAAAGGAGGCCAGGCATAGTGGTGTGCGCCTTTAATGCTAGCACTTGGGAGGTAGTGTTCGAGGCCAGCCAGGTCTACAAAGCGACTACTAAAAAAAAGAAACGAAGAAAAGAGAAGCAAGAAGAGGTCCAGAGAGATGGCTCAGTGTGTAGAGCACTTGTTACCAAGACTGACAACCTGAGTTTGATGCCTGGAGCTCACATGACCGGAGAGAACCAATTCTCAAAAGTTGTCCCTCTGACCTCCACTCTCCCACCTGGGCATGTGGGCACCCACATATATGGAGATACACACGTTCACATACGCAGAGTAAATAAAATATAATTAAAAAAAAAAGAGCAGAAAAGGAAAGCTAGTTAAATATTTTCGAGTCAGGTGAGACAAGAGTTCAAATAATAAAAACTAAAGAGAAATAAATCTCTTCTGATGGCCCATGTAGGTTTTCGGTGACTAGGAATTCCACCACCTAGCTTGGGATCCTTTTTGGTTTGTGGGTCCTACCTATTACTTTTTGCTTTTGAGACAGGGTCTCACTATGTGGTCCAGGCGCGCCTAGATCTCAGGATTCTGCTTTGGTCTCCTGAGCGCTGGGATGACAGACAGGCACCACCACACCCGAACTTTTGAGACCGGCCTGTCTCCTCACCCGTGTGCATGCCCTTGACAGGTAGTCATTCCTACCAGGAACTGGGGCGGTGACCAACGCTAGCAAACCCCGACGCAAAGCTTATAGTGTCACTCTGTCCCACGACTCACTATCCAAAAAGTGTCACTCTGTCCCACGACTCACTATCCAAAAATACAATCCTAGGCACTTCGGGTCCTCAATCAGAACTCTGCAATGAGCTTTTTCTAAACGGTCATCCCAGAATAGGATGACTTGGGGACTCCCCAGGACGCCAGGCAAGTGCTGGTCCTCGGCCTTTGCCTTGAGTAAGGGTGGATGCAGTCATTCCTCGGGGATGCTCACTGTGTCGGGTCGTCCCCGGAGCTTTCCCGAAGTGTCACCGGCCCCTCTAGGGACGGCAAGGCCGGGTCGGGCACCGGGGAGCTCCGAGAACGCTGACCTCAACTTTGTTTCTTAAAAATAGCTCAGAGGCCGCGGTGCTCCCGGGAGCCGCCCGCTTCGCCTGCAGGGCTGGGGGTCGCCGGGAGGTCGGTGGCAAGGGATCCCAGGCACAGAGGCGACCCGGGGGGTGAGCGACAGGGCCCGGGGAGGGGCCCGAGCCGAAGGAGGCCGCTTACCTTCTTCACCGACAGCGAGATGTTCTCCAGGATTCGGTCCTTCACCTCCCGCGGCTCCATGGCGCCGCCGCCGCCGCCCCGTCGCCGCTTCCCGCGCCGGGCGCCCGGGGCCGCCGCCAACCGCTGCCGCCGGCCGTGCGGGGACTCCGTGGTGCCGGCCGCGGGCCCCGGCGCCCGCCGCCCTCGCTTCGCCTCGCCCGGGCCTCGCTCCGCCGCCGCCGCCTCCCGAGCGCGGAGCCGGGAAGGAGACGCGGGCTGTGCGCGGCGGCAGGAACTGATGTCAGTCGGGGCGGCGCCAGCACCGGCCGGGAGGGACGGCGGGGACCGGGCGGGCCCGCCTCCTCCGAGTCCCGGGCCGGCGGAGATCTGCGAGCTCCGGGACTCGGGGTCGCGGAGACCTGGGGACCTGGAGACCCGGGGACCCAGGAGGGATCACACAACTCGGATCACACAGACCCAGGACCTCATAGAGCTGGCATCGCATAGACCCGGGGACTCCTAGACCCGGCATCCCTGAGCCTCGGACCTTGTCTCTCCGCCCCTCCCACAACCGCCTTACTCCGGCACAACACCGCAGAGACACCGTGTTATTCCCCGCCCCCGCAACAAGGCCCTCCCTGTTCAGGTCTGGGAACCCGCATAACTCCTTAGAGATCACCCCCTCCCT
This sequence comes from Chionomys nivalis, assembly GCF_950005125.1. Lineage (NCBI taxonomy): Eukaryota > Metazoa > Chordata > Mammalia > Rodentia > Cricetidae > Chionomys > Chionomys nivalis. The sequence continues at coordinate 11,100,654 of NC_080096.1, read as the reverse complement.
CTTTACCCCCATCCCCCTCCCCCACAACATTCAAAGACCCTCCTCCTAGGATCTCTGTCCAACTCCTTGGAGACCCCCACTCAGGACCAGCGCAGATAGCGCCCCTCCCCCATCACAAATCTGGCATTCCTCACCCTTGCCCACAGGGGACGCCAGACATATCCGCACGCCTGAGACTCTATAGCTAAGGCCTGGCCAGTCAGAAACACCTACCCAGAGTTCAGGGGTTCAGATGGCATAGAGGCTCCAGGACCCAAACTTGGCCCTGACTCCAGAGCTCAACCCTCCATCCTCCCCAACATTCCAACGGATCATCTTCGAAGTCCGGTCCTCAACTTCAGGTCATTGCAAATCCCTGGTGGCTCTCCTACTTCCAAAACAGCCGTGTTTCCCAAGCAGCCTTCATACCTTCTGTCCCGGCAGCTTTATGTCAGCTCAACACAGGGACACAAGCTAGGCTCATCGGAAAGGAGGGAACCTCAATTAAGAAAAGGCCTCCTAACCCGGTGGTGGTGGCGCATGCCTTTAATCTCAGCACTCGGGAGGCAGAGGCGGGCAGATCTCTATGAGTTTGAGGCCAACTAGTTCCAGGACAGGCACCAAAGCTACAGAGAAACCTTGTCTCGAAGAAGAAAAGAAAGAAAGGAAGGAAGGAAGGAAAGAAGGAAGGAAGGAAGGAAGGAAGGAAGGAAGGAAGGAAGGAAGGAAGGAAGGAAAGAAAGAAAGAAAGAAAGAAAGAAAGAAAGAAAGAAAGAAAGAAAGAAAGAAAGAAAGAAAAGGCCTCCATAAGATCGCTATAGGCAAGCCTGCAGGGCATTTTCTTAATTAGTTAGCCAGTGAGCAGCACCCTCCATGGCCTCTGCCCCAGCCCCTGCCTGTTTGAGTTCTTGCCTTGGCATTCCTCTATGGACTGTAATTCAGGATATATAAGCCAAATAAGCCCTTTCCTCCCCAAGCATCTTTGATCCCCGTTTTTCATGTTTCATCACAGCAGTAGAAAAGCTAACTAAGACACTTACACCCTATGCTGCTAAGGGCTTCGCTCCCTCAGCCTGAGAACCATAACACATACCCTACCCCAAACTCACCAACTCTACACTTGGGGTCTGTCTCCTACCCTGTGTCACTTCTCTAAGTCTGATCCCCAAATAAACACGTCTTCACAGAGCTATACGTCCATTCTTTAGATACTTATTTTTCAACAGTGTCTGCTCAGGCTAACTCACCGCCAAAGTCCTCCTTGAAGCACCAATCCTATAACCTTTGAACAGAGGACCCCACCCTTTCCTTGACCGCCAAAGGGAGACCAAAGATGGTGATAGTTTTGTTTCCTAGGAGTGGATAAGGGGAAAAAAATAAACTCTGCAAAGGGAAAGGGAATCTGGGATTCCGCTTGGGGCTAGTGGTGGCAGGGTCCCCAGTACTAAGAAACTAGGTGTTAGCCAGAGAGCACACAGCTGTTATTGATTGGCAGGACGATCAGGAGTTAACAAACCATTCTCAGCTATATAGAGAGGTGAGTTGTAGGCCAGCCTGGGCTACATGACACCCTGTCTCAAACAACCAAACCAAAACAACAACAAAAAACCCAGGCGAAAACATTAGGCCATGCCTATAAGTCCAGTGCTGTTTTGTTTTGCTTTGGTTTTTTGAGACAAGTCTCACTCTGTGGCCCTAGCTACCCTGAACTCACTCTGTAGACCAGGCTGACCTTAAACTCACAGAGATCTGTCTGCCTCTGCTTCCCCAGTTCTGTGATCAAGGATATGTACAACCACACCAGTAGATCCA